>NW_018742484.1:7931365-8267699 GCF_001683475.1 Chenopodium quinoa
CTCTTTTCTTCAATCAATGTGGAATACTTACACGTGGTGATACTTGAGAGATCTATTCTTCAACACTCCCTCTCACATGTAAGGTCCCTTTTTAACTTTGTTTCATGTGATTTTTCGGGCTAGAGTGCTTTTTCACTCCCCCTCACATGGACCTATTCTTGGCCCAGTGAACTTTAGCCATTTAGGGTCCTATATCGTGAACCTGGCTCTGATACCATGTTAATGGACCAACTCAACTAAAAGCTTAAGCTGATGGTTAAAGCCCGAACATATGTTTTATACTCTATCAAATAGTGTCAACTAAATAAAAACAGATGTAGTATATTGTTGGTTGTGAACTTGTGATTGATGTCTAACAATGATGGATACTTTATTAATGTTTGTTTGGAACAATTGGATCACTTGGTTATTGACTTATTGGGTGGGTCGGTACGGTTTAAAAGTAGACAATCAACTGATTAGGTCATGGTTTAAAGCGAGTTGGATCAATGTGGGTCATAAGTGGGTTGACCGATAAACAAAGGAAAATCAATAAATAAGAGAGACAAAAGATATGTGAATATTAAACCTTTTTTTTTTTTCTTTGTTTGTTTAAATGATATGTGGATAATATACTTTACCCTTTGCGTAAAAAAAAAAAAAAAAAAAAAAATTATCTATTTTCTTCTATGATATTATTGGGCTATTATTTTGGGCTTATATCAACCTTATCCAATACATTTTAGAGTCATGTCCAAGAAAAGCCTTTTTTACATTGACCATGATCTCATATCTATTAGATAACTTGTTCCAAAAAGTCAATAACCATTCCTAATTATGGGGTCAATTAAAATACATATTTCCAAAGTGAAAACTCCTAAAAAGTAGAAGAATGTGAGGTTCTTTGGTTGACAAAAATAACACCTGACAAAATTAACTCATACTTGATCACTTGATCGAGAATTCGAACTCTACTCGAGATCTTTTTACCCATTGTTGAGACCTTACCCAATAATAAATATTCTCAATAATGAATTAATGATCATATTATTAAAATAAGCTAGAGGTGACAAGGTGAGTCCATCCCGTTAGCCCAACCCAGTTTTGGGCGGATTTTGGTCCAAAAATCAATCGTTTTTTTAAACGGGCCATAGGCAAGCTATTTTATGAATTTTAGTTAATTCTGTATTTATTTTTGCATGATCTGATCCAATTTTACGGGTTTTCGACACACATCGGCCCAAATCTTGGCCTAATCTGTTACAATTGGCTTATTTTCTCCCCTTCATTCCGGTCTGAATTGATCTGAATCGCCCCATAATCACCTCTAAAATAAGGTTGTAGACAATGTAATAAACAAAAATTACATGACCTGACTTGAATAAAACTCATAAGCAATATGAAACAAGTCTTGGAAAAAAAAAAATACGCAAACCAAACGACCCAACTTGAAATAAGGCGTTCTCTATAAGACTATAACTCTTGAATACTTGATTACTACTCCCTCCATTCTACAATGATGTTCCTACAGTTCATTTCGGGTGTTTTAAATGATGTTTCTACTTTCTATTTTAATTCCACACATATTTTCATTATTTTCCCATATAACCCTTATTTTAACGGTCCCAATTCAAAAAAGATAGTCCTAGTGTATTTTATTCTAAATTAATAAGTAGTCTCAATTACTTCATTCTACGGAATAAAAAAGAATGATCTTATTATACTTAAATGGTTCAAATGTACTTTATCTCAACATTCTTCTCTTACTTTAATTTACACAAAAGATTTCAAATAGAAACATGATTGTTTATAGGGTAATTAACCAAGCTCTTACCCTATTTAACAGCCCAACTTCAAAACAAATCCCAACAATTCAATTACAAAATCCCACTTTCCCACCCTTTTTTGATTTCTTCCCAACAAATTCTATCTCCAATCATCGTCTAAACATACCCGCCAAGAACTCACTCTGTTTCTCTCTCTTCCTTCAACAATGGCGCTCAAAACCTCCATTTTCTCTCCCCTCACCACCCTCGCCATTTTCGCACTCTCAGCAAACTCCTTTGAATACCCACAACAACTAATCGACGAAACTTACTTCCAAGACTTATACAACATGAACATCCACTTCCCTCTTTCCTTACCACCCACTTCGCCGTCGCCGGCCAATGGATCAGCGCTTGTTCCGGCGTTATTCGTGCTCGGAGATTCTTCTGTTGATTGCGGAAACAATAACTTTCTTGGGACTTTCGCTCGTGCCGACCGCCTTCCTTATGGCAGAGACTTTGATACTCATCAACCTACTGGAAGATTCTGTAATGGCAGAATTCCTGTTGATTTTCTAGGTATTAATTTTCAAGTTAACCCATGATTTTTTGTTTATTTTACTTTTAAGTTCTGGGTTATTTCTTGATTTTGATTTTAAGCTGAAATTTGCTTCTGGGTATCTGTAGTTTTCCATTTCTTGATGAAATTCACTTCTGGGTGTTTATGAATCTTGGGGTTCTTCATGAATTTTTCTTCAATAAATAATATTTACTTTCTGGGTTTTTGAGGGATTGTATAGTTTATAATTAATTTGATGGGGGGTTTTTGTAGGGTTTTTAGTGGCTGAAATTTAATAATCCTTTCATTTTACTGATTAATTGATTTGGATTGTTGTGCTGTTTAGCATTGCGATTAGGGCTTCCATTTGTGCCAAGTTATCTAGGACAATCAGGGAGCATTAATGATATGATTCACGGGGTGAATTATGCTTCTGCTGGAGCTGGAATTATTTTCTCAAGTGGAACAGATCTGGTAAAAACCTATAGAAAGTTAATTTTCTGGCTATTTTGCTATATGACTAATTATTTAATGCTGTTGTGCTAAAATAAGGTGAAATTAAACATGTTAGGCTGAAATTTAGTGTAGGTAATCTAGCAAACATCGGTAGCTAAGCGGATTAACTAACAAGGAAATGGATATGTGACTACATTTACTCGGTACAGTGACATAAATTTTCACCATTGGAAATGTATTTTGCACTGAGTAATGTCATAGCAAAGTTGGTCATAATGAACCTTAGGGTATGCTACTGTGTGTTAGTGGTATGTTTGGATGCATTTTTAAGTTCCTTAGAAAAGCAAAAGTGGTTGCAAATTGCAATGATTTATGGCAGTCAGGCAGTTAATCATATGGCAAATAGAATAGAGTAGCATATGTAATATCACCTGAGTCTAATCCACAGGGTATGTGTTATTTGGTATGATACATATAATGCTCCTATGATTTTGCTAGTATATTTGTTTACTACTCCATAATGTATCAACAGGTAGTAAACATGAACCTTGTGTAATTTAATTGATTTTCAAGGGTCATGAAACATAGGGCTATAAGTGACCAAATCCTGATATCTGACATCTACTGATCTTTTGCTGAAATAATTCTTGCAGGGACAGCGCGTCTCCTTAGCTCAGCAAATACAGCAGGCCACTGATACATTTCAGCTGTTCATGATGAGCATGGGTGAAGATGCTGCAGTGCGTCTTATCTCTGATTCAATCTTCTATATTTCTATTGGAACCAATGACTACATACATTTCTATCTCCAAAATGTATCGGGTATCCAATCAGTGTACAGTCCCTGGAGTTTCAACCATTTTCTTTCAACCTCATTGAAGCAGGAAATCAAGGTGATTCTGATTATTATCATACTAGTAGCTTCATATGTATAAAAATATGTTATCATAATAGTTTGGTTTGGGAACTCTGTAAAGAATGACATATTTACTGATTTTTTTCCCCTAACATATGGTTTAAAAGAATCTACACACTGCACATGTGAGAAAAGTGGTGGTAATGGGAATTGCACCTATGGGATGCGCTCCTCACTACCTATGGCGATATAGAAGCAAGAACGGGGAGTGCATCCAAGAAATCAACAATATGATAATGGAGTTCAACTTTGTGATGAGATACATGATTCAGGAGCTAAACAAGGAGCTTTCTGATTCCAAAATCATTTTCTGTGATATGTATGAAGGTTCTATGGATATCATACAGAACCATGAACATTATGGTAATGTAAAACATTACATCCTTCTGATTGATCAATACCATCGTATATGCTTCTGAAAATACTGAACCATAAATAATTGGTTTATGTAGGGCTCCAAGTTACAACTGATGCATGCTGTGGGTTAGGAAGATACAGGGGCTGGATTATGTGTTTGTCACCTGAAATGGCTTGCAATAATGCTTCTACCCACATTTGGTGGGATCAGTTTCATCCAACGGATGCAGTAAATTCGATATTGGCTGATAATATCTGGTCTGGATTGCATTCAAATATGTGCTACCCTATGAACATGAAGGACATGCTTTCTTCTGGATAGATAAGCACGGTGGATATATCTTGCTCTGAATTTGCTTCTCTCTGCAACCTCAAGATACATGTGTTTGTTTTTCCAAGTGACAAAAATTGGTAAAAGTATATTATACTGCATAGCTTCTGGAGTTCTGCACCAACATCCTCCCATGAGAAAATTTTGTATAGTTTCTTGAGAATTACATAGATATATGAAAATACTGTTCTTTGTATATTCTTAGTAAATTTTTTCTTCTGTATCATTCCTCTGCACAAAACTTGGAAATGCTGTTGTAATGTCCCTGTAAAGATGAAGACAAATATAATGATTTCTGGTAGCAATGTCCCACTTTAAATCTTTTATGGTGAAAATTGAACAAGCTATAAAACTATACTTCAAATATGGAATTGTCATATTCTTCAGTATGGAAGGAGTTCTAGCCACAAAACCCTCCCATTCTTCCAGATCAATCTTCCCATCACCTTTAGAATCTGCTTCTTCAAATGTCTATGGAAACAAAGGATGAAAATCAGATTAGATTTGTGATATCATCATTTGCTTCTAACTATTTGGCAAGCATAATGATGACCTTGTCAATTATTCCTTGGATGATGTCGTCTGAAAGGACCAAAGCAGACTCGTCTAGAAAAGCCAAAATCATCACTCTTACCTGTCACATTATGCCATATAAAAACTAAATTCTTGTGATTGTTTTGTGCCGTTCTCAAAATTAATGATGCTTGCAGATATGTGATGGTAAACTGTAAGAAAAATCACAGCAACAAACCTCCTCAGGCTCTATGTAACCTGTTTCCCATACGTCGTATAGCTGAAATGTGACTGATATATTGCCGCATTGGAAACAAAGCATTAAAACCTGTCAACCAAATGCATGTAGTAGGGAACAAATAGTCTAATTGATCATGGAGATAGAACTGACAACCCTACAGGTAGCTTTTTCAGTCTGCGGTGCATTTGGATGGAAAATGCTTAAACCTTGGACAAACTCTTCAAAATCTATCAACCCATCATGCTTTGAATCAAACTGATGGAACATCTGCTAAAAGTGAGCAAAAAAAAATTAAAATGCAAGTAATTGGCTCTTGGCAATGCTGAATGCACTTCTCTTATCAAAAGCGGGTAAGTGTTACCCTGTCAGTGAAAATACTTTGTTCTCTTCTGTCTCTGAATAACCCAACTTGGAATGCTTCCTGCACGTATAAATGCTTACATCAACTCTGAAGAAAAATATGGAAGATGTTTTATACACTTTCTACTCGTTCTTTGAAAGAAGATCAAAGCATTTTGAAGTATGATGTAAATCTTACTTTGCTAATGAAGCCGTCATCAACGATTGAACTGCTCAACCTTCTGAATAACTCGTATAAGTTCTCCACCTCAGTCACACTAACTGTAATTTGACCCATCAAACTTAGATCACCAAGGGTATGTATATATATATATGATCGAAAAGAGTAAGAAATGATTGTAGCTTACAGTAAGTTTGAGCTGCCAACACAGCTGAATCTTTCCTTCTGCTCCTCTCTTTCATGCAACAGCCACCCATTGGTTTATTTGTTAGCTGAATGCTCTAGGAAGATTGCGAAATTGAGAAAAACTCTGTCCGTTCTGAGGACAAATGCCTAATTGATAGCGTGAACTATTAGACTATTTGTAGTGCAGTCTATTTGAGAAGATTATGAGATGGTTGGAAGTAGTAACACAAGGCTCAGAGGTTTCTCATCAAGTATTCAAAGGAAAAGAAGCAGATACAAAGGTACAGTTGTTTAGAAGGAGGTTGTCTCTGCAGCAATTATATATATATACAGAATATATGGAAAGTCAGAAACTTGGCTTTATGGGCTACTAATTATTACAGTAAATATTGCTAATAAAGAGGTACAGGGACTGTAAATCTTTCTATTACTCTTTTGTATTTGCATAAGGGAGATCATCAGAGAATTGTTACCTTCGTCTGGAATAATTTATCACATATGCAGATATGCTATCTTAGATTTTTAGAATGTTGTCCAGAAAAAGTTGTTACATGTCCTAACTAGTAATGAAATATAATTAGAATTCCTATACGCCTCTATTCATAATGGGATAGGGATATGATATATATGACCCATTTGTTATATAGTTTATGTAAAATCATTTCAATCCTTAATTTTAAACATTTTTTTTGGGTTAAAAAGAAAAAGTAAACACACATTTTTTTAATACTACTCCGTAGCACTTTAAGTCTTTCACATCCCTTAGTTTTACATAAACTATATTCACTATCATTTTTTTTATTTGTTTTTAAATCCTCATTTCCTCCAATAAACCTCACACAAAATTTTTACAAATTCAACTCAATTGCATAAAACTCTGCGCGGATCAAAGTGTTGCATTAAAAAACGAAAGGAGTATGCTTTTGGTAATTATTCTTTCGTAATTATTTAATTTGTCATTATGTATGAGGTTGACATGGTTAGGTTACAACCTGACTGAACGTCAAAATGTTCCTAAAATTTTGTGGCCAGGTGACTTTGCTGCGTGTTCATATGGATTTTGTTGGGAATCTGATTCTTGCCCTTTATAGCAATTTTTATCCCTTTTCTTCGTCGAATCCATAATATTGTAGCAACTTTCAGCAGCTCATGCTTGATCTTTTCACTTTCATTCAAAACCCTTAACAAATGTAGGGATGTGCTGTACATCTTCACAACGATCATTTCAACAAGTGATGTTGATTCTGTTGGTATATATTCTCCTGTTTGCCAAATCTATGATCACAAGTTCAGGACAAAGAATATGTACAGATATATAACATTATTACCAACTAATCAATCGATGACAATTGACAAACAGCCATATAAAAATCTGAATTGTTGTCGATATCCATACAATAGCTAGGATGATGGAACGATGCTTCCGTGCACGGCAATATTCTCAACAAAAGCTGCCTAAGGATTTGATTTAAACCTGATGCTATTACACAGTAGCCGGTGATCTTCCAAGCTTCAGCACGGTTTTTCATTACAGTTAGACTAAGAAATGTATGATACCAAATTGTGCTTTCCCTGGAATCATCTTTCTCAGGCATAGACAGATAACATTTCTTCAGAGCCTCAATCTTACTCGGCTTCTTAGTTTTAACAAGAAGACTTGGAAAATGCTGTGGTCGTAAGACTTGTACCATGACATCCCTACAAAGGATATAGAAATGAAAGTCAAGCTTCTTAGTTTTGATCAGTCTGATGCTTAAAATTCATCACTGATGTTTTTAAAAAGAAAATTGTCTATCATTATAATAAATGTGTGATTAAGGACGTACATTATACAAGAAAGCGTCATGCTTTTCAGCAGTGATGGATTCCTAAAGACGAAGCCATTCCATTCATCTAGGTCAATCCTTCCATTTAGATATGAATCTGCTTCGATGAAGGCCTACATATATAACAGCACCATATAAATCTCATTTCCTGTTGGCCATTGAAAATATAAAAGCTGATATAGAATCAGTTGGAGCAAACTAAATGGTCCATGAAGCTCCATATGAATATGAGAATACCTTTTCCTTAGCCACGACCATTTCGAAATTCCTTAGCTTGATCACCTGTGAAGATTAAAATTACAAAAACTAGGAGACCAGAAGAATAATTCAACAAGTTTAGTGACGGTATATATGCTAATTTTGTGAATGAGTAAAGCTATTATGGAGTATCTTGATGAGTATTAAACCAGTGCAACTTGTTATAATGCAACGGCAAACTTATAAGTCTCGTTAGAGAGTATGTTAAAGAAATCTAAGTTTCATCAAGGTGAAAATAAATGTCAGTATAAAAGAAAGACATGAATATTACCTCTTCACGTTCAATATAGCTTTTGTTATGTAAATTGTACAGTTGAAGGTAACAGCATACAAAAATATTCTTCTGTAAATTAGCATCACAAAAATGCAACTAAGTTTAAGGAGCCTGGAAAAATAACTAATTAAATAATGAAACCGAAAACTAGCTACCAAACTAGGTTAATAGTTTGCAAATCTGCTGCGATCAGATTCCACAAGTTAAGAAAATGTTTACAATAACATTATCTCAATGATCCGCAAAGCAGGAAGTTCCAATGAGACATTCACCGAAATTGCGTTCTGTCAGCATAATTTAATGACAATTTGTAACACATTCCTCTGAAAAGGAGAAGTTATAGGAGCTCCATGACACACACTGACATACCCTGTCTACAAAATGATCCGGCTTCATATCTCTTGCAGTATGTCATAAAATTGTAAGTAAAGATGATAGATTAATTTGTATGAAACACACAACTGGAAACTTGATTGCATACAAGGTATCACTAAGCAATGTATGCTCTAAATTAATAGTAATGCACTAAAACTGCTGCAAATTACCTATAGTGCTGAATAACAGAAGGCTGTGAGCATTTTGCTAAAGGCTTCTTATCTGAATATAAGCAGCATCCTTTTCACAAGTCTGATCTGAATCATGTATGAACCATGTCTCTGAAGATAAATCTATTGTAAGTACCAAAAAGAAGAAATGCTCTGGTTTCAACAAAATCCTCTAATACTGTCAAGTCTGATTCTTCCTGAACAGCCTAGATCATCTTCTTTAACTTTTAGTTCATAATAATATTAGATATATAAAGGACCAACAAGAATTAGTAATCCAACAATTTCAGCAATGGTTTATGTGTACAAATATATGCCACTTCAGTGAGAAAGTCAAAACTTTCAACAGTGTTAACTAGTAGAGTGTCACGGTCTGAGTGTTATGACACCAGATCCGCGCGGCACAATGATGCACTCTCATCTATTGGAAACGAAGAGGGGTAGCCAAGTGCGAAAAGAGGCTTGCGAGCATGAAGCAACACAAGCAGGAAACGAGTTAGATGGGCACTCTTGCCTGTTGGCTACACGAGTGGAGAAAAGTGTCGGATCGGGGATTGTGCCAACCGAGAGAGTCAAGGCGGGCACAAACGGTCCGATTGCAAATTACATTTGTTTTAAGGGTCTCTTGTGGTTTATCAATTTGGGGTGCTTTGAATCATGTGATGGCACAATATCTTTAAAGGCCTACAAAAACACAAAAGTCATAAAAGCAATAAGCAACAAGGGTAGGGAGCTTGGATATCATTAATCACTTGCCCCCTAAAGTGCTTCTTTTTGGTATTACAATATTCTCCCAGAAACATGATAATCTCTTCTGCGGTCTAGGAAACTTAAGCAAAAGACCTAGAAAGCTTCTAATGCAAACTAAGGGGGTTGGATTCTAACACAAAGGCTGCAAAGCAGTCCATGTATATAGGAAGGAAGACTTTTTATAGTCACAAAGGGTGTAGGCAAAGAGAAAGCTAATAACCTCGAGGCCAAGATTATCGCAGCAAATGATCGTACAATTTGAATGCAATTGAAATGATACTGCTCTTTGCAACAGTGTTCACAAAGTGAGCTCATGAGCAAATATTCATTCTTTGGATATCAACAAGGGGGGATTATCAGCTAAAAGAAGCATATATGTGTTTTAAGCTCGAATTGGAAACAGAAAAGGGATTCAGCTTACTAAATAAAATCGTTTCTGCTTCGGAAGAGTTGGGATGGAAAATACTCAGGTGTATCAATTATATGCTAATGGAAGAAGAGACGAAACAGACAGTGGTAAAATGGAAGCAAGGAAATGCTTTCAAAAGGCAGTAAACAGGGAAAGTTCAAAACTTGGCCTTGAAAAACAAAACAAACACCTACATTAGTAAAAAAAGCAGTTATGTATTACATTAGTTAGAAGCCAGTATGTATACGACTATTGTATATAGATCTGAAATTGGTGACAGTATGACTGCTAAAAGCTGTAGAGACCAAAGATGTTTATAGAAATTTAGAGCTTGGAAAGACCAAAAGACAGAGATAGAGGTAGAAGTGTCCTCTTTGTAACTTGAACAATAGTGAAGCAACATGCTTCCAATTCGGGCATTGTAACCTACATACATATAGCTTCCTGCAACAGCCATCAGTACATTAAGTTTCACACAAAAGTGTATCACCAGGAGTTTCAGAAATAGGAAATAAGCATCAAAATGAATTTACCAGCATAATTTATTATTTTATTATTATTATTATTTTTTTCATTTACAGTCTCTGTCTATAAAGAGATCTGGCTCTCCATTGTTACCTAGAAGCACCTTTTGAAATTATTCAAACCAGATGCAGGAGGGGCATGATAGTCACTCATTAGCAGACAGCCACATGGAAGCCTAAGAATGATCACGTAGTTTATTAAGTTTTAAAATAGACTCATTATTTCTCAGAAGATTCATAAATGAGGCCATCATCAACTATAAAACTGCTCGTAAATAGCAAGCATACAAGGCTTCTCCCTCAAAAAAAAAAAAAAAAAAAAAAAAAAAAAAAAAAAAAAAAAAAAAAACATACAAGGCTTCCACTTCATTTACAGAAACTACAAAATTGATGATGAAGAGCACACACATAAGCACAAATTCATGGCAAACAATACATATCAATTTCATTAGTAAGCGGCATGATTCCAGGTACAGAAATTTTAACAAGACAATGGAATAAAATCTCAGGTAGGAAAATAATTCATACTTGTCAGATTGAAATTTCAGAGTATTGATCTCTATGTCTTTGTAAAAAATTACATAAGAGGATTCTTTCCGCTCACAGAGCTTACATGAGTCAAAGGTGCAAGATGAGTGTCTAGAAGAAATTCAATTGTTCCCTTTAGAGCTTTCCATCCATAAGAACGACTAAAGGTACCTTAGTACAAAATTCCATAGTCCATACAAATGAACTTGTAGCTAAAAGTATCTGTATCAACTGAAGCAATCAATTTAAGCTCCATTTCAAGTTGGAAATGAGTTTCCTAAGGCTTCTTGGCGTTTAATTTATCAGATAGCCCCTGCATCAAAATACAGTACCTTAAGCCTAGTAAGCAACAACTGACTAGCTGCAGGGGCTGGATTACCCACAGCCACCTTTCTCTTACCTCTTTAAAATTTAAAATTAGAGCAAACATATGGTAATTGCTTATCACTGCTTCCCAAATGATCTCCAAAATAGATTATTGGCCTCACTTATTATCAATATCTAAGATTCAAGGCCTACTTGATTGTATGAATATGACTAGTATCTGCGACTAAATGATACTAACACTTTGATATCAAGACTATATTGTAAATTTACTTCACTAAAAATGGGAGCGTCAAAACATTGTTCATAATATTTATGAGCATCAGGACTCATTCAAGCCATATTTTGTACACACGGGGAGCACATTAATGTGCAGAAAATACATGATTGGATATACTATCTAGCACATAGCGTTCTCAGCAATAAATTCTCCATTTAAAAGTAGTTATGCCCACAGATCATACCGAATGACACATTTTGATATTTCAGTTTTTGCTGGAAGACTTGCTACTGTTTGAGCCACTATCATCCCCTTCAGCTCTTAGATCTAAATCACAGACTTCACTGCTGATGAAAAAGCTTGGGAATGCAGTCGTCAACTCCCTGAAAGTATAATATTTAATATCAATTAGTAAACTTAGCTGCATAAGTTTATATGTAATAAAAAAAATTAAAATAAATAAAATTAATATATATATATATATATATATATATATATATATATATATATATATATATATATATAGAGAGAGAGAGAGAGAGAGAGAGAGAGAGAGAGGTCACATTGGAAAAAGCTTCAATTCACATAGGATCCATGAATATCAGAACTTACTTCAAACAAGGAAGTGTCATCTTCTTCATGAGCAATGGGTTCCTTGCCATGTATTCTCTCCACTCTTCTTGATCAATCTTTCCATCTTTTTTAAGATCAACTTCTAAAAAAGTCTATTGCCGTATAACAAACATGTTAATTAGAACACAGCATCCAAAAAACCCCTACACACTCTAACCCTGACCCTTGACAATTTTTTGGAGAAATTTGTGGTTGCTGATGGTAGCAATCCAATTATAATATCGGAAATTCTACTCCTAGGGATCACATGGAATACCAGATAAAAATGTACTACATATGTGGGGCCACACCTACATCCTACATGACAAATTAGAGATAAAGACATCCTACTGTAAGTCTTAAAGAAAGATTCTGTATGCACCTTCTTTAATATTGTTTCAACCAGGTTATCAGAAGGTTTCACATCTAGTTCCTCAAATATTGCCAGGAGCATTTCCTTCAACTGGAGAATATCAGATAGCACAGAAGCAAAAATTAGATCATATGTAATCAAAAATCTTGAGACGACGACAACAACAACAACAAAGTTACTCACTCCATCCTCTAATATTTCCACATTACAATTTAGGCTATTTTGAATTAGTTGATGCACTTCAATTCAGGTAAAATTCTTTCACAAAAGACTTATATGGCCACAACTTTTGTGGTGGGGGGACTTGTCTCTTTTACCTTTCCTTGATTACATGGACCCAATTCATCAACCCATCACCTCTATATTTTCACACTAAGAGTGCCAAAACCTAAACACGTGTAGAGAACGGAGAGAGTATATAAAAACACAAAAATAGGGAAGCTGTGTTTCGTTGATGCTGAGCCAATCTCTTTATTATCTTCTCATAAAATAAGCTGAACAGCCTTTAGAAGGGAATAAATCACTATAGCTTGGCAGTATTGTGAACTAACTGGCAATATAGTATAATAACTGCAAATGTTTAATATGTTTACCTCTTCCCACTCAATATAACCAGTGTTCCGTACATCATAAAAGCTGAATGCAACTGCAATATGATTCCTGGTACATTAGTTGCTATGAAGTTCTGTAAGCAATTAGTAAATTACTGATTACTCAACAACTTTTTGCAACTACTCAAGGAATCTTCTAAATATTAGAAAGCAACATACAGCTTTTGAAAGCTTGTACATCATTCACAAAACACATTCTTTATGATTTAAAAACTAATGATCTATAATCAGGCTTGGATGAAGTCAACTAAGAAAAATTAGCAGTCAAGAGTAATTTCATACAAGCAATTTTGTCTGCCTCTGGAGTGCTTGGGTGGAAAATACTCAATGATCGGACAAAGTCTTCAAATCGAATCACTCCATTATTCTTGAGATCAAACATTTTGAAAACCTGCAATGAAACTCCATGCCATGAATAAAGTATACGCTAGCTTAATCCAGGCAAAAGAAAACTGTTTGGGCACTTAATCAATTTCACCTATCAATATGAAATATTATTCTTTCAACTGTGTTTTACAACTTCCCTATACTTGTATGTTGCACCTAATTTATTAAAAAAAAAAAAAAAGGTTGTGCTAACCACAACCTTTAGGTCTATTAATAAGCATTATATATTTTTCCCAAAATGGTAAGAAGTTGAGAATTAATGATAAAAGTCATAAAAACATCTACCATTCAACAATTCTAGAATTAAAACAAGAGAAACTTGCATAATAAACACATTTAGACATTCTTCACTAATAAATAACAAGTTATAGAAATGTCGGAAAATCGGCAAATAGTTCAAGGTCCATTGAAACCCATAACAACCAACTAATAATAGAAGACAACAATACTTTATTCAAACATCAGTGTACTGACAAAAATCCAGTAGGGATTAGAGGCATTAGGTAGGTCCAACAAAATGTGGGACTATAAGAGAAAAACTCAAGAGCTTAGAAGGCACGAGATCATAGTTATATAACACTTTTTGAATTTATACGATATACTCAAAATAAATACAGGTTAAGATAGCAATATTTAACCTATTACACTCATGGATTTTATCTTGTATACAAACAGAAATAGTACACTCCCTAACTATCATCACTATCACTCTTTCCTAAATTTAAGTCCATTGGCAGCCAAAATTCAAAAATACTCATACCTCAGCATATATTTCTTCAATGTACAACTACCCTTACTAAAGCTTTCCATTTGAGTGGCAAAACACATTTTATCCAGAGAGCAAATACCTAGCTAACACCAACAAAAATTAGCCTATTCTAGAACAATTGATATTTATAGAAAATATGAGGGACATGAGCCTAAGAGGTGTAATCCTTAGCAAAACACCTTTAAGTGGGACCTAACTAGAAAACCATGCCCAACTGCAGAAAGCACATGTATGGAATATGGAAGCACCCTTAAGTGCCTATTTTGTTTATACAACACCTATAAGCATTTCCTTCAACAAAATTGTAGAATCTACATGTAAACAGATATTTATACTCATTATTGCTTCAGTTTTCATATCTATATTCTTAACTATTTTCTCCATATGTAGGAAGAAACATTGGGGAAAAGGTGAGATTTTCTTACTTGTGAGAGGTAGATACAGGTTTCCCATGTTAAATCTAAGACTTGATTGATACAAGTTGCTGATTTAAAACAAAGATAAGTCTATGCAATTCCTTCAATCAGTCAGCCTTCATTTTTTCTTGGAGAGAAGGGGGAATTGAGATCCTTTTCCAAGAAGCAGGTTTTAGCTTTTCCAACATTTAATATGTACAAGAGAGTAAATAATTGTAATGAATTGAAAATGACTATCCTAATAGTGGGAAAAAAAACAATTTTTTCTAAGACAAAGGGTCACCAAATTTTTTACGCATGCCTATACTCTTTTCTCCTCCCCTCAACCCTTTTCCTCCATCTCCCTTCTCCCTGTCTCTCCTCTCTAACTTTTTTTAGAAAGTAGCTATATTTTCCTTGATGAATCACAGCCATAGACTTGACTCATATATATAGTAGCGTTTACTAATAATGACTAATTATAGTGTGGACAATATTATGCACCGATTTTTGGAGCAAAGAATTGGAATAACCAAGAAGTAACAAGATCATAAATAATTGCTGACACAGACCAACTAGCACAGACAAAAGAAGATTGGAGGGATGCAACATGCAAGATTTCTATCTAATAAGTATAGGGATATGACAAAGGAAATCTTGAGAAACAGCTACAGTATATCTTGCATAACAGGAACCGTAGAATGTAGATCACGGCATCTCAAGCCTTCCTAAATGGATTTTGATGGAAGATGCAAATATTATTCCTACATTTCCAGTTCAGTATATGACTTTTTTGCCCACCTTTTCCTTGGCTGCAGCTTTGATGGTGTCTTTGCTGCATTGTGAGGCCAATGATTTAGATGTTGACCTCACTACAATTTAATTTCATCCACCTCCCTTTCCCTGGTTCTAAGTCAAATAAGTTGTAAAATTGGCATAAATCTTATCATGTAAACACAATTAAGGATCCATTATTGCATTGGTGATGTAGAAAGGTAGTAATTATGATAAAAGAACATTCCCCAAAGGAAAAAAAAAAAAAAAAAAAAAAAAAAAAAGGAATGTTAGGAATGGAACACATACCCTATCAACGAAAAGGTTTCGTTGACCGCAGTTCCCAAGAAGAGCCAACTGAAATTCTTTCTGCAAAAAGAATGCTAAAATATCAGTATTCTCCAAAGTAGCTTAGTAACAACTGTTGCTTTGCTAAGATCTAAGTCAACTAAGGAGATCAAGAATGCTATTGTCGATCAAATACTTATCAACTATTTTCAAACTATATTCCTATACTTAATAAAGATTAAATTTTTTAACATGCTCCCTCACTGGAGATGTTCAAATAAACTGAAGCAGAAGACATTAATTTTAGGATCACAGGAGAAGCAAAAAGAGAGAAGCTGTTGAAAAATAACTTTGTAAAACATTACGCAAAAACGTAAATGAAACATGGAAATAAAAGTGGATAACTATATACCTTGTTAATGAGGCCTTCACCAACAGCAGAGCAGCAAAGTCTTCTATACAGAACATGTAGAGCCTCGACTTCATTCGCAGAAACTGAACCACAGTAGAAAAAAATATATATACTCCGTATTAAAATATATATATACAAAAAAAAATAAAAATAAAAACAAAGGAGCTTCAATATACAGCATCAATCGTGACTAAAATCATGAGATTGACTTCAAACTACCCAAAGTAAAGGATCACAAGGCAACTCTTTTTCAAGAAAGCACGTGGAAGAAGATAGGATTTTCAAATACTGTGACTCATGTAGGAAAAGATAACTCTTCAGAAATTTATTCTTCTCTGAGATTAGTAGCTCTTGAATCCATAGGAACTATAGGGCAGACCCTTTCTCCATGGACTCCTTTGGCACAATCTCACCCCTTTTTACTATGTTTGAGTGAAATGATTATAGGTACTTACAGGGTGTTTCAGAAGCAAGAATGATGCTATTACAATAACCAAGGTTATTCCTACCATTCTTTGAATACATGCAACCCATGAAGAAAACCAAATTCTTATAACTTACAGATAAGAGAACGCACTCCTAACTTCCCATTCTACGAATAATTGGATAAGTCATTTGAAGTACTTATTTGTTATGGAATACATGCTAACAATATGTCAGCAGCTTGATCATTGAAAGTTAAAGAAAAGGAGTACTTTATTGGCACCATTGTGTGTACCTAGTTGTACCAGATATCTTCTCCATATTATTAAATCATACAGATATCTTCTCCATATTATTAAATCATACAGATATCCTCTCCACATTATTAAATCATACTTTTTAAGCTGTCAGTTTTCTGAATTCTGTTAGGCAAGACGGCCTATCATTGGAGCATGTCAGACTAAAAATTGCATTATTCTTCAATTTTTACAGCTTGCACGTGTCAAATACAAGGTTCCAACACTATTGCAGATTTGCAGGTCAACCAGGGTTTTTATAAAATGTCCAATGCATGGAAAGTCAAATAGTGAAATAGGTCTTGTTTGTTGATGGTTAGAAGTACCCTAAAGCACATTATGACAATGCAAATGAAGATGCTACTTTCAAAATCGGCACGTGCATAGCATACTCGAATCTACAAACCAGAACAACAGATGCCACAGGCCTAAAGTCCTATGAAAAGTTTATGTTTTCTCATTTTCCTGCCTTCAAAGAAAAATTATATCACGAAAAAACTGTACACATTTCATTAATTCAATACATATTCCCCATTTCAAACAGATCTTCAGATCGGACCCTAAATCATAATTCTACTTAACAAAATGAAAAAAAGGAACAATTAGAGATACTCAAAAGTCGTAAATTCCTTTAACTATGTTCCCTTGCTAACCTACATTGGCTACATATCATTACTTCAAAGTTAAAATAGGACCATAAACTAAACTAATCAAAACAAGGAAGACTTTGTTGGCATTCATTTTTTAATACATGAACATCAATATTTAAATGCAAGATTCGAATATTTTATATCCCAAGATCATGACTTTGTCTCTGATTTCACCAATTCACCCTACTTAACCTAAAAGAAACGCTTTAATAATCAATTAATACCATTAAATTAAAACTAATAGCATTAAATTAATAAAACCCATATACTAAATCATATGATTCATACCATATACTATAATTTTATAATCAAAAGACTTCTACCAAGAAAGAGCCTCCCCTATATCATACCTTGAAGAACATAAAAACAAATAGACGATGAAAAGGTGAGCACTGGGCAAGTTTTCACTGGGACATTTCATCAAACACCTTGAAGGCATAGCCGGTCCCTTCTTAACCAATTAACAATTTGGTAGGTGTTTAAAGGGTTGAATAAGTCTGAAAATTTGCGAAATTGGACGTCACAAAAACGACCTTTACTTTCAATGAAAAGGTGAGGTTTTATTCTGGGGTTTTGCAATATTATATGGGTTTGAACAAGTCGAAGTTTATATGTTTATCCAAGACGTCATTAATAAGCAACAATCTGTGCATGATGTTTGGGTTGCTGCTGCAGTGACCAAGATTTGACTAGCACAACTGGAGGAACCGATGAAGGAGTTTTTAAGGAGAAGGAAAAGACGGATTTTATAACAGTTCCCGATTGAGATACTAATTACTAGTACTACCTCATCTCATTATTAATTGTGAATGTTTCTCGTATTTTACGGATTTTAATGCATTGGAATCATTATAAAAATAACATTATTTTGTTAGACAATAATGAAAAAGCATGTGTGAAATACATGTGGCTAGTTTGGGCACCAATTTTAAAGGGTATCTTGGAAAGTTACTAATGTACTGTATTAAGTCATGGTATACAGATTAAATAATTAATTACTTCGTATGAAACAAGAATTGAAACAAACACTTAATTTAGGGACATCCAATTAGGAAATCAAACACTTGTTAATGGGATATAGGGAGTACTTGTTAAAAAAAAAAAAAAAAAAGTAAATAATAGTTATTCACAAAAAGTGCAAAGTACTCTACAAATGATAATGATTCACAAAAAATCCAGATAAGGATACCCCCTACTCCAAACAAATATAATTGGTAGAGAACAAACTTATGATCTCAAAATTACAAGGTAAGGTTTTTTTTTTTTAAAATGAAAAATTAAATACTCTTATGATACTCCGTTATATACAAATTAACTACATAATGGTATGCAAATATACACTGTGAGAATCTAAAGTTGACCTAGTGGTTGGAGACCCTCTTTTCACCCCTGTGAGAGGAGTTCGATTATCACCCAAGTAAGTGGAATCCCTAATTTCTCCCCTACTTGCAAGGGAATCCTCCTTACCTTAAAAAAAATGCAAGAATATGCTAGTATACACTATTACAGCAATCCTTAGAAATACTTTTGCTGAACTTTAAATTCACATAAAATCACAACTCATGCACAACATATTGTAGATTTGTAGTACATGCTGACTGTGTTGGGCCATATCTAGTTCTTAGGCTTAGTCATAGCAGCCCAATGGCAAAAAAAATACCTTGCAAGTAGTTGGTATACACTAGACCCTAGTGTAGGTAGCCCAACCTACACTCCCTCTAAACGCAGCGTTTAGAGTTACTACCCACACCCCCTCCACTAACCCACAATAATTACCCACTCCCCACAATAACCACAGTAACTGCATAACTAACTTCCCCTACCCCACATATATATACATAAAAAAAATAAAAAAAAAATCAATTTCAAATCATTCTCTCTCTCTAAACACCATCTTCTTCATTTCTCTAGAGTTTCTCTCTCATCAAACCCAACGAATCGGAACAAATTTCAATTTAAATCACTGAAAAATTGCTTCAAAATACTCCAAAATTGCTTCAAATGTCTGATATTCGAGAAGAAATTAAACAATCACAACAAAAAGAGTAAGTAATTTCGTTAGTTTTGTTCATTTTTTGAGATTGTAGTGCAATTTTATGTGTGAAACCTTAATTTTGTTCATTTTGTTGCGATTGTAGTGCGATTTTGCAAAAAACCACTACAGAGAAGAACATGAAAGAAGAAACTGCAAAATCGGAGCAAAATGTATCTAAAGAGTAAGTAATTTTGTTCATTTTCTTTCGATGACAATTATAGTGCGATTTTATGTGTGAAACCTAATTTTTGTTCAATTTTTTGCAATTGTAGTATGATTTTGGAGAAAAATACTTCACAGACGAGTAATTTGTTGAAAATTTCTGAAGAAATGTATGAACCCTAACTTTTGTAAAACCTAATTTGTTCATATTCTTGCGATGAAAATTATAGAGCGAATTTATTTGTAAAACCTAATTTTTGTTAAAATTTTTTGCGATTGTAGTAATTGTTCTAAGATTTTACTGAAAATAACTAAAACATTAACAATTTATTAAATAAAACAGAGACGATGATGATGATGTACCTCTTCAGTCAAGAGTAGACAAATTGAAAAAAAACCGCCAAAATGATCCAATTGTAGATCCGGAACTTTTAAAAGATATTGACAAGTCAATTGGTACGGATTTAACAATGTCTCCACTACCAAGGTAATTAGTCATTTACAGAATATATTATGTTCATGTCTAATATGCTAGTTGTATTTGATAAAATTGGTTTTATCTTTGTTTAATATGTTATTTGTATATGATCATATTTGATACTCATAATGTTCATTTATAGATATAGTTATGATCATATATTTATATTTGTTCATATGAGTATTTATTGAGATTTAAAAACAAAAGTACATTTCATTGAAACATCATTGTATATGATCATATTTGATACTCATAATGTTCATTTATAGATATAATTATGATCATATATGTATATTTGTTCATTTGAGTAGTCATTGAGATTTAAATAACAAATATACATTTCATTAAATCATCATGCACATATATAAATATGATAATAATCATTTCAGTGATATGCATTCAAACTAATGTCATGTAATTAATTTATAATGTAGTGATGTGCCATTTAGAGTGATACACTTGCTTCAATTTAGAGATGGGAAATCTGAAACATTAACTCTAAAGAAGGTTATAGAGCAAAATGAATATGGTAATAGTTATGAAAGATACACTTTAAACAAGTAAGTTTATATGTATAAAATAATTGTTTTTACATTCAATTATTGTACATTGTATATATATACCAAACTTATTAGGTAATTCTTAAAATTTTAGTGAAAAAAAAAAGGTTCGAGTGAAATTTGTTATGTCAAAATCAAGACCACCAGAGACAAATCAAACAATAAGGTATAAAAGCTTTATACAAAATAACTAATTATCTTCTTCATTGTATAAATTAGTTCATACTTTAATATCATATTATATAAAATAATTCTGTTTTTTTAAGTGAACAAAGTGAGAAAATTCCTGCTACTAATGCAACAACTAAGAGTGTGTCTGCTACACATAACACAACTGACAAAGAGAGTAGGGATGAAAGGTATACTAATGATCAATTTTATATAAACAAATGTTCATTTTTATAACAGTATATTTTATGTACAATTTATGTGCATTTTTTATTTAAAGTATTTCTTAATATTGATTTCAGCAAGCAAGAAGAAGTTCAACCAAAAGTGCAAAGCAATCCAGTAAAGAATAGCCAAAAGTAAGAAAACTTAAATGTTCAATTTAGATAGACTATATGTTCATTTGAAAATCAGTACAAAAAAGTTTGCTCATGGCCAATAGTAATATAAGTTATATGTTCATTTTTTTATTTACTAATCAAAATTGTAAATTCAAACATATTTTTAATGAAATATCAGAAAACCCAAAGATGATTCAAGAATAACAACATTAAAGGACAAGATGCAAGAAATACATTTAGACATAGAGAGAAACCCAAAGTATGTTTAAATTTAAATAATTGAATTAATTTAATCAATTAATGAATATATTTCAAAGTTAATATCATACATTTACAGAAAGTACAAAGAATCGACAATCAGAATTATGAGAAATCTCAAAAGAATGGAAAAGGCAAGCAAGGAAATCAGGAAAGGTAAATGATCATATTTATTGAATATTTTTGTTTAATAGTCATAAATATCAATTTTAACAATACTATTACTTTTGAAGGTGAAGCAAAAAAGAAAGAAAAAGGGCCAATAGAAGAGAAAACTGTGGAAAAAGGTAAAAATTTTAAAATGTACATTTTTATTACAAAAAATGTTCATATTGGAAAAGCATAATATTAAATATTCAATAAGATTAAAAAAATTAAATTTTAACTAAATAAATTTTAATAGAAGTACAAGAAGGAAAAAAAGGGACTGAAAAAGAGAAAAGCCCTAAAGACAAAACTGTGGAAGATGTCTTTCCAAAGACAACAAATGTAGAAGGTAAAAATTTATAAATGTACATTTTTATTACATAAAATGTTCATATTGGATCTACATAATATTGAATGTTCAATAAGATTAAAAAAATATATAAATATTAACTAATTAAATTTTCATAGAAGGACAAGAGGGAAAAAAAGAGCCTGAAAAGGAGAAAATCCCTAAAGAGAAAACAGTGGAAGATGAGTCTACAAAGACAACAGATCCGAAAGGTAAATAGTGGAAAATGTACATATTCATTACCTGAAATGTTCATTTATATTGTATATAGTAAACATTTGTCATCCAATTTAATAAATGTTTATTTAATCTTTTATATTTGATCATTTCATATGCAGCACAAATTGCACCTGATTTTGTTCAAATTGAGGATGAAACTTATCTTCTAGATCAAGATGATGATAAAGTTTCCACAAAACTTAGTGAGGAGACAGCTCCATCATCACAAAAAAGTGATCAGTCAACCAAAATGAAAACAAGATACAAAATGGTTGCAAGGAAAAACAAAAACAAAAGCCTTGTTGTTGTGCCAAGTGGTAGAATTACAAGGAGCCAAGGTAATCATAATACTTTTCTGTTACACAATAAATATTACACTTTCAAATATACTAACATAAATTTTTTTAAAAACAATAGATGTTCTGTTAGATGAATCTGAAAAGGGAAGCCTGAAGAAGGATGTTGAACCTGCTAAAGAAACCGCAAAAATAGGACAGAAGAGAAGAATGTCTACAAGGAATTTTCCTATTCAAAAGGAAGCTGATGCACCACCTCCAGCACCTACTCCAATAAAAAAAATGGCAGGTGCTCCTGCTGAATATCCTCCAGACCAAGGCAAAAAGGGTAAATGTTCAATCTTAATGTATAGAATGATCATTTATGATGGTATATCATTAATGTTCAATTTCAATATATAGGTGGGAAAAAGAAAACTCTAGAAGAAGTGAAGAAAACTTCTAAGGTTGCTGGCAAAAGAAAAGCAGGTATATAATGATATATTATAAATGTTCAATTTCTATATATAGAATGATCATTTGAGAAAACAATTTTGTTCATTTTATCATTTGCTTACTGTACATTTTCAATACTTAAACAAAATTATATATTTAATTTTCAGATGTCAGTCCTGCCAAGAGAAATGCTGGAAAGAGAAAAAAAATACAAGAAGTACCATCAGATGAACCCTCTCAAGATCCTACTGATGAAAGTTCTACTGACAGTGATGATGATAGTGAAGAGTCAGTTTATAGAGCAGAAGAAGAGCCTGTCAGTGAGGATGATTATGAGGTGGAGGAAGAGGAGGAAGAGGAAGAAGTAAAGCCAAGGAAGAAACAGGCAAAGAAAGGGAATTCAGTGAAGGCAAAGGTTGAAAAGGAGGAGCAAAAGATGGTACTGTATGATGAAGGAAAGATTGAAGGTAGGAGAAAAAAGAAAATGAAAACTGAAATGGTTCAAGCAATAGAAACTGATGAAGTTGAGGAAATTCAGGAAGATGAATTTGAGGAAGAGAAATCTTCAAAGAGAGGAGGACATGTGAAGTTCATTGCATGGATAAAAAAGATGACACCTACCCAAAAACAACAAATTATTGATATAGGGTTAGGATCACTTCTTGACATTAGTTTACCTCAACTTGATCAAAAGTTCTGTAACTGGTTATTGGGAAGTTTTGAAGAAAATAGCCAGTGTTTTGAACTACCAAAGAATGAAAAAATAGAAATTGAGGTAGAGGATGTTAGGGTAGTTTATGGCTTGCCTACAGGAGAAATTCCAATTGTTGAGCCAAAGTTTGATAAAATTAGTGAGGAGTATGCAGAATTTCTGAAGAAATGGAGAAAATCATGGTCAGGAAAAACTCCATCAGTGAGTCAGGTATGATCAGTTTTAAATGTTCATTTTAAATACATTAAATGATCAAAAGTATAAATGTTTTGTTCATTTTGTTTGCAGATTGTGAATGGATACATAAATGATAAATTCACCAACAACAGACCACCAAGTGAACATTTCATTACTAACTTTTTAGCAGTGGCTGTGAACTGCTTGATGAAATGTGTATCAAACAATCAATGCCATTTCAAATTTCTTTATTCTATGATGGACAAAGAAAACATAAAAAATTTGAACTGGTGTCAGTTTGTATATGACTCACTTATCAAATGTCATGTTGATTGGAGAAAGCAGCAAGGCAAGGGGTTCTACAAAGGCCCTCTTCAATTTCTGATGGTATATTCTTAGATACAAGATGTTTATTTAAATTTAAATAAATGCACTTTTTTTTATTGTTTATGTTCTGTTCCATGTTTTCTTTTTTCTTGTAGTTGTTCTATTTTGATAGAGTTCAGAGGTTAGACAAAAGGCCTCCAAGAACAATTCCTATCATATCTGCATGGAATAGAGACATGGTTCTTGAGAGGTTGAAGATTGAATTAGAATTGGGATTTGGGAGAGGGAAAATTCTACCAAGGATTGCTGCAGAAGTTGAAGAAAGTCCTAAGGTTATAAAATGATCACTTTTGTTAACATAAATGTTCATTTGTATAATCTGAAATGTTCAACTGCATAATTTTTAATATTCATTCATATAGGTTTTTATGGATGATTTTGTTTCCCTGGTAAAAACAACTTGTTCAAACCTGTCAAAGCTTTCTTCAAAATTGGTGAAGGCAAAGGATATCTTCCCTGGAAATGACTTGGTGAAAAAAGTTGATGAAGTTTTAGGAAAGGTGGTAGCTAGGGAACCATCAATTCTAAGCCAAGATGAAGAATTCTTTGGCAGTGAGGATTTCCTAAATGCACTTGCACAAGCTGAGAAGAATCTGATGCAAGGGTCTGAAAAGCAAACAACTGAGAAGCAAATGACTGGGAAGAAATTAACCAAAAAGGGAAAGGAAAAAGAACAAGAATATGACATCAGAAAAGCTTTCAGCTTGGGGTTGACTCCACCTTCTCCAGCCATTGGTAAATTCTAACTAAAAGAGACTATATATCCTAATTTTTATATGAAAAATTCTAAATTTGTGGTCTAAATTGTCCTAAACAGAAACAGGGCCCACCTTTTCAACACTTGGTGATATAATTGAACAACCAATAATTTCAACAAATGGTAATATGTTCATATATTTAATAATAATGTACATAAACTTAAGTAGAAATGTTCATTTCTAATTATTATGTGTAAATACTATTAACTTAGTGTATCTCCAAAATGATGATTTATAATACAGCTGGAGAAAAGGATGTGGGTAAAACTTCAGCAGCTTCAGAACAAAGAATTGAAGAATTTTCTAGAACTGGTATAATGTTCAATTAAAAAGTGTAAAATGTTCATTTACAAACAAGAAATATTCATTATTAATTGTATTATTTTGTTAGACGCAGCAACTGGTTCAAAATTTGATGCTGACACTAGGTCAGATAATGAAGGATTGCCTAGAACAGGTATAATGTTCAATTATAAATACTCAAATGTTCATTTACAAAGAAATTATATTATATCTAATTAAATTTTTTCTTAGATGCAGGATCTGGTTCAGTGGTTGATGCTGACCCTAGGTCAGATGGTGGTGAAAAAAGTGATGATCCAAAAAACACAGTTGGAGGTGGAAAACAAAACAAGGAAGATGTTTTTGAAAAAACAAAAAATGATGAAAAAGTGGAGGGGTAAAATCCTGAAGACATGTCTTACTATTAGGGTTATGTAATGGTGTAGGATAAAATATCTAGATGGAACAATTTAACTTATGTTACTATCGTGTTGTAACTTGAAACTGGTGTTTCTCAAACTATTGTATGTGTGAACATTATTTTGTTGAATATGTAATATGAATGTATGGTTTATGTTAAATCAATAGGTTTATGTTAAATCAATATCTTTCATTTTATGAATTGAAAATGATTCAGGGTGTTACATAAGAAGCTTTTATTTTATTAATATGTACTGACATTGTTTCACTTTTCAGTGAAAACAAGAAGATTGTTGCTTCATCCTCAAAAGTCACAAAAAGGTACATTATTTATATTAAGTAAATGTTCAAAAATAATAATGAACATTTTCATATACCTAAATGTACATTTGTGTTATGTAATATGACCAGGAATGATGATAAGAAAAAGTCAATTGCAGAAAAGAAGAAAAAAACTGAAAAGGAAAAGGTTGAAAGGTATAATTTCAAATTTATTTATATACACTCAAATGTTCATTTATGTTCCTCATAATTTTCTTAATTTAACAATATTTTATATTGAACAACAAGACCAAAACGCGAAAAGAAAACAATTCCTCCTGCTTTCCGATCTCCTTACTTGGTCAAGTACAAGGATCTGTTTAAAGATGAGAAAGCCATGAACCAAATTGCAGTAGACTTTGCTCTTGGTGGAAAAGATGAAAGGTAATTACTTACACTAATTAAACTTAAGGTTTAATATCTTTTATAAAAATATGTTCACATTCATATTATTAAATGTTCATAATGCAGTGCACTCTTATACTATGATGGCTTGAATCTCATCAATAGAAATGAAATGAAAACTCTTGGAGATGATGTTGAAGTGACAAATTGTGTCATAGATGGATGGGCAAGGTTTCTTAATCATAAAAAGCCGAGAAACAAGATTTATTTCTCAACAGTGCTTCATGTTAGTCTTTCTTCTTTTTTTATATTATTGATTCTATTTTCCTATGATAAATAATTGCTAAAAATTCATTTAACTTCTATATGTTTGTTTGTATTTCAACAGCACATTATGTGCACAAATAGAGTTTGTCAAGAAGGATCATCAATGAAGACAAGAATTAATGCCTTCATAGAAAGAATTGACAATGAACTGAAGTTGAATAAAATTGACAGCATTGTTGGATATAAACAGGTATTAATTCTTGTTTAATACAAATGTTCAATTACCTTCAATATATTGTCCAATAACATTATATAATTTGTTCAGGTCTTCTTCCCAGTATCAACTTCTCAACATTTTTTTCTGTTGTGCGTCAATCATATAGAAGACAAAATTCATATAATTGACAATAGAAAACTACCAAAAAAGGTATCAGTCCAAGCAAAATATGAAGAACAACCAAAAATGATGGTGAGATAATATGTTCATTTATAGTTGACTACATGATCAATTATATTTTATTAATTGTTCATGTCTTCATCACAATACAAACTTCTAAACAATTTTTACTCTTTTTTCTATCAGTTAAAAGGATTGGCAGAGTACATGAAACACCTTGGATATCAAGATGCAAAAAGAATTGAAGACTACACAGTTGTTTTGGAAAAGATGAAATGGCGTAGCAACAATGACTATACAAACTGTGGAGTTTACATTATGAAGCATATGGAAACCTTCACTGCTGATCCTAATGAGAGCTGGATTTGTGATTTAAAACCAAACAATGTAAGAGTTATAAATGATCAATTATTTAAGATATAATATTCATTTATGAAACAGTAAAGATTGTTTAATTAAAATTTGACAATTCATTTTGTTCAACAGGTGGAACAAATTAGAAATCTAAGGCTCCAATACACAGCAGAACTGATGTTATTTGAAGAAAACACTGAATCAAGAGCAAATAGAAGGAAAGCTAGAAAATTTGCAACTTTGTAGTTTCAAATGTTCATTTACAACTATGTATATGTTCATTTCTTATATATGACTATTTTTTTTTTTTTTAGAAGTAGACTTATGGATTTTATTTTAATATTATTGTAATTGATATTTCATTTTAATCTTTGAATGAAAGTTTTTTATATAATAGATCGAAAATTCAAAATTACAAAATAGTAATTAAATCAACATTACAAAAAAGTCTAATGTTTATAAAGTTCTGGAATACTAATTATTTATCTTTATTAGCCAAACGTTTAGCT
Organism: Chenopodium quinoa; assembly: GCF_001683475.1. Taxonomy (NCBI): domain Eukaryota; kingdom Viridiplantae; phylum Streptophyta; class Magnoliopsida; order Caryophyllales; family Amaranthaceae; genus Chenopodium; species Chenopodium quinoa. The sequence continues at coordinate 7,959,215 of NW_018742484.1, forward strand.
ACACTTGTATCAAAAAAGGCTAACAACTTATCATATTTAGAAGAAATCTTTTTAGAACCTAATTGAACATTTCTTGATTGAAGAATTGGAACACGAGCACCTTGATCATTTCTTTGAACTGTGGGAGGAGTAACTTGAACATTCTGAACAGGAAATCCTTGATCATTTATTTGAACCGTAGGAGAAATAACTTGAACATTTGTTGATTGAACATTCCTGGAGTTGGATATGATCATTTCTGGATTGGTGTTTGAACAATTCTGAGTTTGATTTTGAACATTCCTGGGAACAGTAGGTTGAATAACAACAGGAGATTTTGTTGACGCACTAGTATGAATTGGAACTCTTGGATTAATTTGAGAGTAAGTTTTAACACCAGAAGCACCTTTATTTGCACCAAAATTAGAACAAGGTTGAACAGCAGAAACACCTTCAAGATTTAAATCCTTCGCCTTTAAAAAAAATTAAATTGATCATTAATAAACCAGTATATGATCAGTTACAAACACTTATACAAACAAATATGGAAAAAAAAAACCTTAGCAATAGATGAAATATCAACATCAATAGATATGATAGATGAAAGAGAGCTTTCACCAGTAGCCTACAAAAAAACCAAAAAAAAATATAAAAAATAAAAAATTAAATAAAAAAAAAATTATAATATAGATCATAAATGTTCATATACCTGATCAAAATCATTGGAAATACTATGATTTGATTCCTTAGAACTAGAAGGAATTTCTTCTACAACAGCTGATTTTAAGCCGACCTATATTTTTAAATTATAAAAATCAATATTAATAAAATATAAATAAAATGTTTTTTTTGGCACATTTGAATTTACCTGAGCCCGTTTATTGCTCAAAACAATCAATTCAATGGGATCACTAATAGAATTAGCATAAGTAACAGCACAACCGTTCTCATCAAGTTCCTATTTAAAAAAAAAAACATAAATGATCATTTACGAAAACTGAAATGATCAATTTGAAAATATGAAATGATCATATACCTGTACAACTGCTTGCCCTATACCCCTTTTGTAAGGAGTGTACAGAGACTTTTTCCTCTTGAAATTACCCTTTGCCTTGTTACACTGCTTCTCCAAGGTACTCTTAGGCCTTACATTCCTCTCACCTTTAGGCCTAGCTTTTGGAGGATTCTTGATCTCAAGATCAACAATTTCAACCTCTTTAACAGGTTCACTAAAGTCAATTACACCTGATACACTCTCAACCTTTTCTTTTAACAGATTGAAATAACACTCAACCTCTGCCCTTGCATTCAAAGAATTCTGACAACTTGTTATCAACTTAACAAACTTTCTGATTGTTTGTGACCTCCAAACACTAGTAGCCACAACATTTGTCCTCAAAGTAGGTTCTTCAATACCATGACTACACATGGAAGCCTTTGTCCATCGTTTCATTATATACTCTTGTGGAATATTACGCACACAATGCAAATGATATACTCGAAGAGAATGAGAACAAAGTAAACCAGTCTCACTAAAGTACATGCATGTGCAACAAATTGCATGTGTTTCCTTATTAAAAACAACTTCATGCTTAATTATATCCTTCCCAGGCCTCCAAAGAAGATATGAATATTCTGGAAAACGCAAACCATTATCAACATGATCATAAGCTGTCCCCCTAATGAACTCCTCTTCAAAAAGAACATAAGCTTGAATAGTGTACAATGATCTTGCATGATCTAATATACCAATATTAGCAAAAGCTAGGTGCCTATTACCCCTCAGAGTATTGTAATCTCTTGCACCTTCCTTACTTCTCCACTCAGAAATGACATCAAGAAAAACATGATAAAAATCACATAAACCTTGAGTCTTATTAAGACGTTGTGAAACTGACTTATTAGTAGTTTCACTACGTTGAGAAGACAATATACCACCAGACCAATACTTCTTAGAATAAGCAGGACACCACATTTCCTTTATTTTATACAAATCACATAACCAATCATCATTTTCACATTTGTATTTATCACACATCCTGTATAACAGAAATGATCATATATTAATTTAAAAATGAACAAAATATAAATTAAAATATGTACATTTGTGTAAAGAATAATGATCATAAACAATATGGACACTAATAATATTATGATAACATACATAACAAAGTAAATTGTATGATCATATGTAAAACACTAAATGTTCATATATATATCACATAATAATCAAATATATCACATAATAAAAATAAAAAATAAATACAAAAAACAATAATTTACCTTTTCCAGAAATATTCAAATTCAGCAGGAGTTTCACAATACTTCAAAAGATATCCAAACAAATCTGTAAAGCCTTCCAAAGCTCTCAATGCTCCAATGTGTTTCTTAGAATTTTGTTCAAGATGCCATACACATAAACGATGATGAACAGTTGAAGGAAAAATGTTTCTTATACCCGCTGCAATCGCTTGTGCTTGATCAGTCATAATTGTAATGGGACTTTTCCTCCCCATTGAGTGCAAAAATGTATCAAACAACCAATCAAAAGACTCGGTGCGCTCATTAAGAATAAAACCCATACCAAACATGACATTGTTACCATGATGGTTCATCCCAACAAATGGAGCACATATCATTCCATATTTATTAGTTCTATAAGTTGTATCAAAAACCAACAAATCTCCAAAGTAATGATAATCTCTCATCATCCTACCATCACGCCAAAAAAAACTAACTAAAGCACCACTATCATCTTGTTCAAAATCATAATAAAAATCTGTCTCATCCACATGTCTCTTGGCAAAATATTTAATCAATTGGTTACCATCACATCCTTCAATTTGGGCAGCTTTTTCAGATGACAATGCATTATAAGCATCAGAAGCAGTAAAACAAAGATTAGGAGATCCCCCAACCTCCTTCTTTAGAACCCTCAAAGAATCAGTAACTTTGACTCCACTCAATTTCATTGTTGAAATGAAAAGAAGCTGCTCTTTATTCACATCTCTTTGAGACCTTATCAAATGCCTTTTTTCAGGAGGAATCATAGCATGATTATGAACCATTTCATGTCTTGTACATGTATAGACCCCTAAATGATCAATATGAAACTGCACAAAAGCTAAACAACCAGTTCGATGATCCAACTTCTCATAAATCCTTTTATTCTTACACTTATTATCTTTGAATCCCTCATTACAACAAACAAATCTTTTCATCAAAAAAGAATCATCTCTTCTTCTCTTACTCTTCCCAATTCGAATTCCAAAACCTTTCCTAAAAGCATATTCATTATACGCTTCGAAAGCTTCATCTTCAGATTTAAATTCTTTATCCTTTAATTCAGACTGTTCTGCTTCTAAATACATAATATCATCATTTTTTTCCACTGCACAATATACAATTATAAATGATCATAAAGAGTTTCATGAATGAACAATAACAAATAAGTAAAATGTTCAATATCAAAACAGCACATGATCAATTGCAAAAAGAATTTCAGCACATAATATTTTGAACAATATTTTCATTATTTACCACTACACATAATATCGATATAAAAATGTAAAAATAAATGATCAAAAATGACTTTAAGACTGAACATAAACACATTAGTAACAATGAATAAGAAAACATAAACGATTAATTGAAAGTATAATCTACAAAATATACGACAAAAACACACAATTCTAAAACACAGAGAAAACAACAAATGAAACAACAAATGAAGCAACAAAATGTTCATACAAAGTACAACAATCCAAAAACGTTCATCATAATGTAATCAAAGTAGTAAATTCAAAAATCGAAAGTGAATAATAATACATCAATTAAGTTCAAATTAACAGAGCATTATAACAGAACAAATTAGGGATAATTAAAAATTGAAAAATTATGATCACAATTACTCACATTGTTGCACAAACGAATCAACGAAACGAAGTCCAGAAGGAAACACACGCTCGCAATCGCGATCAAAATCAACGCAATCTCCAGATGCAGAATTCGCCATTGATGATCGGTAACAATTAACGAATTCGTTCAAAAAATCAAATGAAGAAGATGAATTAGCGAGAGAAAAATGTAGATCAAAAATGGAGGTTGGTTGATCAATTGAAGAGAGAGAAAAAATAGGGTTTAAAATCATATATATACATAAATTGAATAATAAGAATCAAAGGAAAAAGGAAAAAAGAGGAAGAAAAGAAAAAAAGAAAAAAAGGAAAAAAAAAAAAAAAAAAAAAAGGAAAGAATCGCAAAAGGGAACTCAATACCAGCTACAAAACGACGTAGCATAGGGGGGGTGTAGGGAACACACCCTACACTAGGGTGTAGGGTAAAATTTTCACAACTCTAAAGCATTCATGGATGATTATATAGTTAGAAATTATATGTATGAATCTTTTGGCAAGTAGTCTCAACTCTAAAGCATTCATGGACGAATCAAGAGTGGTCTGGTTCGAGCCATAACCTGCCATATGCACACAAATACACTAAATATTTTGTATATGAATGTGTGTGGTCTAGTGTCATAACTAATGAAGTAATGATTTTAACAAGGAATGAAAAAACCCAAACAAACCCAATGAATTACCTGCACACTAAATTGCCCTTTTTTGGAAAAAAAGTGCATGCTATAATTGCTATTACTTGATATGTAAACGAATAAATGACTACAAAGGTACATACAATTACGTAACATGCATGCACTTAACAATACTAAATTTTTTCGAGAAGAGAGGTACTACAAGCGACAAGCTATGAATCCCCTAATATTTAATTGCACGAGAGATGAAAGAGTACCTATTCAAGGTGCTGAGTCACCATTCGTGACTCTCTTCGCACAATTTGACCTTAATTACCTCTTTTTACTATACCTTTTACCTTCGGTCCATGCCCGAAAGTTTGGTTAACTTTTTACTAGTTGGCTCTCAGCAATAACAGTTTCTTCATCTTTCTTCCATCAAGTTTCCTAGTTCTTATAGTGACAAACAACAAGGGTAGGTTGTGTTCCTTTTGGAGGAACAATCCAAAACAAGAAGAGTCTATTCCAAACAATCATCAATTACTCTAAACACGAAGATTTAACCTTTTGTTTTTATTTTAGTTAATATGTAATAGCTAGTTTAAGTATTTAGTTGAACAATTTTTAGTTTGTATACTTTATATTAGTAAAAAAAAATTAGTTCTCACTCTCAAGCCCCTTTTGCGAAAGAATGTAATAATAGCAAAAGAAAAATAAGAGTGTGAACAAGTATGATAAAAAAATGTTGAAACTTTAAAAAAATCACTCCAAAAACTTGTTGAATAAAAATAAATAAAATTATGTTATAATATTCAAGAAAATGATATTTACCTTTTTGAATGTTCCACCCGATTTATCCTTTCGTTTAATTTGAATACGGGATCCGTTATAGATTCTTGTGGACTTGACAATTTCGTGTAGGTGAAAAGCACGTTCCATGTCGCCATGGGCGGAAGTCTAAACATTGAACATTTGTTACCGTGTCCGTGTGTAGATTTTCCACTTATAGTTGGACTTAAATACTTCTTTTTTTTCTTTGGTTTTTTTAAAAAAATACTCCTTTTTTAAAACGTTTTTTATAATTAAAAAAAAAAAATTCCCAATTTTCATACATGAGAAGAATATCTCTCCTTCCAATTTTGACTTACAAATTCAACAACAAATCTATTATCAATGGCACTCTTAATTTTCTCACTCTAGCTTTCAGGTATTTTCTCTCTCTACAATTTCATCATTTCCTCTCAATTCCAATTTGATTTTCCGATTTTTGTAATGATTTGAACATTTTGGAACCCTAGAATTTAGCGAATCCCTAACTTTATCCCGATTACGTTTTTGATTGATTTTATTGCTATCTTTTGAATTTCATGTTGCAGATAGTTGGAAATTGGGTTGAGTATTGCTTGAGAGGGGAATATGGAGATTGAATTACTCAATAATGTACAATCTGAAGAAGATACTGTTGAAGTTGATGCTGAAATTGTAAGTTGTTAGCTGGATTTTCATGTCCTTGAATTGTAATTCGAAGCATTTGATTTGGTTGATTTTGTATTTTGATGAAATTGTAGAGTATTAGAGCTGAAATTTGTGTAGTGTAATTGTATTTTGATTGAACGTTCAAGCGATTATCTTGCATGTGTAATTGTTTTAGCTTGTTCTGATTGGAGTAATTCGAATGAGGTAATATGAAAGGTTAAGCTGATTGGAAAAGAACAACTACAGGTTTGATATGATTTTGCATTTCGCGCCCCCGAACCCGAAATTCTTGGAATTTGTATGAGTTTGCTTTAATATCTTTGTATTGATATTATTGGATTTCTTTGCAAGTATGGATCCAAAAAAGTTGGCTAGGGAACTATTATGGTGTCTTAGTTCAGTTTGTTGAAAATGTGAGTAGCCTGAGTACAATTCTATTGTTGTAATTTACTGACAAAAGACTCCTGACGTTCCTCGTTTCTTTTGACCTTGTGCTTTGACGTTACAAAGGCTAATCATGAAGTTGAACACTGTATTTTGATGTTAATGCAACTTGAGGAGAGAATTTATAATTATTTATGCGAAAGGATTAGTTTAGTTTTTCTGCCTCTACTGTAAGAACTTGAAGGTCTACTTGCTATGGAGCCGACAGATTCTAATAAGACTATGGCTTTCCCGACAATGTTTTAGAACAATTTGTTTTAGGTTGGAAGACACTAAGACTGAGAATACTGGTCAGGTATCTGTTTTGTCCCCATTTGTGTAATCATTGTTCAGTGGCTAGAATAATGGGTGAAGGTACTTTGATGCCTCGGAATGAATGTGGAGCTTAAAGTCTGGCCAAACAAGATTGCCATTTATTTGCAGGCTTGGCTTGCTGATTAGAATAGGGAATACAGAAGTACTAGCTCCATGTTATGATATTCTGGTGGACGTGGTGGTAGATTGGTTTATATTGTGAAAAATGAATCCTTTATTCTCTCACTTTCATGTATTTGACTGTGGAATTGGGTATTTAATACTTTACCTGTTCACTAAGTCCAAAGCAATATGGGTTTGTGGTAGTCTCCCCGTGTGAAATCTCGTGCAATTGAAAAAAAAAAAAAATCTTCCATGTGAATGCATCGTCTTTTTATGCAAATTCTTCGATTATCTGTAAAAGGAAATAGTGAGCAGAAACGACATTGGTATATATTTGACACATGTTTCTGTTGTTTTACTACCATTTGACTAATCCCACCCTATCTGTGTAGTATCTGATGCATTGCATAGGATTTTGCCTTTTGATGTATAACATTATTTGTTGTAGGATAATTTGGGTGCCGAGGGTGAAAGATGCGGCATATGCATGGATGTTGTAATTGACAGGGGAGTTTTGGATTGCTGCCAACACTGGTATGAGATCTTAAATGCTTTTTCAGTGACTTTGTTGACCTTTTAGTTCAGCCTGGTTATTAACTGTCGTATACATTGGTTTCAGGTTTTGTTTTGTTTGCATTGATAACTGGGCCACTATCACAAATCTTTGCCCGTTGTGCCAGAATGAATTTCAACTGATCACATGTGTCTCTGTGAGTTTCATTACTTCTTGTCAAAATGGACAGATACTATAGCATCCTCAGACCCTGGATCGCCTTTGTTGTTCCCTTAGTCCTCTTAGAAAACTGTTCTGTGTAAATAATGATATTTTACTCCCTCCCTCTCTAAATAAAAGTCCCACTTTAAGTTGGCACCTTTGCCAACACATAATTATTCAGAAGTATATAGACATCCAGTTTTTACTATAATACATATATTTTATATATATATTCTTAAAAGTAAATGGCCAATATAAGCACATGATTACATGATTAGTGCAAACAATCAAAGTGGGACTTTTATTTAGGGACGGGGGAGTATGATGAAATTGCAATTGGTTCATCGTCAACTTCAAAGATCAACCTGACCTAAAATGTATTAACTTGGGATAATGTAGGTGTATGACACAATTGGCTGCAGCAATATTGATGAGGATATAGATTCCAGGTATCAAGTTGGTTATGTGTTGCTGTAACATTATAATAACAGCTCTATGAATGACAATTAACTGGCATGGTTTGCTTCTTTGCAGAGATGATGATTGGTGTGTTGAAGGGAATAACAACACTCCCTCCCTTCCATCTTATTACATTGATGAAAATGTAATTGTTCGCTTATAAAATTTTGTCATTTGCATTACTACATGTAACACTTCAGGGGTACTGTCGGTCTGATGTTGCTTATCATTGGTAAATTGTCATTTTCAGTTCATTTCTTAATCTAAGGCATTATATGACTTGTTGGTTGCAAGGAGGACTAGCTTTTTGCCTTTCCCCTGTTGTAGCTATTACAGATCCCGCTTTTTGCCTTTTCCTTCTCTTGACTATTAACGATAACCCGATAACTGAAAATTTTCATCCGACTCTTCTACATACGAACAGTATATTCAAATCGACACACACAAATTGCCATATCTCTTTGCTCATGTCTTTAACAACTTTAGTAACAGTTGATTCTGGTGCTAAATTCTTTTATCTAATATGCATCATTCTGTATTTTCTGGAATTCTGGTCATGGATATGAAGTGTTTAACCCTTTATTTGATAGAATCTATGTTTCAGCATGTTTCCTAGCTGAGGATGTTTCATTGGGGTTCTTGCTGCCACTGCTTTACGTTAACCCCAGTGTTAGAGTAGGATTTCTATGTTTTATTACTTTATAATTCAGAGGTGAGATTCAGATATTTTTGTGGATTCTCAAAGCTTTAGTTGGCTTGGTCTGAAGATTTAGAATGTCATAATCTAATGTTTGGCAATTTACTTTACTGTTTCGAGTACTGTAGGTATTCTGGTTATCCGTATTCCTAATAGACAATAATGTTGTGGCAAGTTGTAGCTAGTTTGCACATGATAGCAGTTTGTTTTGCATTGGTGTAACTGGTTTCATGTGCTCATGGTGTTATAAATGCTGTTATTATTGAACCTCGTAGCTACATATGGCCAACTACCATATTTTTTGGTTTTTCTTGGGTTTGAGAGTGGGATGAGTTTTTTTTTTTTTTTTTTTTTCTCTTCTTTCCCGACCAGGGGGGGTGGGTGGGGGAGTGTGCTTGTGGTAATGGTCAATGTTTCCATACTGATTGTTTGGGACAGCGAATGTGCTAATGTACCATGTGATAACTCCAAGAATAACCTGCTATCTTGAGCTCAAGATGGCATTTCTACCTCTTACGTGATTAAGGCAGTGGATGTGGGGATGGAATGCTGGATGTGATGTTTAAGGGGTGACTATTTCAGTGGTTGCCATAGTTGGTTTATTTTAATTACAAATTTAGGTATCTTGATAATTGTTCGTCATATGAGTCCTCTATCTTTAGTCTATCTTTGAAGCATCATCCTGTGATAGGCTGATAGCTACTTAATATTCCTCAAATGCTATACGCAAGCTTCTTTATGTATGCCCACTGTTTTTTTAGTGCCATTTTTTCTCTAACAAAGAAATAAATAATTTTGGTTAGTTATTTGTCTTGAGTTATATGTTTGCTGATCGTTCACCATATCTTGTGTATGAGCTACAATTTGTTTAAGTGGTTTGATTCTGGTCGCAATAAAATTCTTTTTCCGCGACCTATCTGATTACTTTGCACTCTGTGTAGGCAGTTACTTGCTTGGATGGAGATGGCTGCAAAATGCGGAGTGGTTCATTGACCTATGAAGAAACAATGACCCTTGATACTTCTATTGCTTGTGATTCCTGTGATATATGGTATTATGTCATGTCCTTTTGCTTTTTTAAAAGCCAAATGTCAATCTGTTTATGCTGTTGATCTGTATCTTTGCTTACATTTTCAAGGCAGCACTGTAATTAGAAGATATTATTTGAGTAACTTATTGGAATAGTTTATTTCTTTGGCTATGTCTCTTGTTTGGTCCAGGTATAACAGTCACTTGTTGCCCTACCTCGTGAAAAAAATATTGCAATTTTCTATTCTAAAAATATGCATTATGATACCCCAAATGACTAGAAATTTTTATTTTTACTTTTTTGTTGACCAGTTTTGGTGGTAGAGTAGGTAGAGTAACCAAGGAAGTTAGGTTATTGATGTGTTCTTGAATCCTTGTGGTGCTATAAATAGCCAATTAACTTAGGTTAATAATTTTGGTATAAATACTCTTATTTTTTCTCTGTCATTTTTTGCTAGTATGCTTTTATTTTTCTGTCTCTTCTTTTGTTATTCTATTTTTGGGGTAGGGGGAGTTGGGCCAATGTATAAAAATGCTCAAGGCACACTAGAGCAATGAAGGTCCTGCTGCACCTAGGCACACCTCTTTAAAGTGAGGCGTACAATATAAACACCCAATTCTTTGTATTGAAGTGTGCCTCTTTGAATGCGCCTTGCTTAGAGCAAAAAAGCTCTCTAACCTAAATGCCTAGTGCCTAAGGCGCTTGTTTTATACACTGAGTTGGGCTGATTGGATGGTGTCAGTAAGCCACCATTTTCTTTGCTCATCTTTGTTGTTGGTTGTGTTTAAGTCTGAAATTATGTTCTGATGTTTGGACTTATATGGTGGCAGGTATCATGCTTTTTGTGTGGGATTTGATCCTGAAGGCACAGGTGTAGATTCATGGCTGTGCCCTAGGTAATTCTGAAATACATAATATTTTTATTTATTGAACTTTAGCTTTTTGAGTGCCTTTTGGATGTGATGCTTGACCTTCAGGTTATCTATTACTTCTATATGTACTGCTGTGTTTTGCTATTACTTGGGTAGTACCTTGTATGACCTGGAATTTGGAATGACATTAGCTGACGGATGAGCTGCATGCCCTATTCTTTTCAAAAGTCAGTTGATGTGTGCATGATCAAAGCTCTATAGCTGGTAAACTAGACATTCTCTTAATATTTTGTAGACAATTCTGTTATCACTATTATTTTTTTTGGGAAGGTGGTGTATCTGCATTGCCTATGTCTGCCAAGCTGTTAGTGTTAATTTATGCTGTGGTATAGCCATATAACTCTGTATGCAAAAATAAATTGCCGGATAAACCTTTTAACACTTCTCTATGCTCTGAATGTAGATGTCTTGTTAATGAAGTAGACCAGAATTCAGATCTCAAGGAAACGTATCTTAGGGGAAATAATGTTGATCACCATCATCTTGCTGACACATCTTCTGGAAAAGTGTCCATATGTGTTGCTGATTCAGGAGAAACAGCAGTGGTTGTCTCAAGGATTGACAGTGAAGATGCTGTCGACGAACCGAATATGAATGGTCAATCTACTGGAGAACTCACTGATCGCTGTAAAGATAAGCAATTGGGCTCTGATTGTTGTTCATCTGAAATGAAAAAATTACCAGATCAAGGGAGGGATGCTATCCAACCAGAATCACATGTCCTTTCTGCCAAGTTTGTAAACACTGTTATAAAAAGTGAGCCAGATGAGAACGAATCAAGAATGTCTCTTGACCTCTTATCTTTGGCTTCAACCTTCTCTGGTAAAAATGATGTGTCTAATTAGCATATTGTCATCTTTGACACTTTCCTATTGTTATTTTTATTGATTTTTTACTGTTTCATGTATTGGAAGATGACAAAGCTAAAATTTTATCAAGTGGAGACGAGTGTCTGCATGATGCTTCAACTTATGAGAGTTTGGAAGATTTGAAGTCTGATATTGCTCCAAGACTTGCTGTGAAGCGGAAGCGTCCTGAGAACAGGTCTTTTTCTTTTGTAACGTTTTCTTACTTCACTGAATTACTTTTTCCCTCTGTTTGCCTTGTCTAAATATGTGTGTTTTCTCGGTGTTTCTGTTGACCCAATATATTTTATGACTTCACTCTAACAGAGTGCTAGGAGTATTGTCTCTGAAGGGTAAATGATGTTGCAGAGCTAGGTAACTTTATCATCTGCACTCAAATTCAAAGCATGATCATTCAACACATAAAGTTTTCCAAGGTGATATGGAATCTCATTTCTAAGGTGATGGGGTCCACATTCTGGGAGATCATAGAGCATGATGGTTGAGAACTTTAGAAATGGCGTTGGAAGGTTAGAAAGGAAGAAAAGAGAAATTTTCAGTTAGAGGTCCATGAAAATAGCTATACATACACAATATGTATTATACCTTATAATCTGAAGCCGTCCTTGGGCTGTCATTAATTAATACCAAATTGATGACTACGTGGTTCTACAAATGTGGTATACCTGCAGGAGTGGCTGGCTTTTGGATCTTAGGTGGTGGAGTGGGTTATATTGCAGCTCAACTTTTTGTTTATTTCCTGGTGCACTATGATTTGGGTTCTAGACTTCGTTGCAATACTTTTTTGTTGGAACTAATCCAATCCAATATCCATTATGAGAATTGGGAGCCTTAACCTGGTAAATCCAGGTTGAATATTAGCTGATCCAATATACTTTAATGTCAGACTTCGGGTATTGTGGGATTTCAGGTACCTGATCTTGGACCAAAAAATGATTTGTGCTCTGTCTTTCTCCACTTTCTTTGGTACATGTCATTTTCTAATTTGTGATGTTTAAATTTTGAATTGGGCTTATAGTTGAAACATTATCTGGTATTTTGTCTCTTTATTTTTTGGGAGTACAACTAAGTTATTGGAAGAAACTGTATGTTGGAGGTGGTCCATGGATTTATCAGATCATTACCTGATTGGTCTATACTGATTGTGGGTATTAAATGGCATATTTTTTATGTCAGGAATTCTGGGAGCTGGAACCTGCCCCATGACCCTAGTTAGAACCTGTATCATGAAGCAACTACTTTGCGTTGGTCTTTGGACATGCAGATATCAAACTATCTCTTTTCATCCCTTTTGTGCTGTTTGGGGGCTCCTTAATTGACCAGCTTCTCATCAGCATATTCTTTTGGCTTTCTTGGTTTTGAGTTCTCATTTTCCATGTTTAAAATTGTATGTAGTAGGTTATATTTTTTTCAGTTTCATGTGAAATTTGAGGAGAGTAAGAACAGTCTATTTTTCCCGAGGAGAAAATAATAGGACTAGAACTATGCTTTATATCCAACTTATAGGTAAACTAGTATTATCTTCATTCTGATCCTTCAATCAACCTCTTTATGTGATGAAGCTTTTGTAAGGGGTATAAGCCTATCACATGGGACTAGTATTATCTTCATTCTGATCCTTCAATCAACCTCGTATGTGATGAAGCTTTTGTAAGGGGTATAAGCCTATCACATAGGACTGCATGTGAATTCTCCTGGGGCTTGTTGACCAATTATGGTATATATGCAAAGTTTTGGAACAGGTACATACAAACAAATCCATGTTTCCAACTTGTTAAGGCTCAATGTCAATGACACGGGGACACAGCCTTAATATTTGACATTGGTGTAGGGACATGTCTTTCAAAACTTTCAGATAGAGCTTTTATCATGAATAATCTAATTATAGCATCAAACTAATTATGTAATTGCATTTTAGTATGTAACTTACCATACTAAGCAGAGTCTTCTCTTTGTTGCCTGATTAGTAGGTCCATTTCATGTAGTAAGATTGCACTCTCTCTATTGTCTTACTTATGATTTATAGGCCCATTTTCTGATTGCTAGGTCAAGTATTGGTTATGGATTCTATTCTTAATCAAAACTTGACCTAACAATCAGACATGACTGCAGCAGACATCTACATAGTGATAGAAGAAAGTGTTAACATGGTGACTTTAACATTCCCTTATTTCCTATAAATACTGATTTGTGCTTTATTTTGTGTGTCCTGAAAAGCAGTTCTCAGACAATCGATTGCAATGGGCATCATGAAGGTAAGCTTGAGGGTGCATCTTCATCAAAGAAAGTAAAAGCTCATAAACGTACCAGAAATACTTCTTTGAATGACCAAGCAGATGTCTATGCATCTGAGAATTTGAAGAAAAACAGAAAACCAATAAAAAGATCTGTAGATGAAGTAGACAAGAATATAATGGTGAAGAAGAGCCGGCCTATTGATATAATGAGTATAGTCCAGGGAGTCAAAAGTAGCACAACAAATAGGTCTGCACGTGAAAAGGAGGCTGGTAAATGTGCTAAGGTAGAAAAAAGTGCAGCTGGACTACGAGTGAAAAAGATCATGAGGAGACCTGGTGCCGAAAAGGAGTCAGAAGCTGTAGTACAGAAGCTGAGAAAGGAAATCAGAGAAGCTGTTCGTAATAAGCCGTCAGATGACATTGGGAAAAGCATTCTTGACCCTAATCTGCTAACTGCTTTCAGAGCTGCCGTAGCTGGATCTGTGGCTGAACCAGCTAAGAAGGTATCTTCTGCAGTGGTCAAAGCAAAGAAGTTAATGTTACAGAAGGGAAAAGCAAGGGAGAATCTCACAAAGAAGATATATGCAACATCTAGTGGAAAAAGAAGACGCGCATGGGATCGTGATTGTGAAGTTGAATTTTGGAAGCACCGCTGCTTGACAACTTCTAAACCAGAAAAAATTGAAACTTTAAGAATGGTTCTTAACCTTCTTAAAAGGAGACCAGAAACCAAAATTGCAGATCAAACTTCTGAGGAAGACACTACAGCTCCTATTCTTTCAAGGCTTTATCTAGCTGATACTTCGCTTTTCCCTCGAAAAGATGATATCAAGCCTCTTTCTGTTCTGAAAGCAGCTGCTTGTTCCAACCATAATAACCTGCTATCTTCAGGAGAAAGTACTATGGCATCTTTGAAAAGAAATGAGGATCCTGCTCTAAGTAATATTGCTTCTGCTGATGACAAGAAGAGTGTTTGCACCAGTAATAGAAATGGAGCTGTTTCCGGGAAACTTTATGCAAGTGGACACCCCGATAAGGTCTCTTCACAAAAGAAAATTACTGGTAAAGTGAATGACTTTAAGATTGATAAAAGGAAATGGGCCCTAGAGGTTCTTGCGAGGAAAACAGCTTCTGATGTTACGGGACCCATGCAACAGAAACAAGAAAATGCTGCATTAAAGGCTAACTATCCTTTGTTGGTATGTCATAATCTCATTTTAGAGTTTCCCTATCTATTATTCATTAAAAATTTGATGTATTTCTAATAAGCTTCTCTGGTTTCATTGACTGAGCAGGCTGAATTACCGACAGATATGAAACCTGAACTAGCACCCACTCGCCAGAATAAGATTGCGATATCAGTTCGGCAGGTATCTGCTACTTCCTGTAATTGTAAAACTACGAGTGTTTGCTACCTCTGCAGCAGTAACACTTAAGGTCTGCTATGGTTCAGAAATAACACAACAGTTGGTCATGTTATAGTTATATTAACAGTAGCACCTTATAAAATTTGGTGAATTGAAGCACCTTAATCCATGATTAACAGTTTGTTTGGATAAAGAAATGGGAAGGAAAATAAGGGGAGGGTGGGGAAGAGGAGAGAAGGGATAAGGGAGGGGAGGGAAGAATAACGAGTTTTCCTTCCAAATCTCTCCATTGTTGGAGAGATCAATTTCTTACAATTTAACCCTTCCATTTCTCTCCCCTCCAATTTCCTTCATTCCTGACTTGTTATCCAAATGAAAGATATATTTCATCCCTTCATTCCCTCCATTTCCTTCGATCCAAACATACTCTAATAGAGACACCGAAAAGTGAAGCAGCTTATAGTTGGCACGAGTCTTTATTGTCTATTGCAGTACAAAGTAATAGTTGTGTGAGCAATACCCATGGATCTATGTAACAATCCATGCTAATTTATATCCTACTTCTAAATGAGCTCTGTTCAAGAATAAATATGTAGTATTTAAAGAGAGAAGTAGCGAGATAACTAAGAAGTACATCTACCATTATATGGAAATCCAATAGTGAATAAAAGTGTGTCAAAAAAAAAAAAAAAAGAAAAGAAAATAGTGAATAAAGTGTACAACATGTCCGATTGGGCTGAGGGAACAATAGTTATCCACAAATTATTGTTTTGAATCTGCTGGTTAAATGTAGACTATGAAGGCAGTCACGCCTGATTCCTCTTAAAGGTTTTTTACATCAACCAATATGGTGGGACACTCTTCTCTAATGCCGCTGTATTATTTTGAACTCAATACGGTTGCTTTCAAGTGGTATATATTTTCTGATCATTTAATGGAGATTATTTGTTTATATGTTTGTGCAAAAATCATCAAAATAATCCACAAAAATATCATTGAGGACAAACGTAATTGCATTCATTCTAAGCAGGCACATAAATACATAATTTAATCATACACACAGAAATACAATTAGAATACAAAAAATAAAACAACTTTTATTTCAATAAAAGAGAGATTTATTGCTAATCCACAGCTGTGGAGATGTTTTTTCACTTTGTTTAGCATCTCATTAACATTGTCAGGGGGCAGCTAGGTAATAGTTTTCTCTTACCTTTTTGATTGAGCAAATCTTTACAAATGACCCTTTACAAGCTACATCTAACTTTCTAATTATTTAGGACGTTTGATCTGCTTGACAGAACAGTAGGATTATAATTGCTTGCTTGATAGAATGATAGGTTTGTATAATTGATCAATCTTCATTAAGGACTTATGCAGCTTTTTTTATACACAGACACAACTTTACCGCTTGACAGAACATTTCCTCAAGATGACAAATTTGTCATCTATGCATCGAACTGCTGAAACTGAGCTGGCTGTTGCGGATGCTATCAACATTGAAAAGCAGGTTGCGGACAGGTCCAATAGCAAGGCTGTCTATTTGAATCTTTGTTCACAGGAGATACAAAATCGTACAAATTGCAGTACTTCCAACACTCTGGCTGAACCCAGTCCTTCTAGCCCTGTACCACCAGTACCCTCCAGAGGTTACTCTGAATCTACTCTTTCAAGCCCAGTACCAGTATCCTCCAAAGATGACCAATCTTCGATATCATCACCTAAATCTGAAGCTGAGGCAGCGTTGAGAGCTGCTGGTCTTTTGTCTGATTCTCCTCCGTGTAGTCCACTCCAAAAGGTTGCTGATCTTAGTGGTGATGATAGTAAGCCTTTAGGAGAGGTCAAAGAAGAAGAATTAACAAGTATATTTGAAATGGATTGTCATCCTGATCTAGACATTTATGGTGATTTTGAGTATGATTTAGATGAAGAGGAGTATATTGGGGCTACTTCAATTAATGCATCAAAGGGGAAAGGAGAAGAGGGGGAGTCCAAAGTGAAAGTTGTTTTCTCCACTCGGAATACCTTTGAGTTAGACAATGCTTCTGAGGCTAAAGAGCAGGATTTGCTGAAGACTGATACACTGAGCACACCAGATTTACCTGCATGTCCCAATGATACGGGCACTGAAAGCTCACCCATGAAGGATAAGGTCAATTCTATACCACCTTCTGGAGACACCTCTCTGGATGGAGAATGTGAAGAGCTCTCGGTCGCAGAATATGAAGCGCTATATGGTCCAGACAAAGAGCAATCAATCAAAAAAAATTCTGACCTGGTTCCAGCCGACAATTCAGAATTGCAGACAGCCAATAAACTTAATTTTAGCAGTTCCAACCAGAATAAATTGACCACTGATTCTGTTCACAGCATTATTGTTGGGGAAAATTCTTCTGACTCTTCTGTCTTAAGAGAAAAGGCTGACAGAGGGAAGAATGATCTCAAGGTTGACAAGAAAAGTGATCATGCTGAATCAGTGCAAAAAAAGGTATTAACTTCCTCCAGTACATTTTTCTGGTTTGTGGTTCTTTGCTATTGCACATTAGTCAGTTATAGACCTCTGCTTAAATATTTGTATTACATTGTTTATCAAAAATGCCTTTTCGCATAAGCTTAGGTATAACTTGCATAGTTTTATGGCCGTGGATGTCAAGGAAACTTGCCTTTAGTGACAAAAAATTGAACGATATTGGGTGCAGGTAGAAGCTTTTATAAAAGAGCACATCAGGCCGCTTTGCAAGAGTGGTGTGATCACAGTGGATCAATATAGATGGGCGGTAGGGAAAACGACTGAGAAGGTGATGAAACATCATTCTAAAGCCAAAAATGCCAATTTTCTTATCAAGGAAGGTGAAAAGGTGAAGAAGCTTGCTGGGCAATATATTGAGACGGCCAAGCACAAGGAAAATAAGTGAAATTTTATGTCATTTATTACAAATTGATGAAAAATCCCCTTTTTAATATCTTGTACATAAGAACAGAATATTGAGACAAACACTGCTGATTTAGGCAATTTAACCTAGCATAAATGACAATCTGTAAAAAGAAAAAAAAAAAAAAAAAAAGAAACAGCAGTTTTACAATATTTTAACTGCCCTATTGTTCGTTAGATTGGGATTTTATCGTAATTTCAATTACATTCAAATAATAAACTGAAGTACAGTGTAGCTATCCTACGATAACCAAATGAAAAAAATATAATCAACTTCTGTTTTATCGACCTGAACAACTATCAAGAGAATCAAATGATCGAATTTTAAAGAGTGCCATCAAGTATTGTATTCGTTCCATCTAATCTTAATTACTACTAATCATTTAGACATAAATTTGAAGTAATTAATAGATAGTAATAATGGTCTAATGAACAATAAGTTGGTGATAACTATAAGGTGTAGCTATTAATTTAAGACGAGGGAACATAAGCTTTGTAATTTGACCTTGTTTTAACCCAACACCGGCGAGGCAGCATCCGTATAAGGGGTATATACAAGTATAATGCTATTTGTAATAAAAATTCCTTGATTTCTTCGTGTTCTTTTTAAAGGTCACAAAATGAAGCCTCTACCAACTACACCACGAGCTACTTTATGCAAAAGACAGTAGCTGATGTGATTACGCCAAAGAATGTAAACTCACTTCTTCCACCATCTCTTTGCTAAGACTTCAAGAGTTTTGGCGCACAAAGATTGAGACTGCATGGAATAAAAGTTGTTGTTGCAAGCACGCTTAAGGAAACGCTTCATTTGATTCGGGAGGGAGGGGATAAAAACAACAGAACGTGTACAATTCAGCATTTCCAGATGTTAAAGAACATTTTACATCACAAGAGTATGTTTACACAGCACTTCCAGAAACAACTACTCCCCCGATACAGCTCTCACATCGTTGGAAGATATATGCAGTTACAGATCTTGAATCACAATTCCCCATCCATGAAAGAGTAGAGCTTAGTCCGCCTTAGATTCAACTGAATCTCAATTCTGGAACCACATTACATTTAATACATTTATAAAACAGGAGAAGCACGTTCTTGACCCATGTAAACATATGCTCCTTCAGAACCCACCTTGTCGGCATTATGGCTTCCTAGACTATAGTCACTAGCCTCTATGGGCATAATCCTCGAAGATGTCTAATATCATCACAAGACTAGTGTTATGATATGTATTTTTCCATGACTTGCCTGGTGAAAAATAGGCAAAAATTGTGAGATTATGACCAAAATAGGCATGCAAATCGTGGAAGGTGACCATTAACTGCAAAGATTAGATATGCAAGCGGCAGATTCCAAATTTTGTTCTTTCCAAATTCTTCCAGTAATCCGAAGCTTAAGCTCTTTTTTATCCCCACCAGAGAAGAAAAGTGCTAATTTACGTTGAATGACAAGACCATCATGACTGTCTCTAACCTTTCTGTGGCTATCACGAATGCTTCGTGGGGTTCCCTCCCATGTCAATTTTCTCCCATAGCCACCCACCTCTAAGCTATAAGTGTACCGTCGAGCATCAGTTTCATCACCCATGAAACGAAGAAATGCCATATAAACAGGAGCCATGCCTAGCTGGAACGCTTCAAAATGCAAACAGAAATACTGACCAAAACAATGGAAAACCTGAAATGAGAGATATTGCAAGATAAATAAGTACTCCAAACAATGGTCAAACTTCCATGTACATATACCAACTAATCCTGAATTCCTATTACAGAGCTAGAAAAACAAGTTAACATTTGCAACTTAAGTTGGTTAAGAATACTTCAATAAATACTACTCCCTCTAACCCAAATATTAAGTAAACATCTACTTTTGGCACAGAGAATAACAAGAGTGGATGTATAGAGAATAGAGCGAATGGGTGCGAATTGGAACCAACTTCAAAGAAAAAAGTAGAGAGATACAGCTTTCTTAAGATGTTACTCTGTAACTTCTTTTTTTTGTGTGTGGATTCCGAAAATGGAAGCCTTGGCTGTGAGACAGAGAGTATATCCAATGATCACAGAACACTAAATGACTTCAGTATATGTTACTTGAACTCTCTGGTCCAAAATATAATAGCACATTGATCCTTGAGCACCAAACATAAAGCGGCACTAGGGCCTTTCAAGTTAAACCATAACCATCGAAATGAGCCAAAAAGCAACCATATATTACTACGAAAACCTAACTGAGCATAGGACTATGGTTGATAATGAATCATACAGCTAATATAATACTCATCACCCAATTTCCCCAAGATTCTAAATGCAACATATACCCACAGTAGTAGAACATAAATAAGGCACTTACTGTTAACATCCAGGTAGCATTGTCAACTTCAAGGGGGTTAGCTTTGACATAACGATGATTAAATGTAGAACCAGAGTGCATATCAACTTTATGATCATCCCTCAGATGGGTAACGAGGAAAGGAATATCCCCAACAACGGAGCATTCATAACCAGCATATGGGCAGCTGAATGGTCTAAAGTTACATAGGGCTTCATGCTTAAGTTTAATATAATAAGGAGAAATCTCCAGGCAACCAAATGGGCTGTATTTGCAAGGAAGATCTAGAGACTCGGCCACCTTCTCCAATGCCAAACATCTGATTTCTCCAAGCTCTTGTCTGCAAGTAGGGCACCGATTGTGAACCCTTGTCTTACACTCTGAACAAAGTGTGTGTCCGTTATGGCACTGTTAACAAAACCAAATTAGAAATGCAGTGAATAATCTATTCATAAAAAATAAAAAAAATAAAAAATAAATAAAAATAAAACAATTAACAATCAAATAGAACATTAACAGTCTCTAACAAGAATTTTATAACCTAGAAGCCTCTTTTACAATTGATAAGCAAAGAAAACTTGCGTTCTAACAATGTTATATTTAGAATTAATCAGGACAATGGTATAAAAGGAACAGAACAGAGAAAAGTGAGAGCATTCCGCATCAAGAGCAGCGAAATTAAGAGGGATCAATCAACATTAGATACCACAAGAAAGATTCCACTTCCAATTAACACAGTATTAGATAATTTTACTGTTTAAATTTTAACAGCATCATACATTTTTAATCCAGCTAATTTTATCAACTATTTTAATACCAAATCAGTAATGCAATTCCACTCCTAGTCATTTCCTGCAATAATTGAAAACTAAAACTCACTATCTATACAACAATCTTCCACAAACATGGGAAAAGCAGAAACTCAAACCATTTCCACAAAAATGGAAGACCTTTGTTCAGGCAATCTGTGTATGCTAGACAACAATTCACAATCCTATCATAAAGTTCCATGATTATGCAATAAACCATCCAGCATAAACTATGAAAAGTTGCAAACTTTACAAGATAATCAGCTTTTTGAGATCCCTATAAATCTATTAATATCCTCAAACACATATACAGAAATTTTCAGCTTTAAGTACACCAAATTATCACCATAATCCACATTTCAATCCTTTTCACTCTATTCTTCCCCTGCTACAAAAGTTCAAAATGTGGGTATTTTGCCTGCTTTTCATAAAGTAAAATAAATTAAACCCCAATTCTCAAAATTCAATTGAACAGCACAAGGTATCTCCCAAAATCCTGAAATCCCCAAATTTATTACTTTTTAAAAGGATTCTTACAAATCAACAAAACCAAAACTTGACTTTCATTTTCCCCCAATCTAAAACCCAAAAATAGAAGCTAAAATCAATTTAAATACCAGCAAAACAATAAGAAATCCATTGAAAAATATTGCAAAAAATAAGAAATTTAACACAACAGAGAGAAAAGAACCTGGTGAATAGGAGGGTACATAGCATGAGCACAAACTGGACATTCAAAGATTTCAACAACGCTATTAGTTGTCGAAGGAATTAAAGGCGACGTTAATTTCCTCCTTGATTTTGAAGATTGATTGTGATTGTGATTATGATTATGATTTTGAGGGTAATCAATCTCAGCTTCATACAATCTTTCTGTAGATGACGACGACGTCACACATTCAATCCTATCTTCTTCCATCTTGTTCATCTTCCTTTTTCCCCTTTTTTCGATCCAAACCCAGAAATTAATTAATACCCATCAACCAAAAACCCAAAAAGATTTAAAATTTCCGATCAAATTTAATTGGGATTTGACAATTTTTGGCTGGATTTGTCGGAAAGATTTTTTTAAAAATAAATAAATTAAACCTGTTGTTTTTGGGAATGTTGAGAGAAGAAGGAAGAGAAGGATGGAGAGGAAAGAGGGAAATGGAGTTGAAGGTGCTTTGCTTTAATTCGTTGGCTTTTTCTCGAATTTTTTACAAAAAATAAATAAAAGGGTGTTTGATTGAAAGTGATAATGATAATTTATATTAAAATAATAATAATGGAGAAAATGATGATGATTAGAGGAGTATATTATTATGGAGTACGGAGCACTAATTATGTGTAATAATAAGGTTAATTTTTTTGGATTTATAAATAATTTTATTTTTTATAGAATTAATTAGGTAGGGTAAGAAAAAATGTTGGGAGAGGGACAGATGAGTCAACCTGAAAATCTTTTATTACAAAAATTTAAAATAAATTAATAAATAAGGATTTAAAAAAAAGGACTAATTGAAAATAATTTTGGCATTGTCTTACTCTTCCCCAATCACCATTGGAGTTATGACTTCTGACAGGCAAAGCTTAAATGATGGTACATTGTCTTCTCTTAAAGGGGTAAACTTTTTTGAATTAGAATTTTAAAATTTTGTTGAAAATCAAATATACCTTGGTAATGGTATCAAATGTTTGCTAATGGATGGACATCTAAAGTCTAAACTGGCCAATGAATTTGTATTTGAAATTTTGAATCTTCAAATGTTTTTAAAGGTCTAATCTAAATTAAGGTCTGTTTAGTTCAACTTATCTAACATCAAACTCATTCGTTGCATTGGTTCTTACCAAATAAGAGGATAATTCACTTTACTAAAATGTTTGCTCCTAATCGTCTATAGAGTTTTGAGCTAGTGACCACTAGATGTATTGGAGGTTCGGAATAGGTCCTTAATGACCGATATATAGGATCTCACTGGCTACGGATGCCTCTGTCTGTCTCAACCCAAGTCTATTTTCCATGCTACGGTCTGATTTGATATGTTTTTTTAAAAGTTCGAAAGGCCCTACTAAACCGGTGAGTTTTCTACCAACTCCACCAAACTTTACAGTCTAATTTGATATGATTTGGTGTGACATGAGATTTTACCAAACTTTGACTTTTTGTGTATATATATTCTATTATAGAATAATAAATAATATATCAAATGGGGACTTTTTAGATTCGTAATAACGTAATTTTTATAATTTTTTTAGTACGAAATTAAAAATATTTAGCAAAAAATAATAAACATATAAAACGATAAAATATGTCATAACTTATTTTTTTCTAAGAAAATTTGTTAATTACTATCCTAAAAAAGGGCACTTTGTCAATTAATGCTCCTAAAAATAAAAATTGTTAATTATTACCTTACAAATATAAAATGTTGTTATTTACAACTCCTTCCGTCTCCTAAAAAAACGACCCTTTTGGAAAGTATCACGGATATTAAGAAACTTTAATGAGAAATACAAGTGTACGAGAAAGCTAATAAAAGCACATTGAAAAGGTAAATATATATGGGTTTTGCAAAAAAGTAGAGAAAAAGTAATAAAAGTACATGGAAAAAACAAAATTTACATGGGGAAGCTAATTTTGCACAAATATTATTGTAAATTGAAGGGTATTTAAAAGTAAATAGGATGAACACCTTGGGAATAAAATTTAGCCAAAAGGGTCGTTCTTTAGGGGGACAGAGGGTGTACCTTAAAAAGTGACTAAGCTGTTTGATTACTATCTCTAGCCATTTTCGAGTGAATCTAAAATTGTTAGTTGAGACGAACACTACAAGAAGGGGGTGAATTGTATGTGAGTTCCTATTGACTATTTTGCGGAATTTAAACAGAATATAAAGGAACTTAGCAATGCACACAAGATTTTACGAGGAAACTTTCTAGGGCCCAACTGGAAGTAAAACCTCGACCCTCCAAGGGATTTCACACACCAAATCAATCCACTATAATAGGGCAAACTCTCCTAGTTACAACCTATTATAATCAGACCTTTACTCACGAGTTCCTGATTGAACTTGCTACTCAATAGGACCCTATTCTACCCAATCTAAATCCCAGACTTAGATTCTACTCGACACTCCCTAAATGTCTACTCACTTAGCTTCAATCTAGAAGCCTACAATCTATATGCAATAAACTAAACACTCATCCAAATCAAAACAATACAAACTCTTGACTCTAATATGTGATAGGAAAGCTGGATTATCTCATCATACGCTGTATTGTTTAGGATACTTGGGCTTCACGCATACCAGGATTGAGTCCCCGCTGTCCTTCACTCTCCAACTCCTTGTTGGAATTTTGGTCTAAGTTAAGCTTCTCAACTTGCTGTCAAGCTCCAGTTAGAGAGCTTCTCTTCATGTTCCTGTTAGAGAACTTAGTTAGTTCCACTGAGGAACTCTTCTTCTACTTTCTTTAACTTTCCTTGGAATCTCCTTGTGTCTTCATAGTCAGATTACTCTTCCATTTCCAAAGTCAACTTCACCTGTTCTAGTTACAACACTTAGAGAAATCGCATTAGTTGAAGTTTGCTTTTATTCATCATCATCAAAACTCTTAAGCTTCAACTCACACACTTGAACATAACCTTCAAACACAAGCTTAAACACATACTCTATATTTGGCATAAGTTACTTGGCTCCAACCTTCCACCCAAAAGTGTCTTTGTGTGGAAGTGGTGTGTTAAACTTTAGGGAACCAATTCTGAAGAGCAGCAAAAGATGTTTGGAAGACACTTTGATATCGGAGATGAGCTTGTTAGCTATATTTCCAGAAAATCTATTGATGTGCTCAAAGTTAATTACAAGGTGAGTAAATAACTTCATTTGTTACACATTCATCGGTACCAACATGCATGCTGATGTGAACTGAAATTATCCTATGCCTAATGATGAGAATTGAAGATTGCTTGTTAAATTGAAGAATCTGTTTAAGATACAGTAAAATTCCATTGCTATTCCGACATGTTTGTGTAGATAAGCGAGTCTTACTTGGAGCTGAAGTTTCAACTTGAAGTACAAAGTTGGTTGTTGGATACCAACTCAGGTTCTCTTCTTGTCATCGGAGTTTTGTCACCCTTCAACTGTATTGCTTGCTGACTGTCATTTAATCCTACTACATCGAAAACTAGAGGAGCTAGATGATGGGAACTGATTGACGTCCTTTTTGGCATTTGCCTTGTATTTTTTTTAATCTTTTGCAGTTTTCTGGATAGAGGGGTTGCGTTTATGATATTTGCTGTTCAATGTTTTTGAATAACTATTTGCTTAGAATAAAAGATTACTTTGACGAAGAATCTTAGGTTGTTCTTTTGGCAAAACGTCATCCACCAGTCCCCTGCTGCGATGGTACGACTAATATTACAGCACTAATCATAAAGGCACTATTTTGGAAATTAATACAACAATTTTTTTTCTATAAACAAGACAGATTGACTCCTTTAAGATATTCTTTATCGTGCATCCCCTTTACGGTGTAATAAAAAGAGAATGGAGGAAGTTCATCACTATATTCCTAGCTAGATCTACTCTACACTAATTATATGAATAATTTGAAAACGTAACAACTTAATTAAATTTAGGTTGTTCTTGATCCAGTCATTGTTTAATGGTACAAGTGTTGAAGGATCTCTTACTCTTATTACTCCGTAATTTACTTTTAAGAGCAGATTGATGCATGTAAATAGGTTGAATATGAACAGGTAAACTTAAGAAATACGTACAATTTCATCAATGTTCTGATTTTTAGTAGTACGGAAGTCAATAACAAAGTCATTGTTAGACCACTTAGACGTTAGTAATCTTGTATATAACGGAGTATGATCACTCGGAAACAATAAAGTTTGGATCTTCCTTCATCTTATGTACTGCTCTTAAATACTCCGTATTGATTATGCCTTATGTGTATACAGATTAGGAGGGAAGAAAAATAGTAATGATAGATTTAGCAGATAAAGCTTGGTTATATTGATGAATGAGTTTTAATAAATATTTATACTTAATACAAACTACATGCATGAGGATGAAATATAGTTTATTCATCTAATTATTTAATTTTGGCTTGAATTAGGGATATATTTTGAGTAACAAGTGAAAACCATAGTCATGCAAAAACTCAAAATGACATGCCTAATCTAAGATAAGAATGGGAGTTTTTGTAGGTAAGAAGGATTCTAATCAAACCTCAACCTCAATTTTTTTAGTTTGGTATTTACGGATACAACTCTTGAAAGAGAGGGGGAAAAGCATAAGGCATCCCACTCTTAAATTAAAGTTGATATTGATTGAACCCTCAACCTCAAGTTAAAAAGTCCAACATTTAATATTTTTCACTGAGTTACGCTTATTTTGGTGAGTGTTGTTTAACTAGTTATATAAACATTACCATACAGAAGTTTGGAAGACGTCTTGAACGTTAGATATCCTGGCTATTCAGCATTTGCTAGCTTCACATCCATGGTACGGAGTACAAACTACAAATTATCAATTAAGCTCTTCAAAAAACTTTTGTCGGTGGTGATGAGCGACTTATAGTGCAAATGGTACGAGTAATGAAGATTGGGAGGTCAACAATATATTTGTTCCCAACATAAGGAAACCAAGGTTAGAAGACCAACTAACCATTAAACAATTTGTCTAAAATGACCCGTTGGTATGTTTTTTCACGCAATCAGCTTCCTCTGAATTTTTTTGAAACCGTATATGTTCTACCTACGCTTTTACCCTCAGAAATTTACGCTTTAACAACCTAATAACGCTCTTAGCAATACGGGTTCATCTAAGTTGTTGAAATCTACCAAACCATGAAGTGTTTGAAATAATTAAGGATCCTAAACAATTTTTTTTTTGAAGAATCCTAAACATTTATTTTACGGAAATTTCACCATATACCACTGAGTTTAAGCATAATTCACCGTATACCACCAAAAACTTTCTAATACACCATATACCACTCAGTTATTGTATATTAACACAAAATGCCCTTTTTGCTAACTGTCGTTAGTCTGCCGTTTGAGGGACTTTACCATTATGCCCTTATACATCTAACTGGCGCCATTGATAGGGTTGACTCCCCCAAACATAATTTTTCTATTTTGAAAAAATTGACCCCCCATTTCCCCTTTCCATTGAGGCTTCTCTCTGTTCTTCTCCATTAAAATCGAACCCCAAAATCAATCAAAAAGCTTCAAACTTTCATCGATCCCCCTGGCGGCAACAATTGCGATCCCAGCCACTTCCCAGATGGCCGGCGACTGCCCTCCCCTGGCCCCTTCCCCCCGCCGGCGACATTCTCGACCCCTTCCCCCTACGCCGGCGACCATCCCACTCCTACTCCCCTTCCCCGAAAATCATCCCCCACCTGTAACCCAATTCCCGATTTCCTCGCCGGACTCCCCTTCCCCGATTCCCGATCTCTCTAACCCTAAAAAAATCCTCAATTTCCCTCTTGCAAATCCCAATTGGAATATCGACGGCAAAGAAACCACCCATCAAATCTTGACGAAGAGAGAAAAGGTCGAATTGATGTTGTTGTATGGTTGCAGATTTTGAGTGTTGTCGGTTCAGGGGGAGAGGGAGGCCGACGCGCTGGCGAGAGAAAGGCTGGGCGCCGGCGTGGGTGGGGGCGGGATAGGGTGGTGGTTGGGGGTTCTAGTCATATTTCGTGCAAGCAGGGGATGTTAGGATAGGGTGGTGGTTGGCTGGGAGACGTTGGTGGTTTGGGAGGAGGACGGGAAGGGGAGATGGCAGGGGTAGGGGGAGCTCTGGAAGGCCGGAGAGGGAGGAGGCTAGGCAAGGCTGCCGGCGAGGGAGGAGGCTGGGCAAGGCCGCCGACAGGGAGGGGGAGCTGGGCTGGTGGGGGAAGGGGGTGTCGGGGTTGGTGGAGTGAGGAGGTGGTGGCTGTTTTTTTTTTTTTTTTTTTAATTCTTTATTTAACTAATTGATTAGATAATATTAATAAGAACCAATATGTGACAGCCACGTGGCATAATTAACCTTAATTACTAACGGCGTTAACGGCAGACTAACGACAGTTAACAAAAAGGGTATTCTATGTTAATATACATTAACTCAGTTGTATATGGTGAATTAGAAAATTTTGTGTGGTATATGGTGAATTACGCATTAACTCGGTGGTATTTGGTAAAAAATCCGTTTATTTTAATAAAGTGTAACTAGTACATTTGTCATCCATAACTCCATAAAAATACTACGTATAAAATTTCTTAGCCAATAGTTAGCCTCTTGTTGTCTTCTTCCCCAGCTGCTTACATGGTGTCCACTGTGGTTGCAGAACTACCCCGATAAGGAAGTCCGATTTCTTTCACATAAACCCTAATTTGATGAACTTATGCCCCAATTCAACCCCCAAACTATGTGCACACGAGAATGTCTTTTGCCTACTAGGGTTTATCAACCATATCCAATCAAAATTCTAAGCTGCTCAACCATTACTTCAATTCGAATTCGGAAACATTCTCAGCAATTCAATGCTACTAAATTTTCTAGGGTTCAAGTTAAATTCACTCGTCGGCGACCCATTTTAGCCTGTAAATCATCGACTGAGGATACGACGAATTCGAATAATGAAGATTTTGTTACTAGGGTTTTGAAGGAAAACCCTAGCCAAGTAGAACCCAGGTTTCGAATTGGGGATGAAGTGCTTACTTCGACTGAAATAGAGAATTTGAAGAACAAAAGATATCGTTTTGGAGCTTTTGAGGTGTTGAAGAAGCTGATTTTGAAGGATAAGGGGAGGGAAAATGAGGTTGTTGAGGAAAATGGGGGTGAAAAATTGGAGGGTAATGTGTATTTGAAGGATATTTTGAGGGAATTTAGAGGGAAGCTTTATGTTCCAGAGCAATTGTTTGGTGTGAATTTGTCTGAAGAAGAGGAATTTGATCGAAGTTTCAAGGCGTTGCCGAAAATGAGCTATGAGGAGTTTGTCAAGTTTATGAGGAAGGATAAGGTTAAGTTGTTGACTCTCAAGGAGGAGCAGAGTGGAATGGTTACTGGGGATGAGGTTAGAGATTATATTGTGGAGCTGAAAGAAACTCCTGGAGAGAAGAGCTTGCATCGAACTCGATGGTGAGATACTGATTGCTTTAATGTTTTGACTGGTTTTGAATGATTTTGATGATAATGTTATGCAGTTGTTGGCAGGGCAATGCAGTTGGATGCTAATCAAGCACAGCTGATCTTGACAGAGTATACTGGTCCTCAGTATGAAATAGAAACACGAGCGACGGTAATTTTACTCAAAACACGGGAATTATTAATCCATTATAGCTAGACTGGTAATTGGAAGATCGTAAATTCGTAATTTCAATATTATGTTGTGTTCCGTAATTGCCATTGGTAGTACTTAATGGTTTTAAGTAACGTTGTAAGCTATAGTATTGTGATAATATGTTCAATGAGCTTTTGTTTTGCTTACTGTTGTTTTTCAAATTTTTGTATTTTATCAAGTTCTTAATCCTTGCTGTTGAGGGGTATGATGGTATTGTATTTGTATCATGTTGCTGTCAACTTTTGGTAGATATGAATTGCAATATGCAAAATCCGTTTACACCTTGTATGGAAAGTCTGTTTACGCATTTCTTTCTTGTCCCAATGCATTTTTACCATTATGAAATGCATCTATACTACATTGCCTCCTTGTTGAAGATTCATTCTATGGACATTTTCATGAGCAGAAAAGGAAGAGAATGGAGGATATAAGCCTCTTTATATCTGTCTAATATAATATTATTTAACAACTAAGTTCGATTTTCTTCCTCCTCTCCTTATTCTTCAAATTTCAAAGTCAAGATAGACTCTGCACTTTTGTTTATCAGTTTCGCTAAATACTGCATCATTCCCTAGATCATCTCCTTTCTATCATGAATATCGATTACTTGTTACAAAAATGTCTGATCTCTTGAAGATGTCTCAACTTTCAAATAGTACATTACATGATTTTTTTTCTTTGCAATGAACATTTTCAACCAGCCCCCTTGTTTGCAATGAACATTTTCTACCAGCCCCCCCACCCCCCCTCCTCTAAAAAAAGAAGATTGGTTGCATTGGTGGTGGTAGAATCAAAATATATTTTTTGGCGTAAACTTTTGCCAGTTAGTCAACAGTTTGTATTTATTCCATGTCTTTTTATACAGGCATCAATTGCGAAATTGCCGGAGTATCCTAATCCTATTGCATCCTCCATATCAAGCAGAATCATGGTGGAATTTGGAATGGTTACCGTTGTCTTGGCAGCTGCTGCAGTTGTTGTTGGAAGCTTTCTTGCTTCAGCTGTTTTTGCAGCCACCAGCTTTGTTTTTGTTGCTACTGTGTACATTGCCTGGCCTATTGTCAAGCCTTTTCTCAAACTCTTCCTCGGAATCATTTTTGGTATCATGGAGAGAGTTTGGGATAATCTTACTGACATGTTTAGCGATGGAGGATTAATTTCCAAGATATCTGAATTTTATACTTTTGGTGGTTTATCTGCTAGTCTTGAGATACTTAAACCGATCTCATTGGTTCTTTTAACTATGGTTCTCCTTGTACGTTTTACTCTTTCAAGAAGACCAAAGAATTTCAAGAAGTGGGTATGTCACCACCTTTCTTTCTTTTATATAAGTAGCATTGTGTAATTTTTTTTTTGTCTTTTAATGTGGCTGGTATCTGTACATGCTAATTCTTGTGATGTGTTTATCGTGTAGGATATTTGGCAAGGTATTGATTTTTCACAATCCAAGCCTCAGGCTCGAGTTGATGTAAATACCTTAGAAAATTCTGCCTATTCTATGTTCTTTTTTTGTAATTGATAATTAATCATATGATACTCACTAAATATAGTTTGTAGGGTTCAACTGGGGTCACTTTTGCTGATGTAGCTGGCATTGAAGAAGCAGTTGAAGAGCTTCAAGAGGTAAATATATACACTTTGATCAATGATCATCATGCTTATTAATAGAAATTCTACTTGCAGAACTATATTACAATGGGAAGATTAATTATACCATGTATTGGTTGCTTTTACTGCCTAAACTTCTTGTCTCTGTTGAAGGGCATTGTTTATGACTGAGAAAGTATGTGTTTGATGAATATAAAAGAACACTAGGGATCACCATTTTGACTTTATTATGTTATTCTACTACTTTCTTAGTTTCTTCTGTTATGGACCTTATGGTACTGGCTGAAAGTAACTGGTTGGTGCCTA
Source organism: Chenopodium quinoa (assembly GCF_001683475.1). NCBI lineage: Eukaryota > Viridiplantae > Streptophyta > Magnoliopsida > Caryophyllales > Amaranthaceae > Chenopodium > Chenopodium quinoa. The sequence goes on from NW_018742484.1 coordinate 7,990,673, forward strand.
AAGTGATGAGGAGCAATAATTACTGCTGCATCATGAGTACTTAAGAATAAGAGATTAGCCTCATATGACTGGTCTCCGTGGTTTATGTCCATCCAGGTCTTTATACGTTTCCTTTTCCTTTGCGAGATACTGGTAAAAGGATGATTGATGCTGTCTTTGCTATAACAGGCCTTTTTGAACTGCTTGATGGCTCATGAGTTTTTGAATCTATGTCTTATTTTCATGCAGCAAATTATGCATGGCCTCTGTCATTGTCTATATATCTCTCATAGCTCATAGCTTCTGAATCAATTGCTTAAAGTTTTTCACTCCGTATTCCTTCTTAGTAAGTCCTGTTTGAAAAACTAAAGTTTCTGCATAGACAGCTTGTCTTGAAAGGTTTTAGTCTATGAGCAAGCTAATATCCAGCCCTGACTGATTTCCCCACTCAATATAAATTTTTTTCAATATTTTGATACTGTCTTCTGAATTGTAACTGAATTGGTTACTTTTTATGTTGTGTGCTTCTGTAGTTGGTGAATTACTTGAAGAATCCAGATCTATTTGATAAACTGGGAATAAAACCTCCTCATGGAGTCCTTCTGGAAGGGCCACCTGGTTGTGGAAAGGTAATATATAGATGGTATTTATGGTGTTTTGTTGGTACATGCAATGTTAAAATATTTATCCCTTGTCTGGCAGACTTTAGTTGCAAAAGCGATAGCTGGTGAAGCTGGTGTTCCATTTTACCAAATGGCTGGGTCAGAGTTTGTTGAAGTTCTTGTTGGTGTTGGCTCTGCACGTATCAGGGATTTATTCAAGCGAGCCAAGGTAAAATGACATACTTGCTTCCTGTCATCATGTATCAGTGTGTAGAAGGCAACATGCCAGCATCGCTTCATGGATGCTACTGACTTTGTATGACCCATGTTTTACAATTTTATATCCCTTTCTGCGCAATGTTTCCTGAGAAGTCAGAATCCTCACATTCTGCCTATTAGTAGATAATTTGAGAAATTACTCTGCAACTGTTGGAGAAATGATCACCAAAACCCTATTTAGGCTGGAGTCTTAATTGCATCGTGTAATAGTGAGGGCAATGATTGTAGTAAATAGTCTAGCTTGGAAGGAGGAAGTGTATATGCCGGGTATTATTGAATTTGCGTGTTTCATTTAGTTCTTTTTGTGTTAAGGAGAATTCAAGCCTCTTGTAAGCTTGAATAAGTGAATAACCCTTTAATTTTTTGTAATTTTTTATATTTTCTTCTTCCCTTACTTTTCTGCCCAAAATTCCAGTTCATTACAGAGTCTCATCTGCTTGATGGTGTGATGTTGTCTTTGTGGGAACTTTGATGTATGCTTCCTAAGAGCTGATTAACATGTAAAACTGTTACACAAACTGCTCTGCACCATTTTCATTTACTGATTAATAAACATTTCATTTTGCAGGTAAATAAGCCATCTGTCATATTCATTGATGAAATTGATGCATTAGCTACACGGTGCATATCTTATTGTCAAATCAATTTTTTGAATATTATTAGCCATATGTTTACAGGATATTTTGATTTAATTTTCCTGGGTTTTGTAAATTCAGGCGGCAAGGAATATTCAGTGATTCAAGTGATAATCTGTATAATGCAGCCACTCAAGAGAGAGAAACTACTTTGAATCAGCTCTTAATTGAACTTGATGGTTTTGATACTGGCAAAGGTGTCATCTTTCTAGGTGCTACCAACCGGATGGATTTGTTAGATCCTGCACTTCTTCGACCAGGTCGTTTTGATAGAAAGGTTTGTAATCTCTGTATTTTCTTCCAATTTTTTATAAGTGCGGTGTATCATGATATCTTACAGCCTTGGCTATACATACTTCTTATAAGATGACAATCTAAGAACTATTGCTTCCTACTTAATTTGAAAGTGCTTAATATTTAGCTTATCTTCATTAATACTTTTATAGGGTAAAAAATCTTGTTAATCTGACCTTTTTCCTTCTTGTATAGATAAGAGTTCAACCTCCCAATGCTAAAGGAAGATTGGAAGTCTTGAAAGTTCATGCCCGCAAAGTGAAAATGTCTCCTTCTGTTGATTTGTCCAGTTATGCCAATGACTTACCTGGTATGGCAATATGATATATGACCTTATATAGCATATTACATGTTGACATGCTTGAATTGTGAATGAGACCTGTTTTGATGTATGAGATTACTTCCTCTGTTGTTTTTAGTTGCATCATTTTGCAAATTGCGGACTCTAGGCAATTGTTGGAGATGAGAGAGAATAATAAAAAAAAAAAAAATGGACCCATGTGGTAGGAGAGAGATAGAGTTTAATAACTGCGAGTAAAAAGGAAAGTGATGCAACTAATTTGAAACATCTGTTTTAGGAAAATGATGCAACTAAAAAGAAATGGAGGAAGTATTAGTTCTTACAGGATATATTGACCTCTCTATAGATGTGATTGTATGACGATAAGATATTCATGCATGTTCAGGATGGACTGGTGCGAAGTTGGCTCAGCTGTTGCAAGAAGCTGCTTTAGTTGCTGCAAGGAAAGGGCATGAAGAGGTTGACCAGTCTGATCTTGATGATGCGGTGGATCGACTAACAATTGGGCCTAAACGTGTCGGCATAGAGTTGGGGCACCAAGGACAATGTCGCAGGGCCACAGCTGAAGTGGGAACTGCTATAACATCTCATTTGCTTAGAAGGCTTGAGAATGCAAAAGTTGAACGTTGTGATCGCGTGTCTATAAACCCACGTGGCCAGGTTACCTTGTTTCCTTATGACTCTTTCTTGAAACTCGTTTCTTGTCATCTGTACCTACCCTAACAGTCTGTCACTTGTCAGCCTTCAGTAAGTATTCTCTACGTAGTGAGCATGGCTATTGGCTTATATGAAACTTCTTTCTCTTAGATTACTTTAAACAACAAGAGCTTTTGTTATGTTGCTTAAAAGTAGGAAAATTCTTTGATTGGCTATTAAAATGTCAACTTGTTCCATAATGTTGATTAAAGTACATATTTGTATAATGCTCATGTGCTTTCCCCAATATACCTTATGGCAAGGCTGGAAAATATGTAGGTCTATAAAATAACTTTTTCTAGGATGGTTTAATTTTCTTATATCCGTGAAGCAGGTACTGATGTTTTGATTAGTGTTACTATGCCTAATATGTATTGGGTTATTTTTGCAGACATTATCACAAGTCGTATTTCATCGTCTTGATGATGAGTTATACATGTTTGAGAGGCGGCCGCAGTTGCTACATCGTTTACAGGTTCAAACATTAGGATTTCTTAGTCTTTTTATCCATTTGTTGTGGTGTTAAAATCTTTTTTTGTTGACCTGAATTTACCTGGAAAGGTATTTCTTGGTGGGAGAGCTGCTGAGGAAGTTATATATGGACGTGATACATCAAGGGCATCAGTTAACTATCTTGCTGATGCAACCTGGCTTGCCCGAAAAATTATAACCATGTAAGTTTATTTCTCAGCTTCACTTTACCTTTCTATGTTTTCCTTTTTTTTAATAGATCAATGTTTCCAAATTTCTACCAGATGGAATCTGGAGAACCCTATGGTCATACATGGGGAACCACCTCCTTGGAGGAAGACGGCTAAATTTGTGGGACCCAGGCTGGACTTTGAGGATTCCTTGTATGATGACTATGATCTTACAGAACCCCCACTTAATTTCAATTTGGACGATGAAATTGCCAAGAGAACTGAAGAATTGTTGCGGGAGATGTACAAGAAGACTGTTTTGCTGCTTAGACAGCATCATGCTGCTTTGCTCAAAACTGTAAAGGTATATGACTGTGTGCTGGATCTAATTCGCTTTTCATCAAATTGATTTGGTTCTTGGGCTTTCTAAAATAGAAATATTTGTATAGCACAAGTGCACAATCCCCCTCTTAAATGCCTCAAGGCTGCTCTACCGATTTATTTCTGGTACCTGCCAAGGGTAATCACCCCCCCCCCCCCCCCCCCAAATGGCATGTACATATTTATTGTTGAAAAAGCGTTAATTTTTATGAGTGTTCTTGTATTTAAGCGAAGGTGGTTTCTTGTTGCTTGCTGCAACTATATTGTCAATTGGTTAATTAGATAGATAAATTTGAGAAGTTCCTGTTAGTTATTATTCTCATTCATGTCATAATGTGCTCTTGATTTGGGTATTGTTAACTGAATTACTCCTTTTGAATACACATCCACATGAGAGGGGAGATAGTGAAGGTGGTGATGCATGGTTGCTCACCAAGTCACCTGAAGTGGCTGAGAAAAACAGTAAAATTCTGGACACAAATGTGATGTGAGACAGTGTGGAACTCTTGCAACCCTAGGAGTATGCAATAGCCAGACCACATAGTATTTGATCTTTGTTGTGTCCCATTTTCAGGTTCTATTAAACCAAAAGGAGATCAGCGGAGCCGAGATCGATTTTATCATTGACAAATACCCTGCAGAAACATCAGTGAGCCTTTTGTTGGAGGAGGAACATCCTGGTAGCCTTCCGTTCTTTAGTGAGGACCAAGGCTATGAGCTAGAGCATGCATTGGCAACTTCATCAAGTGGTGAATTGGTGTAATGTTTCCACGCCATTGATGGACCAGGCCAACAACGTAATTAGTGTGTTGCATAGAAGTCATTTTCCTTGATATGAATCACTGTCTTTGCTGTGAGCCATAGAGTCTATAATTTAATCCACTGTACTGACATGCTGGAGACATGCCCCAAGCAGGCTGAGAGGAAGAACGCGGGTTAAGCTATTAGTTGTAAGCTCTCACATATTAAGGAATTTTGAAGTTTTGAAATGAGTCTGTAAGCTGTTTTTGTAGTTTTGTCACTAGTTGACATTTAATGTACAGAGATTCTTGGCCCAATATTTTACCTAGCTCCATTTTGAGGGAGCAATAGTGAAATTGTATTTTACCTAAGCTTAAATAGTATAAGTACTACAATTGTCCGAAGCTGTTTTGGTGGAGAAGAGGTTGAATTTGACAGACAATATAAGAAGGAATATCATCCAACATTCTTTGTTCTATCAAACTTCTAAGGTTGAAGGAGGATACGAGCCTTAATATAAGCTACCTTATCCTCAACTCTGTTAAACCAACCAAGATCTAATACATCATGTATATAATCAAATAGAAACCACTTGTTCTTAAAATAAAAAATAAAAAAAAAGGAAACCACTTGCTCCCTTGGCTTTCTCATGAATAAGATGCTTAATCAACATGCATAAGTAATCATACCGAACTAATTTATTGCTTGAAAAATGTGGTACACCTTTTATGTTTTAGAGAGTGAATAACTCAATTGAGAGTCGGGGAGAGGACATTTCTAAGTACCTAAAGGCCTGATCTCAAACCAATCTTACCATACTTGACCCCTTGAGAGTTGGGGAGAGGACATTTCCAAGTACCTAAAGGCCTAACCTTAAACCAATCTTACCATATTTGACCCCTTAAGAGTCGGGGAGAAGACATTTCCAAGTACTTAAAGGCTTGACCTCAAACCAATCTTACCATACTTGACCCTTTGAGAGTCGGGGAGAGAACATTTTCAAGTACCTAAAGGTTGTAATGAAACTTGATATCATGATCAGTCTTTTCTGGTACCAAAATTCCATTATACATCCGCTATCTTTTAAGTTGCAATCTAAAAATAAAGAAAATACAAAGTACTGTATGTAATACTTACACTTGAGTAGTGTAACTGTGTGATATTGTATCAATGTATGGATTATGTTGTACTCGTAGTTACGGAGTATTATTTTATAACAGTAGGCCATTTAATTCCAAGTACCTCGGCTCAAAGGCAAACCAGACCATGAATTTCCCGACGAAATTGGAGATATTTAAGTCATTACAAAAACTAACTCCAAAACTAAACTAATCAAACCCAGAAATTCCTCTTCTTTTTCAACTTTAATTCTTCCTTCAGCTCTCATCCTCTCTATCTCCAACAATCTGACTGCTAATCAAAATAGCAACACCATATTACTCGTATATAATTTGCACATAAACTTTCCCTTTTTATTGTACGGATGAGAAATGAAGAAAGCTCAAAACTTTGGGTTAAATGTCAAAAAATGTAGCATTCTTAATAATTATAAGAGAACGCATGATTTTGAAGGTGTTAAGAAGACCAACAATGGCGACATTAGCAGAAGCAACAACAATAATAATAGCTTCTATGAACTCTGCGTTTCCTTGATTTGGTGTTTCGTTTTTTTGTTTTACTGTGAAGTTTGTCTCAGCGATGGTCATGCAGGTATTTTTTTCATCCAATTAACTAATTAATTAATTTTCTGGGTTTTTAATTATTTATTTATTTTGATTAATTTCTCAATTACCCATGTTTTGATTTGGAGTTTTCTGCAACAATGTGGGACCTTTAATTATCTGGGCCTCATTTTAGGTTTTGCTTGATTATTTCTTAATTATGGTTGGTTTATATGGTAATATATGAGCTTTTAATGATTTCTTTGTATTTATATGGGCCAATAATAATAGCTTTTCCTTTTTGATCTGTATGTTTTGATGATCATTTAATGGCATGTGATTGAAATGAATCTGCTTGTGTTTTTGGATTATAGACAGTATAAAGCTCTGTTGTAGTTTCTATTCTGGTTTCCTTTGTGAACTTGCAATAAGCGTGATCACGTGTGATCTTGTTAGATGTATCTCGATGTGTGTTTTCAAGATGTTAGTGTGTTACGGTCTAAGATGTGTCTTGGTCTCTTGGAGACAGAGGGAGTGAATTATTTGTGACAACTCATTAGCAAAGCTATTATATAATGTTAGGCACTGAGGCTAGTTAAGCTCTGGCAACCCATAATTACATTTGTATTAAGGCAACCAACTCATAAAATTATAGTTGCTAGTACAATATATTAATGCAGCCAATATTTCCAGATCATAGAGACGCATTTTGGCTTCTTTTTTTTTTTTTTTTTTTTGGCATTGTATTATTATTACCTGTTCTGTTTCATCGTTGTTTGATCATTTTGCTTAAATGTGTGGTGTAAACAAGGTTTCAACTTAGTAGTCACTTTGCTGCCTGTTTAGTTCCAATTGAGTGGAAGACACTGACTTAGTTTATAATTTCCAGAGACTCATCATTACTCTAATTATAAAAGCATGTTATCCGAGGGTAAGCTTGTTGGTGATGGAGATTCCTTTCATAATATCACTATTGAAAACTACACGGACAACGTTTTGCTAGAGGTTAATATATCAATAAACGTTAACATTTCTACCATTCAAGGGCTAGGTTCTTCGAATTCTAATTGCTCGCTCCCTAGGCATAAAGGGTTGGAAGAATTGGTCTTTAACATATTAAGATTAGGTTACAACAATATGGTGTGTGAAATGCCTTGTCGAATTAATCAAAGAATGAACAAACTAGAGGACCATCAACATGGAATGGCTTTAGATTCCACTTATTTGAAGCTGGATGAGTCCCGAAGTACAACAATATCAGGAAAGGGGGTGGTCTCTTCTAGTGAACAGGTGAATATCACCCATCGACTTGAACCTGATGGAACAGCTTACAACTTTGCCTCAGCGGCTAAAGGTGCAAAAGTTGTAGCTCATAATAAGGAAGCAAAAGGAGCGAGTAATATTTTGGGGAAGGATCATGATAAGTATCTTAGAAACCCTTGTTCTGTATCAGATAAGTATGTTGTAGTTGAGCTTCCGGAAGAAATTTTGGTTGATTCTGTCAAGATTGCAAATTTTGAGCACTACTCCTCAAACTTCAAGGAATTTGAATTGTGGGGAAGTTTGACTTACCCTACTGATGCATGGTCTTTTATGGGAAAATTTGTTGCTGCCAATGTTAAGCATGCTCAAACCTTTGTTCTGCCAGAACCCAAATGGGTTACTTATCTGAACCTGAGTTTGATTAGTCACTATGGATCAGAGCATTATTGTACATTGAGTGTCTTGGAAGTTTATGGTGTTGATGCTATTGAGCGGATGCTTGAAGATCTAATGGTGACTTCTAGCAGATCTGCTTCTAGTGAACAACCATCAAAGATTAATTCAACAGAAGTATCATCAGGAAAGCCTCAAGATGTGGAAGGAAATGAGAATAATGGTAGTGAAAGTCTTAATGGAAATGGTTCTTCTGTTAAAGGAGTGGGAACAAGTGACGAGCAAAAGACCAATAATGACGCAACTAAGAATCATGGCACCTCGGGCAAGATTCCTGATCCAGTTGTCGGAAAGTCAAGTAGCAGAATTCCTGGAGACTCTGTTCTGAAGATCTTAATGCAGAAAGTGAGGTCAGTGGAGGTGAACCTATCTGTGTTAGAAGAGTTTCTCCAGGAACTAAATAAAAAACAAGATGATATTATTCCTGAAATCAACAAAGAAATATCAAAAGTTACCTCGTTGCTGGACAACGAAAGAAAAGAAATCAAAGAACTAATTGAATGGAAGGAAGACAAGGTATTGTCTGACTAATATATCTGAATATTATGAGTATTCTACATATTCCTTTTTATCTAAATTTTAAAAAGAATAAATAATTCCTTTTTTGCAGGATAAACAATTTGAAGATATTGAGTTGTGGAAGGCTGTTCTCTCTTCACAAATTGATGAGTTGGTCAGTGAAAATAGGAACCTCAGGTCAGTTGCCCTTTCAGTTCGCAAATTTTCTTGTGTAGCTGCTACCTACTGGTTTAGTTTATGTCGTGCCATCAAATTTCATCATCTTCCTAATTACTTTTTCATGGCTTTATATGGTTCAATATTAGTAAAGGAAAGAAGATAAAGGGAGGAAAAAGAAAGCAGGAGAAGGGTAAGGAAAGAGATTTTATTTTCCAATGTTTGGTTAATGAAATGAAATGAAGGGAAAAGAAATGAAATTTGATATACAACTTTTGCATCTCTTTCCTGTCGAATTCCTCCAATTTTGGGAGAAAAAAAAGTGAAAATTTTGTGAGAGGGGCTTTCCTCCCACTTCCCTTCTTTTCCTATGAATTATCACGTCATTTATCAAACCAAACGTGGGAACATAATATTAACTTTTTTTTTTTTAACCCTTTTCCAGCCTATGGGTACATATTCTAGTTTTAGAATATGTAATTTTTAAAAATTGCATGTTTTTCATGATTTGGCATGTGACAAGTTAATCACAGTTTTCATTTATATGATGCTGGGATGGGAGCAGACTGATAAAGATGAATTATAGAAATTTCACCATATCTTCAGATATCTTATATCAGGGTACTTTTGACCACTTTAGGGTAAATTTATAGCTGATGTATTGTACTTTATGTACATCCGATTTGTTTAAAAGTTTGTCTTACCACAAACTGAGAATCCTTCCTGTACTTGGCTCAAAAACTTGTGACTGATGTGTTCTGTGCTATTTTTCCAAAGGGATCCATTTTCTCTCCTTCGATAACTCATCACATTTTATTTGTTCTTATCATCTTACACTGCCCATTTTACTGCAGATCTCTTGTTGAAAACATAGAGAATGACCAGACGAGTCTACATAACAAGGAGCTTGCGGTTTTATTAGTGAGCTTCTTCTTCTTGTGTATAGCATTCCTCAAGCTAGTCTCCAAACGGGTTTTGCTCCTTTTGAAGCTTCTCAAGGAAATGACGTCTCTAGAACGAATAGAGGATGGTTGTTAATACTCTTTAGCAGTGGCATCACAATGTTAATAACTTTGATCTAGTATACCTTGTGCCTTTCTACACCCTCACTGAAGAGACTGTGGTAGGCGATTAATTTGGTGCCTGAAAGCTCATACTGCTTCCTGCCCTTTAAACTGTGGCAGAGATGTACTCATATCAGGTAGAAGCAACATAAGACTTTTGTAGGAGTAACTCTAGTGGATTCATTGGCTCTTGTAATAAACAATCCATTCCATCATTTCCACTTGGTAGTTTGTAGGTTAAGACCTGGTTGTTATAGGCTGTGAGTTAGATTAGGTAGAATACCATGTTTGTAGTATTTAGCTATATGTAGAAATTAATGATGCACTTCTGATTGGAACGAGAATATTATTTGAAACGGTTATTTTTTGCATTATCATATACTGTACATTAGTAGAATCGTTGCAGTTGTATCTGTTTCTCTGTTGAACATTGTGGCAGCAAATACATGAGAAAGGCGAGCCTGTAATGAAATCTTCCAATTCATACTAAGGTTGGAGCAGATTCATCAGAAAACTGTTGTCATATCAGTTTCCACTTCCAATTTTCTGACGTTAATTCTGAATGCCACTAGCTCTCTGCTGGGATTCTAGTATTGTACTTCGCACAAAAACTAATGCTTTAACTGTTCTTCCCTGCGCAGCAGCACAGATAATGACTTCCTCGAGCTTTGTCCTAGTTGTTTCACAAGCAACCGCATTCAATTTAAACACTCTTGGACACACTGCTTTGTAAATCAATACATTCTAAATGTGAATTCTACTAAGCCTAGATGACTTAAGGGAGCTACTGCTAAGAAAGTGATAAGTAAGAGATACAAGTATACAACTTTTGTTGATTGATAATGCATCCTTTGAATTTGAAATTAAAATTGTTGAACTTCCAATATCTTTTTTTACTTGACTTATTTCAACTATTGACTTGACTTTTCTAATCTTGGACCAGTCTTAATTGGGCATTGGAGCCTGGTTTTCTTTAATTTAAGAATTTGGGCTTCCGTGAGGTGCCCTTAGCCAAAACTTTTAAAATAATTGTAAAAATGACTATAGTAGTTAGAGTCTTAGAGTAAATCACAGAGTAAGTGACTACCGTTAAATGTCAATTTTCAAACGGGTTATCTAAAAGAAAATGGATGTATTAATTTTTTCATAATACATCGTGTGTGTATATATATATATATATATATATATATATATATATATATATATATATATATATATATATATATATATATATATATATATATATATATTTGAAGACATTCATAATATATGTTTGAACGCATGCATAATGAATTAAATAAAATTAATGTGTGTTTTATATACTCGATTTTCATGTATTTGAATTAATTTCATTTGTAAATTGCAATTGGTGCTTATTGATTATTACGGAATACATGAGCTAATTTATCTAAATTATTTTTTTTTAAAATAAGTGAAAATTAATTAGGTGATCAAAATAGAACTTGAAGAAACAAAGAGAGTACTCGTATAACCCAAAAAAAAAGGGACTATACATATAAGAAGTACTTTGCATATTACTCCGTATGAATGTATGATACACTTCCTACACTCACATATAGAAAACCCTATTATGGTAGCAATTAAGCATGGTGAAAAGGAATCAAATTTGGCATATACTATGATATACCCTATGAATAATTGTTCTTCCCCAATTCAAAACTCAAAACCCCTATTTTATTTTAGGGTTTTTCTAAGCTATGCTCCTGAGGAGTTGGGTTTTTCAAGTTGTGCCCATGCTTTTTGAAAGTTTTAAGTCGTGCCCCTGAATAGCTAATCTTTAATCAGCTATACCCCTCCCCTAATCCCTCAGTTAACTTTCTGTGAAAAAATCTGTTAACTTTAATTTTTTTTTATTTTTTAAAAAAACCCAACCAAAAATCCTCTCTCTTCCCAACCCCTCCACCACCTACCACCCACCAACACACCCTAGGCCACCTGCCGAACCCCACTAGTGACCCCTACGATCACCCATCATAGCCCTATCACCACCCATCGCAGCCCCACCACCTAGTGCACCACCAAAGAAAGTGTTCGAATGCAATGGAGGAATTTAATTCGAATTGAAATTTAGACAAATTGGTTTAGGGCTTTTGTTTCATTGGATTCAAATTGCAAAATTAAGTTGTTAATTGTTGTTGTCGTTTTGAAATCAAAGAATTTGGTTCAAAACAATAGAAAACCCTAAGTTTTCCCCAATTTGATTTTAATTGTTAAATCATCAATTTTGGTTCAATTAGATTGAGATTAAATACACAAAACTTGTTTTAATTGATTTTTTCAATGAAAATCTGCACGAATATGGTTCAATTGGTCGACATTGTTCGACGTTTGCCTAAAAATTTTCGAAAAATGTTCGAAAATCTGGGCATGAAGAATGGTGGTGGTGGCGCATCAAGTGGCTAGGTGTGGTAGTTGCTGGGGTACGAGGAGAGAGAGGGGGAGATTAGGGTCAAGGAGTTGAGAGAAAAGGAGAGAGGAGGGTGACGCGGTGATGGGTTGAGGAGAGAGGAGCGAGGCGCGGTGGTGCGGCTGGAGGTGCAGTGGTGGGTAGTTGTTAGGGAGGAGGGAGAGGTGTTTTGGTGTTTTGGTTTTTTTTTTTAAATTTATTTATTTTGAAGTTAACAGAAAGTTAACCTAAGTTAACAGAAGGATTAGGGGAGGGGTATAGCTGATTAAAGATTAGCAGTTCAGGGGTACGACTTAGAATTTTCAAAAAGCATGGACACAACTTGGAAAACCTAACTCCACAGGAGCATAGCTTAGAAAAACGCTTTATTTTATTTAACTTTTTTATTATTCATTAAACATTTTCCTGAAATTAATTTATTATTCCCATAGTCAAACGTCAACCCAAACGGCAGAAAATCAAAACTACAGTAATTTATAGAGCATCTACCAAATTCTTTCAAAAAAAAATAAATAGTATCTACCAAAACGACGTCGTTCAAAACTTCAAAATCTACCCCCTTTAATTCCTCAAAAAGTAAATTCATCAAAAAAGATTGTCAGTTACAACTCACACAAACCTTCTTCATACTTTCTCTCTCCTCTGCAAATTCCATTGAAGAAACCCCAACTTCTAGGGTTTATCCGACACCTTCACTCAATTTCATCCTACCAAAATTAATCATATTAGGTCAAAATTCGACGCAAGAAAACTCCTATTCGTCGCTATAATTCGACGAATTTTCCCCAATTTGATAAAATTCCAAATTTTTCTAGGGTTTTTTCATGTACATTGGAGCTTTAATGTCGTATGAATGGAGATTATTCTATCATCCTTCTTTTCATCGTACTCCTTCATTGTAGCCTTCGCCGCAACCGTACTTTGCTTTATCTTCGCCGGTCGATTTTCTTCCGCCGCCGTGTTTTCGTCGTTGAAAGGTGGTCGGAGATCGAAATTTACTACGGAGAGAGATTCGAAGGATAGTGATAGTTGTAGCAATAGTAATAGTAGTAGGCGTGATTTTGATTGTAAGTGTTCCTGTAACGGCGCCGTTTTGAGCGCAGATTGTGCGCCGGTGACGGAGAACGGAGGTGAAATGCCGGCGTTGGTGTCGGCGGCGGAGAAGCTGACAGGTGCATCGATGATGGAGCAATTGGTGCCGGAGATTACGACTCATGCGCTCAGTTATTTGGATTATCCGAGCCTTTGCCGTCTTTCTATGACCAATTCACTGATGCGTAAGGCTGCTAATGATGATAATGCTTGGAAAGCTCTTTACCATAAGGTACAATTCTTGTCTATATCTTGGTACTAGTATTGTAATTTTTATTATAACTTTCTATTTTTTGGTTGTATTAAATGTATTGCATTTTGTTGGTTTTTGGTGATTGCTGTTAGCCTGCTAATCGTGTGTTTAAGCCTACACTTATGTGTTGATTGATGAATATTGCTCGAGTAATATTTATGACTCGTGACTTTTAGAATTTGGTTAGCAAATTAAGGCTACGGTTCTCTGAATTTCAATATTTTAAATTAACTGGTAATTTTTATTATACATGTCAATTTTTTTTGGTTGTATCAAATTGTTGCATTTTCTTGGATTTGATTTTGGTGATTTAGTTGGTATTGCATTGCTATTAATTGTGTATTTAAGCCTACACTTGTGTGCTGGTTGATTAATATTGCGTGAGTAATTTATGCAGCTCTTTTGTTACTTTGTTGAAAGATTGAAGGGTGCCTGATATATGGACTTATTGGCCCCCCTGACTGACGTTTTGATTCATGGGTTTATTATTTCCCTTTTTGTTGATGCTCTTCTTGACCAATACATAATTTAAATAACTATTTATAATTTAAAGAACTTGTAAGTTAGAGGACTATATTTGACAGATTCCAGAAAAAGCTCTTGCAGTCTGTAGTGTCTTACCTCACTAGATTTATGATTGAGATGATATAGTTCAATTTCATTTACTTCAGCTACTGTGCAGCTAGTTCTTGCTGTTCTCATGCCCCTACTTGTAAATTTAGCTGGTTATTTATTTTTTGGGTGTTTAAACTGTCAGTTCAGTGCCCTTTGCTACTTGATGTGATGCAGATTTTGACAAAGTTTTTTTAGCTATCTTAGAACTACTTATTCTAGTACATTAAAAGTTGAAGCTTTTGTTAATAGATGGTTGGTATTTTTTTTTCTAAAAATTTGGGTATGGTCCCTTGATTATATATTTTTTTTTCTAAAAATTTGGGTATGGTCCCTTGATTATATTTTTAAAGGCTTGTTTTGGATAGATATTTGGCCACTTTGCAGCACATTTTGGTTGCTAGACAGTTGATTGAGCTGATGGCCGACCTTTTTATATTGTCCATTGCGTCTGCATAGACTGAAAGCTTAGATAATCTATAACATATATTAAAAGGCGTTCCTCTCAAAGGAACGGTGTCACGTGGCACTCTTCAAGGTACATGAGCCGTGTAAGCTTGCCACGTCATTCTACAATTTACATGTCCCACGTAAGCTTATCATTATTCATCAAAACAAACTATGCTTTGGTTAGATTTGAACTTGTAACCTCTAACACATAAAGGTTATGCACTTACCATCTAACCAACCTTTATTAGTGATTTAAAAGTTCATATAAAACTATATATTCATTTCATTTAATAAGTAAATTATGTGAGGTCTTGAACATATGACCTTTGAGATGAAATTTGATATCTAAACCGTCAATCCACAACTTCATTGGTTAATATTTCAAAGAAATTATGATAAAGTCTCATGATTATATTTAACTAATTAATAGGGTAATGCATCCTCTTTCTCATAGTTGTTTATATTAGTTGACCCGTGGCATCGCTCGGGCCAAAATACTAGTGAAAGAATAATTTATGGTTTTAGACTTTGTGATATTCCTCATAGTTGGCTCTCTTCCTTTTGTATTGGTATTTTATATTTGAGTTGTTTTCCCATCTCTCACCCCAGGCTATTAGTCTTTACATGGTCCCTTGTGCAAACAATTCAGCTTAATTGGAGTACATTAATATCTTGATTATGCTACAACTTAACCATGCTGAGTCATGATTTTTGGCCCTATTTCATTTTTGTTTGTTCCTTTCATCCTATACTACCTAACCATGATTACTATACTACATTTAGAACTTGTATTTGGAGGTGTCAAAAGGTGAAATTTGCTGCAATGATTGATTAAAGGTGTTGCCTGATTCTCTGGACGGTTGCAGGATTGCAATTCAGTACCCATTTTTTCTTGATTAGTCCAAAGTGCTCCATTGTTCTAATTCACATGCATGATTTCATAGAAAGTTTTGGTTTTGTTTTTTTTTTTGTTTTTTTTGTTTTTTTTTAAAATATTTTTGTGGGTGAAATACTTAGGTAACAGTGATCTTAAATATATAAAGCAATTGTTAACAATGCTTGATGGGGGAGGTGGCTTACATAGATGCGTTGGGATATGATGTGTAAACTAGTACTTCACTCTCCTAGGAGGGCCTTAACATGTTTGTGTTTGATGAATATTTATATGTAAAAATTATTGATTAAATTTGTATGCATGAATGGTATCATTTGAACTTGTGCATGAACCTAGGAAATATATAGAATGCTGTAGTTGACTTTTCTGTTTCAGCTTATGCATAATGTTTTTGCATTTTGATGATTTTCCACATTCCTAGATGCCTGGAATTTTCATATTTTAATGTCTGCAACCTTAAATTTTATCTTCATTGGTTCTTCTAGGATTTTACTCTGGAACAAGATAGTGTCAGACCAGCTAATGGTTGGAAAGCTTACTATGCAGCTACAAGAACGATTGTGAATATTAATGCAGAATTTTTCAGCATCTTGAGGGACAGATCACTTCCAGCAATGAGTCGTTTCTGGGTTAATGCAGACTATGTGAAGTGTATCCATGCTTCAGGGGAGCTTTTTACTGGGTATGATGGTAGTTTTGCAGTATATAGTTTGAGGGCAATTTTTCTCGTGCTGTTTAGAGATTAGTTATGCATATCTGTGCACTTTATCTTTTATTGTTATGCATCTCTGACTCTCTGTGCACTTTATTTTTAATTGTGCTTTGAGAAAAAGACTGAAATGCATTTATATCTGATGTGGGTTAAGATCATCAACTTCAAATCATGATGAAAGTTGCTGTTGTATACGTCTTATGCTGTGTACGTTTGCTAATGCTACTTTTAGACTGCATTTTTGTATTATTTACTTTTTCCCTGACGAAGGATTTTGGTGAATATCTTGGTCATTTTAATGATTTCAAACAATTTTTTCTTTGATTTATCCAGAGTAATCTCACTAAGTTGTGAATATTATTGTTAAATTCATCGTCAAAAATAGTTACACTTGAGTAACTTCTGATAATTTATACTTTGTATTAGTTGTAGATTTACATAATACTATGGTAGAGTAAAAGTTTAGCTCCAGCTCCTTTGATATGTAGTATGCAGAGATGATTGTGCTTTACTGGTTTTTTTAGTTTGCTAAAAAGGCAAAAGATAAACATTACAGCCTCCTTTAGTTATTATATGCTGTATTTTATCATTTACAATAGTTAGCAAAATGGCTCTAGCCCTTTGTATGACTCATCGTATTAAATATGCATCTACAATTCTTCATAAAGATTAAATGTCGTAAAAGACCTGTGTACTTATCATTGAAGTTCATTCATCAGTTTGATCTGTTTTATGTGGTTAAAAGTAACTCTTAGTCCCATCTGTATTAAATTCTTTGCATTAAGTACATCCATTGTGCTGTACTTGGGCAAGCATAACGAGTTTTTGAAAACTTTGGGAGTTACCACAAAATCTGATCCTGCCATATTTTCTTTCCTTCCAGATATAATGCAGTGATGGGGAGTTGGCAGATTGCATTCAACTGGGAGCAGCTAGCAGATGGCTTCCAAGTACGTGATGTGCGGGCTAGGGTCCTGAGTGAAATGGCTTGGGTTACTATGAAAACCTACGTTGACATGAATGCAGGGCCATTCAATGTGACCAATGTGTTCGAGCATCATGATGGGAGGTGGTACATGGTCCATCACCACCGTTCGGTGATGCTGGTTGATGAAGATGTTGATCAACAGATTGGGCATGCGTAAGCCAAGTCGGAAAGGAGCTAATAATTATGAACATAGTAGTCACTGAGAAAAAAAATAGTACAGCATTATTTGTCTTCAGTGAGAAATTAGTTGAAACAGAAATTGTAGTTTCTATTATAATTTGATCCAATGCATTTATTATTACCCTCAGTTTTGGCTGCTGTTTCACGAGAAGAGGCATTCTATGATAATGACAAAATTCCTTGTCACGATTCTTTTCATTTACTTTCTCCAAATTCTTTGATTCTCTGACATGTCAGAAAAGTAAAATCACAGGTTCCAGTTTAGATTTTGAAGAGTGAGTGTTTGGAATATGTAAATGCATTGCACGCTCTTCTACTATCTTCTTGTGATTTCATTATTGTTGCATTGTACTGGCTTTAGTTTCTTTAACTCCATTGATATTCAGCCGAGTTGCAATGACTTAAATGTTCACGAAATGACGTGTGACTGAGCAAAACTCGGTTGGCTGATGCATTCGAGTAGGCAGTCTCCATATGCCGAACTTGAGATGAGGATGCAGTCTACATATGCCGAACTTGAGAGATGTCTAGTAGACGGGGATGATTAGCCGGGCTTGGGTCTGTGGCTGTGGATTGTTGGAGTAGGATTTATGGGATAAGGGGGGAGGGAGGGTGGGTGGTTGTTACGGGTTGTGGTGGTGATTGTGTGCTTACATCTATTGGGTGCTAGTAATTAGAAATGATGTTAAGCCGTCACGAACATGTTAACTACTTTTAAGGTTGCAATTTGGTTGCATAAAGTAAATCCTTAGTTCTATAGTCTAGTGAACATGGTGGTGAAATATTTTTTATGCAAAAATACAAATGTGTAATGTGTATCAGTATGCAATAAAAATTTAGCCCTTTTTTTTTTTTACAATAAAAAGTCTCTAATAGAAATGATGTAGACAAAAAATCCAGATGTAATATCGTGTTTCGGGCATCACCCTTCAACATTAACATTTATACGGAGTATTTAACTAAGCTTGGTAAGTACACCTATATTTTCCCCACTGGTGACAATTTGAGGGGTGGGATTCCCTTACCTCCCCCCCCCCTCCCAAATTGTCTAGTCCAATAACCCAGGCCGGTCAAGTAGAGTCCTTTATGTTACCTACCCAAAAAAAAAAAAAAGTACACCTATATTTGAGTGTATGGTCAGTGTTTTTGTTTTAATGTTTAGACTTAGAAAGTCACAAGGACAGTGGTGAGATCTTGGAATCGTGAGGAAAACTCTAACCACTTGAGCTATCCCTCACTTATATTTGAGTTGTAATGGTCAATGTCATAGTCTCGTTGTTACTTATTAGAACATCGGACTCTGAATCCGATAGCCCGAGTTCAAAACTCGGTAAAACTGTCAGCGATCTATTATCCTCTCAGCTGAGCTTAATCCTCGACCATTCGACCAATAAAAGAGACTGAAAGAAAGAAGAAAGAGAGAGAGAGGGAAGACTGGTAGGGAAGAAACATGAAGGGGCTTGCAACTTCACCACCATCTCCATCCCTCTTCTTCTCTCATCACCCTTTTAACAATTCATCTCCCCAATTCTTACACTTCAAATCTCCCCATCAACAGCAGCAGCAGCAGCAAAGACTTGGCCCTTTCATAACTCTCTCATCTTCAACTTCCTCTTCATCAGTTGTTCAAGAACAACAAGATTCACCTCTTTCTTCTTCCAATGATTCTGATTCTCTTCCTTTAAATTTCAGGTACTTTCATTTTTTGCGTTCTGCTTTCTCTTTTGTTATTATACTATTTTCTTATCATTAAATTACTGATTACATTTGAGTAACTATACTATGATTATCATATTTTTCTCATAAATAATCAAATTTTTGGGGAATTATTTGAGGAAATTAGGAATTTGGGTTGCGAATTGTGGTTTAACTTTTGAGTAACAATTTTAGTTTTAATCAATCATGTATTGGGGTTTGGCTAAGCAAGTACGTAGTAATAATATTTAGAGACAGAACAGTCATTAGTTCATTACTGCTATTGAGACTGCATCATAGGACATTAAATGTTACCGTGTTTGTCAAATTAAACACGTAAGTTTATTTATGTTATTAACTTATTATTGTTACATATTATCGGCTATCAAACAGGCCGTAAAAGTTAGTCTAAGGAAATGGATGTTCACCCCAATCAAACACACCCTTGTAGGAGGTTGATGGGATATATCTCCAAGATTTACAAACTCAACATTTCTTTCCCTATTTTCAATAGGACGGCATTATATTAAATTGGTAGACGACAACGAAGAAAGAAATTTAATGACTCTTGAATATTTTGTAGGAATTTCTGATTTTTTCAAGTTTTGGTGAATGCCTTACAATGTCTTCATTGTTGGCTCAATTTGAACCTTTTTGACATCTTTGTTGTAAAAATAAGAGATTTCATTTGCTTAGGATCAGTTATTGTTGTTTTGGTGAATGCCTTACAATGACAGTCGGATATTTCAGAAACAAGCTTTCCAATCCTTCTTAGGATCAGTTATTGTTGTTGCATAGTTTATGTGTAGTTCATTTGTTCCCTCCTGATTGACATTGTCATTGTTTACGTGTAGTGGTTGTAAAGGTTGTGGTAAAGAGGAAATAGAAAGTGGCTGCAATGGCGAGGGTCGGATTCAAGGTGGAATTGCTACAATCCCAGGCTTTGGTTGGTGGCCAATAAAGGCTTATAGGCCTTGTCCTGGTTTTCTTGCATCTGGTGGCAACTACAGGCGACGTGGTCAGAGCATGGATGAGGTTGCCTTTGGAGGGGGGAAAAGGCAAGCTTCCATGGATGATTTTGATGACTCTGAGTCAAAGTATGTCCTCTGTCATAAGCTTTGTTTTGTTTTACATTTCCTTGCAATCTGGCTCTCTAACAATTCCTTTTGCTGTTCACAGGAAGAAAGGAAAGAATAGAAAGCAATTCAAGGGATAAAATTTCTTTATCAAATCAACCTGTGATCCAGAGTTGTGCTTGCAAATGTGATGCTTTCAAATATTCATCTATGTATATGTCTAGTGGAGACAGCCACTGGTTAAATTTTGTAAATTGTCAATGCAAATGTATAGAATTCTATAGCTTAACCCTCCCCTTTGGAGAAGACTTGTAAGGTGCCCTAGATATGTTCCCTTCATGAATATTAAAGTCCCTAAAATGCTCTTTTTTACATTACATTTTGAGTTTTTGTCGCCGAGGTACATTGGAAGAAAAGTTCATGAAAATGAGCAAAGGCCATAAGAAGCCAATCAAAGTTCGCTAAAAGTTACTCTGTATTTCCAAAGAAAAAAAAAACGAAGAGTTGGTTAGAAGTTCCACTACAGTTCAGTTCTCTTCAGTCTTCACGGCTTCACCTAATAGCAACTTTTAGCTGAATTCAATCAACAATTTACAAAATAAATACGAGTACCTTTATACTCCGTAGCGTATAAAAATTCTAAATTGCTTGCTAGCATCAAATAAAGAAATGGAGAGAGATGTATAGACATGTGGAGATGATACATTGTTCAGATTACATTTTTCTTGTATATAGTTGAATGAATGAGAACTTTTAGCTACCCAATTTGAAAGCATCTACGAAAAGACCTAAGCAAACACCGGCTTTCCAATAATTGATCAACACAACTAAAGGTTGTAGCCTTCCACTTGATAATGCGGTTTTTTTGTACATTAGCATACCTATCCCCTCGATGGCAGCAACTACAATACCTGCAACCAATACATCCCAATCACCTGTCTGACCAAGTATTGTCGCTAGTGCATTTGCGGTGTAGAATCCTAGCAATAAAAGAAAAACCTTCATGGGGAAATTCTTTCTAGCCGAATTCAACTTTCCTAGCAGCTGCCTCCCTCCTGCAATCACAATCCTGCTAAGCCGTGTTTGGCCAAGACCAGAGGAGTCCTCGTTGATATCATTTTGCTGACCACCATTACTGGGAAATCCACCGGTATCTAAAGCAAATTTGACTTTCCAACAATGTCTTCCCTTGCAAAAACTGCTCAGCAGAAAGAGAGGGGGGAAGAGGTTTTTTGCTTAGGTTAGACACCAAATGAATATGAATGCCAGAGTATTATTTTTACAAAAAAAAAAGGGTTATAGACTTATGTTTTCTAGATCTAGTCATCTAGCACAGGCTTCTTATAACAAAGAAATGCGAGAAATAGTACAAGATGATATTCAAACTACCGACACAAAAGAATACATAGTATAAGAAATCAGAACTTCACACGAAAGGGCAATGTCAATCTTTTTTGTTTGAGGTAGTCACTTTTATAGCAGCTTAGCCCATCACCAAGACACCAACAAATAACAGAAGGCAATTAATAGGCTTATGGACTAATTCTAACAACTGCACAAACCCTAAACCACTGGGAATCACTTTTACTGAAGAAACACACAGCAACACACCAGAAACCACTGGAATTCACTTTTACTAGAGAAACTTTCAATTTGAGAAAGTGGGAAGGACTCTTAAAATTAGGTGAATTAACACACCAGGGTCTCAGATGATCATACATTAAAAACAAGTACAACCAGTTTTAAAAGGTATACATGGGAACTTTATAAGGACTGCAGAACTGTTCTCAACCATCAACCACAAGGTAATCATACATGGAAACTTTAAAGAACTGCAGAACTGCTCTCAACCATCAACCACCTCAAGAAATTGGCTGAATAATGAAAGAATCCACAACTTTGCAGATTAGAAGGTGTGTAGATGCATGATTGACGTGTTATAACAAACATAATAGTCACAAAAGAGGAACTACAACATGGACATGGAGAGCTTTTGCCTCAAGTAACAGGGGGTTAGAGACTTAGAGAAACCATAAGGCTAAACAGAACACAAAGTATATCATGGAATAAAATGGTAACTTCAGCAAATACTAGAACTTTGACTCTTCACACAGGGAAACTAAACCAAACATAAAAAATTCTACTTGAGATATTAAGAGGTGTAACCAACAGCCTCATCACATTTAGAGCATCTCATAACTTTGAGAGCACCACAATTTCAATACCCATTAGCCAATTGCTCTCTCTTATCAACATGTTAAATAATCAATCACCCAAACCTCGACACACCCAAAGCCATATATTACGGTTGAAAATAACGATAAAATCTACTCTCAAGAAATGACACATATTCCATTAGTTGTTTTTCCCCATGGGCAAGAGGAAGAGTGAACAACAGCAGCAACACTGATGTAATGTGAAATGCAAGACTTAATGACAACATCACAACTTCATATTAGTGAAGTAACTGAGAAATTCTTCATTTAAATTTAGATTAGTTTGCAGCATTACACACCTCCTCTCATAGAAAGACAGTGATGATGGAGCAAGGTTTGTCAAAGCCTGTCTGATCAAGAACCTGTTCTCTTGGCTATGAAAAATCGCCGAAACACAATGTTGCTTCAATTGCATTTCTCTATAAAAAAAATGTGGCATTGCCTGCAAAACGTATTGTTCCCATCTCAGAATTTTGATACACAGAAATCCCAAATCCAACATCTTCCCCAACTACCCAAAAAATTTCAAATATTGAGGGATAAATCCAGCAAAACTGAACAACAGCCGGAAGCTATACGTACTTTACCAATTACAAATAGGTAACGATATTGTTGATTGCAAAATAACTCAGTTTTTGGCTATATGTTAACATTAACCCATTAATTACCAACCAAAAATAATCTGTAGAGAAGGGAAATATAATACATTGTCAAAAAAATCATGCCCAATTCAAAGTAAAGAGTTCAAACCACACAAACCCCAATTGCTAATGTTAATCAAAATTGATAATTTATAGCTTAAAAACCCTAGAATTTACAAACAAAGCAACAGAAAGTTGAAAAAAATTAGAACGATTGGGAAGATGATTGAAAAAAAAAAAAGAGTAGAAGAACTTGCCTGGGATAATGAGGAAGGTGAGAGAATCATGATAACTTTCAGGTGGATGGAAAATCCTCAGCCATTAAAGAGCTTCTTCGACTGAGAATCAATGGCTTTGAACTGTAGGAAAGTTCACAAATATAATAACACATCAACTAAATCTAACTAATTCTTACCGATTTTTTGCAGATGAAATGGGGTCATGGAGAGCTCTAGCTAAATTAGTCTATCTGGTTGATTTTGGAGATTTGCATTTTTGGTAAATTATTAAGGAGAAAAATCAAATTTATCAGACTGATTATTTAGCCACCTTCTATGGTTTTACTTTTTTAAAAAAAAAAATAATTAGTGAAATGACAAACCTACCCCATTAATTATATGAAATGGCAAAGTTACCCTTCCTTAATTCGCTAAAATCACAAAATTATCCCGATTGGTAGTTTTTCGTAACTCAATCTTATACACTGGAATGCTGGATGCTCGTTATAAAAGATAACACGTGTGTCGTGGACTCGTGGATGCCAACTAGCTTAATTGGTTAAAGTCTTATGAGGTGAATTTGTTTTTTCAAGTTAGTGAATTTGCTTCACGACACACTATTCTCATTCCTTTTTTGGGTTTAAGAGATGGATTTGGGGTGAAGCCGTTTTAACGCCTTGTTACGTGTTAAATCGTGTTCTCACGAAAGGGAAGGATGTTATCCCATATGAGCTATGGTACAAAAGAAAATCAAACTTGAATCATCTCAAAATCTGGGGTTGTAGGGCAATTGTAAAAGTGCTTGGAACCTAAACGTAACAAGTTAGGTGAAAGAGGAGTTGAATGCATTTTTTTAGGATATACGGAACATAGCAAATCCTATAGGTTCTATGTAATAGAGCAAAATGACTTTTGGTCGATTCATACCACCATTGACTTTTGGTCGGTTCATATCACCATTGAGTCAAGGGATGCATTGTTTGATGAATATCAATTTTCTTCAATTCCTAGACCAAAGGATATAACTCCAAATGCCAATGCTCAAAGTTTTGATCAAGAGGTAGATGACAAAACTCATTTAGAGGAGGCATCTACATCATCATCGCAACCTAGGAGAAGTAAGAGGCCTAGGAAAGACAAATCTTTTGTCTCGGATTTTCATGTGTACTTGGTTGAAAGATCAAGGGATGAAGTTTCAACACAGCATCCATACATTTTTAATGTGAAAGATGATCCTTTAACTTTTGATGAGGCTATGAAGTCTCAGGATGCTCCATTTTGGAAGGAAGCAATTAATGATGAGATGGAATCCATCATGGGAAACAACACTTGGGCGTTAGCTAATTTACCTCCTAATTTTAAACCAATAGGGAGTAAATGGATCTTCAAAAAGAAATTGAGGATTGATGGAACGGTTGAAAAGTTCAAGGCCCAGTTAGTGGCACAAGGTTTTACACAGAAACCTGGTATCGATTATTTTGATACATATGCATCGGTAGCTAGAATTTGCACTTGCGACAATTAAGAAACTAGTGATCCATTGAATGGATGTCAAGACAGCGTTCTTGAATGGAGATTTGGAAGAAGAGGTTTATATGTGATAACCGGAAGGGTTTGTTGTGGAAGCCCAAGAGGCAAAAGTTTACAAGTTAATTAAATCACTGTATGGGCTAAAACAGACACCTAAGCATTGGCATCAAAAGTTTGATGAGGTTGTGTTGTCTAATGGTTTTAAATTGAACAATTATGACAAATGTGTGTATAGCAAATTTGATGACAACCGTCAAGGTGTCATAATTTGTCTATATGTAGATGACATGTTGATCTTTGGATCAGATTTGTCACAAGTTGAGATGAAAAAATCCTTCATTAGTTCTCAATTTTCCATGAAAGACATAGGAGAAGCGGATGTCATCTAGGGCATAAGAATAAAGAGAGAAAATGGAAAGTTGATCTTGTCACAATCTCATTACATTGAGAAAGTGCTCAAGAAGTTCAATGTTAGTGAAAGTTTGACCTTTTTTTATTCAACACCTATGGATCCTAGAATAAAGTTGATACCTAATGAAGGTAATGCAGTTTCACAACTGGAATATTTTAGAGTTATAGGATATTTGATGTATGACATGACAAGTACTAGGCCGGATATCACTTATGTGGTTGGTCAATAAGCAGGTTCACTAGTAATCCTAATATGCTACATTGGCAAGCGATTCGTCGTTTATTGAAGTACTTGAAGAAAACCATGGATTATGGTTTGTGTTATAGTGCGTATCCTTCGGATGTTGAAAGGTATTCAGATGCAAGTTGGATATCAGTGGATGGGTATTCCTATATGAGAGAGGTACCATTTCATGGGCATCTAAGAAGCAAACTTGCATTGCAGATTCTACGATGACATCGAGGTTCATTGCATTACATTCCGCTAGTTCATTGCATTACAATTGAGATTCCTTGCAACAATTCGTTCGAACGCATGAGATTCCTTTATTCGAACGCATGAGATTCTACGAAATTGCAGTATCTACGATGACATCGAGGTTCATTGCATTACAATTCGTTCGAACGCATGAGATTCCTTTGTTGCAAAAGCCAATATCTCCAATTGTGATACATTGCGATAATAATGCTACTTTGGCTAAGGCATATAACCAAGTATATAATGGTCAGTCAAGGCATATTGGAGTGCGGCATAGTTACATCTAAGGGATTATCAAGAATAGTGTGATAACTATTGATTATGTTCGAACGAATTTTAATCTAGCCGATTGTTTCACCAAGGCATTGGCTAGAGATGTGAATGGCAATCAATTTGGGATTGGAGCCCTAAGTAATTACCAATGAGGGAGTCTTAACTTAACGCCAAATAAGACGTTGGGTCTTATGTTCAATAAGATTAACTTTCTTATTTGGTATTCCCTCTGTCCCACTTTACTTGCAACATTTTAACTGGACACGCTTACCGATGCACATGTTTGACCGTTGATATCTTTTATTATATATTTATATAAGTTATAAAAATTTTATATCAAGAAACTATACATTAAAATAGACCCAATAACATCTTACATGATTACATTAATTTTCATATAATAGTTAAAAAAGATGGTCAAAGGGAGATGTGTGAATAGTGCAAAAAGTCAAACCTTTGCGAGTAATTTGGGACGGAGGGAGTAATTGGGAACTTATTTAATCATCCAAAGTAAAGTTCCGGTTTACTTTGATGAAAATAGGTTGTTTTTAGACTTAATAGAATTCCTGATATAGTGCTTTGTCACAGGACCATGTTTTGGAAGTCTACCTATATAAGTACGAAGTTTAGCCGCTTAAAGAAGCTATTTAGGCATAGTTTAAAGTACTTACGAAAAGATAGGGACATATGACTTTACGTGTCAAATATTAATGTAATCAAGTAATTTATCTTGTGTGCGTAATATTTTCATGAATTCAATATGTATTGCTTTTGGTTCAAACGTGTTACCACTACTAGAAAACAGTCAATCAACGACGGAAAAAATCCGTCGGAAAACCCTGAAATTCCGTCGGAAAGGTCTATTCCGACGGATTTTGTTCTGTCGGCGCTTTTGTTGACTTTCAGTGTAAATCCGTCGCAAGGTTCCGACGGAAATTTCCGTCGGAGTTGGATATTTTCCGACGGAAAATTCCGTCGGTGACGGAAAATTCCTTCGGAAAAATAAATTAAAAAAAAAAAAGTAGCCCCCACCCCACCTGCCCAGACCACCCCCACCCCCACCCACACCCAACGCCACCAGACTACCCCCTTACCCACCACACCAACACTGCCCACCTACCCCCCTACCCACCCACACCACCACCAGCCCACCCCACCCCCTGCCCCCCTGATTACCCCCATACCCACCCACACCAACACTGCCCCCCTACCCACCACACCTCAACCCCACCGTAACCCACCAAAACCTCTAACCCAAACCCTAACCCACCACGCCTAACCACCGTAACCCACCACACCTTTTCCCAAACCTTAACCCACCACATCTTAACCCCGCCATAACCCACCAACCCAACCCACCTCACCACCCACCAAAAAAACCCTTAACCCGTAAAAAAAAAATTAAACAAAATTCATAACATAAAATAAAAAACAAAAATTAAAAATTAAATAAATAGATCTAAAATCAACACAATTCGAAATTTAACAAAAATATACATTGAAATTTAACAATTCAAAATTTAGCAAAAATTTAACTTAAATATACAATTATTTCAAAAACTAAAAGTTATACATTGAAAATTTGAACAAAATAAAACTAGACCTAATTCTAACCAAAATTAAATGTAGATCTTTCTTCGGTGTTGATGTTGTCGGAGGTTGTTGCGGTGGTGGTGTTCTTGCGCGGCTTTGATGTAGCCGGTGGTTGTTGCGGTGGTGTTCTTCTTGGCGGTTGTTGCGAACGGTTGTTGTAGTGGTGGTGGTGTTGCAAAGAGGAGTGATAAGGAGATCGAGAAGAAAGAGAAAGGGGGAAAAAGAGGGTTGAGAAGAGAAGAAGGAGGGATGAGAAGAGAAGGAGGAGGGATGAGAAATTAAAGGGAAAGAAGAATAAGAACAGTCAGGCAGAGGAGAGGGAAAGAAAGAGAAAGAAGAGAGGAGACAGGAGAGAGAAGAAGAAGAGGGGTGTGAAGAGAGAATAGGAAAGAAAGAGAATTAGGGGGGGTGTTATCAGATTTCCGTGTTTTTAGATTTAGGTTTTTTTTTTTTTTTTTTTTTTTTTAATAAAATTCCGTCGGAATAGGGTAAATTCCGTACAGATTTTAAATCCGCCGGAAATTTCCTATGGAATTAAAACCCGTAGGAAATTAATATGTTCCGAGGGATTTATTTTCCCTCGGAATTTACAGCTTCCGACGGAAATTTCCGTCGGTAGATATTTTCTGAGAGAATATTCCGTCGGAAGCAATAAATTCCGAGGGGAAAAAAATCTGTCGGAATATTTTCGAGGGATTTTCCGTCGCAACTTATTTTTTCCAACGGATATTTCTGACAGACCAAAATTTCGTCGGAATTTTCGAATTCTCCAACGGAATTTAAGTCCGTCAGAACTATTCCGTCGGAAAACAACCTATTTCTAGTAGTGTACGATACCAAATGGATACGAATTCTTGGAATGTATATTGCACTAAGTGGAAGTTCAAGTCTTTTTACACTTTCATTTATGCATAAGATTGTTCTCTTATGATGATGATGTTTTGCAATGAGTCTAGATTTATTTTCTAACTGGGGGAGGATTGTTGTATAATTTAGAGAATGGTAAACTAAGTTCATGTTATTTAATTGTTATACTTAGGATAAGGTGTTGCATAATATAATTAAAGCAAATAAGTCTTGGTAAAAAGGGTGAAAATATCTCGATAAAGAGATAAACTCAGTAAAGTGGAATTGCTCCATCGCCCTATCTGCCGCCCGGTCTGGGTGGTGCTCGCCCGGAAGGGCGCGAGAGTGGTTCTAGGACTTTGCTCCGCCGCCCGGTCGGGCAGCCGCACCCTATCGGGGGCGACTGGAGAAAAAGAATTTCAAGGTTCGCTGCCTCGATCTAAATTTTACAGCCCTACAGGGCGCGAGACTCACTTCTGGATTTTGGAGCTGACCGCCCGGCAGGGCCACCGCCGCCCAACCGGGCGAGAGGCTACATGCTTTGACGTTCAAATTTGCTTGATCGGTGGTGGCCGACCCAGTCGGGCGCGGGCTGGTTTGTTTTGAGAATGACGGTTATCGTCAGTTTCTTGGCATTGTCTAGCTTTGATTATTTGCTTAATATAAATATGTTTACAACATATGATGAAAATATATTCAAGGAAAAAGTTAGTTTTATTTTCTCTCGAAAACCAATTGCAAGCCCCAATTATCTTCATCATAATTATTAAGTTTTGATTGCATTTGATCAAAAATATACTACGTACTATTGTGATTGTCTTTGTTGTATCTCCTAGTAATTTTGTGATATCCGGTGTGTTTAATCAGAGTCGAAATATTACTTTGGGAAAGAGATTTTGTTCACGCCATGAA
The DNA here is from genome assembly GCF_001683475.1 of Chenopodium quinoa. Classification (NCBI taxonomy): domain Eukaryota; kingdom Viridiplantae; phylum Streptophyta; class Magnoliopsida; order Caryophyllales; family Amaranthaceae; genus Chenopodium; species Chenopodium quinoa. The sequence continues at coordinate 8,019,837 of NW_018742484.1, forward strand.
GAGTTAATTTGTCCAAGTTGGTTGGGATTTTTGTGACCTAGTAACCAAATTCCCCAACAATTTTCACATCGGTTATATGGGAGGCTCATGTGGGGTTTTTATAGGACAATGGGCTCCCCTTGACACTTTTCTTCTTGAGCTAGTTTTTAGGGATGACTCTTATATTGTTTAGTATCATTTCTCCTTTATGCCTGCGGTAATGATAGGATCAAATTATACAACTAGTCCTATTTAACTCATTTTTTAATTAACACTACAAACACGAGATTAAATATCAACACGGCTATGTAGCTCTAGAATTTGCTTGATTCTCCTCAGTATTAAACTCGGACGGTCCGATGCTCTAGAATTTAAGTTACCAATACGTTAAAAAAACTTTATTTTTATTTTATAAAAAACCCACCTCATCTTTATGGAAAAAAAAAAATCCCCCTCATCAATCCTATTGTATAGTATTACTCCATAAAAAGGAAGAACCTTTCATATGATATTCAGACTTTCAGAACAGTAACAGAGCTGCCTAAATCAACAGTAAATTCAGACACAGAAAAAAAAATTGTGCAAAATGGACGCCGCAACGAAGGAGAAGGTGCAAGAAACAGTGCTGGAAATCCTTCGAACAGCCGACATGCAAAAGATGACTGAATTCAATGTTCGTACTCTCGCCGGCGAAAAGCTCGGCATCGATCTCTCCGAATCTTCTTCCAAGAAATTTGTCCGTCAGATTGTCGAAGGCTTTCTTCTTGAACAACAGCGCCAAAACGACGCCGTTCAAGGCGCCGCTGATGAAGCAGAACAAGAACAAGAAGAAGAGGAGGAGGAAGAAGAAGAAGAAAGTAACAAGAGACGTTCTGATGGCAAAGAGTATGATGATGACGGCGATCTCATCATCTGTCGTGTAAGTTTAATTGATTTTTCTGTAATTATTTGAAAAAAAGTTTAATTCTTTGGAATGATTTTTTGATTTTGATTTTTATAAACCCTAATTTGAGGGTTTTGTGTGATTTTTTTTTTATTGTACTGCTTTTAATTTCTGCTTAATGTTTTGTCTATTTGGTTTGTGAAATTGTTAATTGGTGGATATTATTAAAACGGGTTTAATCGGATGAATTATTTATGCAGTTGTCGGAGAAGAGAAGAGTGACGATTCAGGATTTTAAAGGAAAGACATTGGTGTCAATTAGGGAGTATTACAAGAAAGATGGAAAATTTCTCCCTACATCCAAAGGTATTACTCTACCATTTTACTTCCTGTTTTCGTCACTATCATTGTCATTCTATATTTGCATTTTTCAATGATTCTAATCCATAGTGCATTATTTGAGAGAACAGATTGTCATTAAATTTGTAATTGATTATCGAGGAAGATCAAATTGATTGTTTTGGTGAACAAGTATTATGTCGGAGTGTTAAGGCTACTTGTACCCTACTAGTGTTGGGCTGGGGAACCTGCGAATGTGCTACAATTTATTGAATTTTTGATCCGAAATGATGTGTCGAGTGTCTATTGTTGGAATAAAGAAAGGAAATTCAAAGGGTCAAATATGGGCGCCCGATCGGGCGCAAGAAGAGTTGCAAAATCTGGAGTTCCGCCACCCGACCGTGTGCGAGAGCAACCCAGTTTTTGGTTGGGTGCTTGCCCGACCGGGCGCGTAAAGACGTTGGAAAAATTGTTGTTGGTTCGCCCGACCGGGCGCGATAGCAACCCATGGCGCAAGTTCGTCCATTGGACTCCAACGATTCCCTTGGATTCCTCTTCTTGTTTGATTTCTTAAAACCCCCCATTTAAGAGGTTGATTATGATGATTAAAAACACTATCATTATTCTGATTTTATTCTTCCATTGATGGAAAATATTCCTCCATGATCTTCTACCTTCTTTCATCCATCATTATAAATTGAAGGATGATTTTATGATTTTATACACTTGAAAAATACATCAAACACCAGCTAAACACTCATTTTATATTGGGCATAAGTTTCTTAACTCCAACCTTCCACCCAAAAGTGCCTTTGAGTGGAAGTGGTGTGTTAACCTTAGGGAACGTGCCGACGAATACTATTGAGCACCCCAGTTGCGTCGGAATTTCGTTTTCAAGTCCGTGAATTTGCTTCACGACACACTGTTCTCATTCCTTTTTTGTGAGATCACTTTTTCGGTCTTGCTTAATATTTCATACTATATGTACTAGACTACTCCTTTATTTACAACATCTATAGCATTGTCTTATTTTCTGTTATGAGATGCGGGTACTTGAGGTGCAAACAAGAGTGATAAATTTTTCAGTTTTTCTAGGCAAATAACATAGTGCTTCACTAGACATCTTTTAGTGTTTGTGTGCTATTCACCAAAGCCTATAGTTCAATGGAATTAATAGGTTGAGACTGGAATCTGTGAATGCTCTGTCAAGATTTTTCTTGGGTAAATTAGTGCTCTATTAAGCCGTTTATGAGAGTTCGCTACTTTGTATATAGTTCTGTGTGTCAATACATATATCACTTTCAGGGTCACTATTCCATATAGATTTATGGTGGATTTGAGGTATGCTAATTTAGTCGGGTGTGGATATGATTGGAGTTGAATTAAGGAAATCCTGTCACTCAAACTTGAATGTAATGTTGCCTTTGTTACTTTCTGAATTTTTTTAACATGCAAGTTAACAAGTGTAAAGCTTTATTGTAGTCTGGTAAAGTAAACTGCTTTCGGGAGCATATATGAATTTTGATGTTTATGCTGAATTTGAGTCAAGTATTGAATGGACATGAATGAGTACTTCTGTTCGTTATGTAATGTGGGCAGCATATTGGTTACAGCTTCTGCTGCCTCTCTATTGCCCTAAGGGCCTAATGTTGAATTGTTGCCAAGCAATTCTTCTTGTGTTTTGCAATTATATGTTCTGGTTACTACTTACTATACCTTTAGTGAGTCCACTCATAGCTCTGCATCACCTCCAAAGGGATCCTGGAATCGCAAGCTCTTGAGAGAATCACATATCTACTTTCTAGTCAAGAGATCACACAACTTTAATTTATCTCCTAGCAATCAAAATTACTTTCAAGTCTTTTGATTTGGACTAGGTGGTTGTTCTGTTGTACAGGCTCCACCTTTGTGGCTGTGTGTGTGTGTGTGTGTGTTTGTGTATAAAATCTTTGTACCCTTGTTATAATCCCATCTCCACAATAATGAATATACCGCCAAAATTGTAATATTTGATTAGAGGTATTTGTAATTACTTAAATAGGAACCAGTTTTAAACCCCTTTCTTTAGCCGTCAGCAATTTGGAGCAATTGAGAATTTAAGGGGTTAGACCTGTTAGTCATACTTTGAAAACTTGATGGGGGTGTTATGTTTAATTAGAAATTATTAAGGGCTTTTGATCTGTTATAAAGAATATTTGTTATTTTGAACTTGGGATGATAAGATTGAAGACTGTAGAGAAAATTCAAATAGAATTCTCTGTAGCAGTTTTAAGCTTGTTGAGAAAATTCATTGTGACATTGTGCTGATAATGTGCCATCATGAAACTTCAGCATTGTGTATTTGTGCTGATAATATGCATCAGTTTAGGGATGCTTTGTCCTTTTATTGCAATATATACATAAGTATGCTGTCATACGTGCAGGGATTAGCTTAACTGCTGACCAGTGGTCTTCCTTCTATAAGAATGTGCCGGCTATAGAAAAAGCTATCGAGAAAATGGAGGAAAGGTTGAGCTGAGGCTGAAGCTAAGTAACCCTCTTAGAACAGATAACTCTTATAATTTGGTGTTCCAATGTTCGTACGTTGTGGCAGTCGTGTTTCACTGCAGTAACTGCCATTTCGTTTCTTGAGTTATCTGGGTATACATTTTGCAAGACTTGATGATATGGCCTTTGATAACTTTTGGAACAGTGTACAAGTCGCGTAGTGTTTTTTATTTTTGAGACATGTTGCCCTTATGTTCGAAGTAGTGTATATGCAATGCAGTTATATTCTGCTCCTTTGGCTGCAACTCAATTCTCATATTGTGTTATACAGACTTAAGTATGGTAATAAAATATAATGTTACCTTAACCTCATACCATCTTACTCTCCCATCTGCACACGACAAAGAGCCATTTTCTCAACATAAGTGTATTTTTGATAGAAATGAGATGAAATCGGTTTCTAGTGACTAGCGTTATAGGTTGTTGGGCGGCCGGAAGGTTGCCACGAGTAAGTTAGGTTGGAGACCGAAGGCAGTTCTCCGTGCACCGGACACGTAGCTTACCGAATCAGTAAGTAGGAAATTGGTTTTTGTTGTTCCTAGCTTCCAGTTGTATAGTACACTTAGGAAGAAAAGGGGGGTGTAGGTAGAAGTACCTACTCTAGGGTGTAGGTCTTAAGAATTAAAGGACGAGTGAACCATAAATTTCTCTCATTGAAGTTGTACCTCCCACGACATGACTAGGCTTTGCCCATGGCCTTGATGTGACTTATGCTTGATTTATCCAAATATCCACCATCCAATAAGTCTATTATGCACCCTGATCTTAGCTGGACCACAGGCCCATTTACGCTACAAACTTCATTTCTCGCTAAAAACCTAGGCCCATACACTCCCACTTTCTTTCTTTATTAGTTTCGCTACCAATAGACATATTTTTTTAAAAAAAGTTGACGAAAATTTTAATTATTTCATTTCCTCTTTCAATTGCTGAACTACACATTCTCTCTCCTCTGCAAATTAACTAACCGACATGGAAGAAAAACAAGAAAATAGTGCAGAAAGGTAAATTAAATTTGAACACTTAGTAAAAAAATTTGAACACTTTACAAAAAATGAACATTTAGTAAAAAAAATATGAACACGTCACAAAAAATGAACATAAACATCCAATTTTATATGTTCATATATTTATAAGAAAATGTTTATTTTATATGCATTAAATGTTCAGTTTATATTACAAAACTATTGAATAATTACGAGTTTGACAAGCTTCTTTCAAAAAATTGATGTTTATTAAATAGTGTTGTATTTAATATACTACATGTTCAAAATTTGCGATTGTTCAGGGTTTTTTTACTAAATGTTCAGAAGTATAAGAGTGGTACATTTCGATAGTTCATATATTTTTACTAAATGTTCAAAATTTGCAATGTTCAGATTTTTTTACTAAATGTTCAAAATTTGCAATTGTTCAGATCTTTTTACTAAATGTCCAAAAGTATAGGCGTGGTGCACCTATTTCTAGATGGACCAAGGTCCATAGAAGATTTGCGATCCACCACCACCTATTCTCTTCTCCCTCTGTATTTTTTTTTATTTTAAAAAAATTAAGAATATTCTCTCCCATCTTTACATTTCAATTTCTTGAATACTAGAGTTGATTTAATATTCTTCGTATAATATTTGCAATATTATCACTATTATCAAACTTTGGGTGTGTTAATATTTATCTGATTTTTACTTACTTGAATTTAATTGAATTTATCGAAACTTGGGTGAACTCATCTAAACTTGTTAGAATTTATTTCAGTTGTAAATTAAATTTAGGTATAGGTATAAACTCTTATAAAAAAAAAATTTGAACTTGTCAAGTAAATTCCCATAGTGCTCATATTATTTTCACTTATTTCATAAATGATAAATTTAGATTAGGGTTGATAATAGGTCGTGCATTAAATTTTAAATCCAAAAATTAATATGTCCAATGACTTATATGAATTTTTTTTTTAAAAAAAAAGTACAAGAAATGTCCAAAAACATATATTCCATATCTAAATTTTAGAAGTCCATATGTAAAAAATTGTCTTAAAAGCTCATATGAAATATCTACTAATTTATATCAGACTATCAGTCTCGTACAATACTTATAGACTATGCTTAATAGATGAACAAGACCTAAGCATATAGATTTATGCTACAGTAACTATCATAGCTTTTAAATGTACAAAGATAATTTTTCTCATAAAAAAATAAAAAACAAATAAATAATAAATAAAAATATTTGCACAAAGATGATACTTCAACACTGTACATGATAGCTTGTGAGGAGGATTAGAGTTGGGGACAAGTTAACAAAGCATAAAATTAACCGTGGACGGTGGGATTTAACCCCACAACGAAAATCAAGCTAAAAGTTGTGTCATGATCTATTATAAAGAAGCTTATGCACGATCCATCTAACGTTTTGTCCCTTTTATGAGATTAAATTGGCTTTCTTCTTTCTCTCAACTGGTTTACTAACCATGCTTAATTCTAGTGGATTGGAGAGAAAAAAGAGTGCAAATGCAAGAGCAAAGGTGATTTGATTTGGTATTTTTTTTTTTTTTTTGGTGGGGGGTGGGGTTTGGTTGTCTCATTCGCAAAAAAAGTGTTTTAAGAAGATACCACTTTGTCTTAAGAAATTTGTCTCCTTAAAGCAAGAAAAGTGTTTTAAGAAGATACCACTATGTTTTATTTTATAAATTTCAATCTACGACAAAGAGAACCGACCCTAAACTAGGACCCCAACATATTTTTGTGGCTATGCAATTATACTTCTCATATAGGTAGGAGTGTTAATTCGAGTAAACAGTTTAGATTTGAGTTGGATTTATCAGTTTCGGGTTATAATGGGTTGAAATGATTAGCGGGGGTGGGTTTGGGTCGGTTTTGAAAATCATCGGGTCAGTTCGGTTTGGTTTTTTTTATTACGGTTTTTATTCGGGTCGAGTTCTAATCAGATCGGGTTGTAGTTGGTTCGGGTCATAATCAGCTTGGGTTGAATCGAGTCGATTTAAAAACGGGTTTAGCCAATTTAAAGTGGGTTTCGGTTCAAAACAGTTCAAGTTCTAATCAGGTCGGGTTGTAATCGGTTTGGGTCATAATCAGTTTGGGTTAAACCGGGTCGGTTTGAAAATGGGTTTCGGTTCAAAACAGATCGGGTGAAATCGGGGGTCTGATCATTATCGGTTCAGGTCATAATCGGTTTGGATTGAACTTGGTCTGTTTGAAACGGGTTTACCCAATTTGAAGTGGGTTTTAGTCCAAATCATATTAGGTTAAAATCGAGTCGGATCATTATCGAGTCGAGTTAGTCAGATAACGGGTAGGAACGGGTCATGTTATAATCAAGTTAAGTCATAAATAAGTTGGGTTTATCGAGTTGTGGGTCGAAACGGATTAGTTCATAGACATATTGGGTTACGAGTGGTAAACGAATTAGTCATAAAGGGTTACCGGTGGTAAAAGCTTCGGTATCAACAGGTTACAGGTCGTAAACAGTTCGGTTTCAACGGGTTACGGGTTGAAAACGGTTCGGTCATAACGGGTTATGGGTTATAAATTGTTCGGTCACAACGGGTTATGGGTTGAACCGATTCAGGTTTATCGGATTTTTGCCGGGTTTAAACGGTTTTCGGTTTAACATGGGTCGGGTTACTATCGGGTTCAGATGAAATCGGTTCGGGTTGTTTTCAGTTTTGGGTTGTAATAGTTGGGCTTGTTAACAAGTCTGGTTAGTAATGGTTCTCACAAATTCGGTTCGATTCAGTTTCGGGTTAGAAAAAATTGGATCGGGTCGATTTTCGATTTTCAAAAAATGGAATTTTTACGGTTTAGTTTCTTTTCGGATTGATTCGAAATAGTCGAAATTAACGGTTCTGGTCAAACTTACAGCTCTACACATAGGACTTCTACGTCAGAATTCTATTAGTAGAAATTGGTGCATCACTTGCTTTTTGGTGTTCATTTTTTGTCGTTCATTATTGCTTTTTCAGAGTTGAAATGACGACATATATGAGATATATCTATTTGAGTATTTGAATCGATTTAGCTGTAACATTTTATCTTTCGTAGCTTTGTGATCCTCATCCCTTGCTCCTCCTCTTCACTAGCTACTTCACTTGCTAGTTTCTCACTCTTAATATTTAATTTATCTTTCACGGTATCACTACTCACTAGCTCCTAATCTCCTATCACATCTAATTATACAAATGCTACTGCCTAGTGCTATTATTGCATTCGTTTGATAAATGTTAATGTACGTGTTATTTAAAAAACTAAGCTGGCCTCAACAATTATTATACCAGCACTTTTCCAAGTGGGGTATGGTAAGAGATTTTTTTTCCCAAAAAGCACCAGCCATGTTGAACATTTTGAGGTTAGATATTTTTTTTTAAGAAACTTGTGTGATGTTTTATTATTATACAGTTAAAATCTAAATTAGATATTTTTCGGATCGATTTTAGATTGTGTTGGATGTGGCTCTAAATACTATAATTAGTCATAAGTCAAAGATTCAATTTCTTTAATATTCGACCACTACAAACTCAACTTCTTCACAACCTCCACCTGCATGCATTCATAACCCGACAATTATACTCCCTCCATTCCTTAATTTGTGGCCTGTATTTCATTTTTGGGTAGCCAAAATTAGTGGCCTATTTCTTTTTAAATAGCGTACTTTTTTACAAAATTACACTTTTTTTGATGAGTTGTCATCAATTTTCTTTTAATTTAAGTACTAATGACATCATTTCCCAACACCTTCTTTCTCCCTATGATCTTCAATAATTACTACTCCCCCCGTCCCATAATTTTGCGCCTGTATTTTGGGTGTCCCAAAATGTTGTGCATGTTTCTAAATATAACACATAATCATTACTTACTTTTAATCTTTCCCATACAAAATACACATATACCCAAAAAATCATTCCTTACTTTTTCTCCTTTTCATACAATATTTTCTACTTTTTATTATTTCCATACAATATTCTCTACTTTTTTTCTTTCCAATAGAATGTTCCCCTACTTCCACCATTTTTCTTAATTACCGTGTTTTTTGAGAAATAGGCACGAAATTATGGGACGAAGGGAGCAATTACCTTTTCTTTCTCTCTATCTCTTTCTAACCCTACATACATATTTGTACTCCCAATTATTAGTTTTAAGGAATTTACAACTTTTTTAAATTATTAAAAAAAATCAAATACACCACTAATTAAAGTACAAAGGGAGTAATATAATAACGGGAATCAACATAATGTTGCTTTTGAACCCTACACGATACATGATTGCAACTATTCAGGTAACGCCGCCATGTTGATAGGCTGCTCTTGTACTTCAAGTAGTGAAAAGTTATTGCGTCATGTATTGACGTTGTAAAGTATGCTTACCATAAAATAAATTGCCCACGTGGTTTTGGAGTTTTTGCGACTTTAAGGCATCACATTTCACACATTCACATCATGCTTTTAGAAAGCAGCAAAAAACCATGTTCTAGTCTAGATGTTTCGATTGTGCATGTTTATTAACGGTTTGACAAGTATACGTTTTGTGTTCAATTGATACGTTATTTGCTATATCCATATCCATCATTTTTAAAGCTAATAAAATGTATCACATATTCAAAATAATCATATAATAAATTTAACTTTTTCAATTAGGATAATATATTGCATTATATATAGTACATAATAATTCATGATTAATCAATTAATATTACGGAGTACATCATAGAGAAATACAAGTAAAATTAGATCATTTAATGTGAATTGCTTGATACATTAATAGGAGTACACATGCAATTACAAAATAAACTATTAGTAACAACCATCAAACACTCATGCTTTATGCATTGGAAGAAAAAACACGCACACACAAACTCACACCATACAATGGAAATTATTCAATTTGGCTCATAAGCAAAGACAATCTCTTAGACTTACAGTATAGTCTGGTAAGCTCAGTGGTGACCGAATTTCTTTGAGCTCTCTTAAACATCGTAGTACACCGATGTGTGAGCGAGCTATTGAGCAAAGGTTCGTTGGCAATCACTAATCTCACCATCCTTAACTAGCACACCCTGCACGAATGTAGGCAGTAGTACAATCATTCATCAGTAATGTTGCATTAGGAGGAAATTAAGTTACGTTGATACTGGAATAAAAAAAATGTTGTATAAACTATTGTGTATTTAATTTCTTACAGTTTTATTTAATTAATTAATGGCACGTATAAGAAAAGATATAATAAGAAAGGACCTCTTACATATATATGTATGATGCATTGATGCTTAATTGTTTCGTATCACTTTGATGATAAAAGGTATGGCTTCAACGCGAGCATCATTAGTCTTGTAGAACTCGATATGATCTTTAGCACGAAGGTTTCTAGCATGGACAAACTTAAGCCATTCACCGGAGACTTCAGCCAGGCTTAAAATAGTTGCAACTTACCCTATTATTCAGCTGGAAATACCAGCAACATTGACCTTCAAGATCGAACATTTTAAACCAGTATGGACATTTATTGAGATCGATAGGCAGTTTTTCTATAAAATGGAAATGTTTTTTTGGAAAAGCAAATCTATGCTTCACGTTTGTTTCTGATAGTTTCTTATAAAAACAGAAACTAGCATTTTGATAATTTGGTTTTTCCTAGAACAGGTTTCTTATAAACGGTCATTTTTCCTACAGAAACTAGCATTCTGATGATATTATGGCCCCACCTGATTCTGGGGATGGTGTTTTTCGGTTTGTTCTTTGTGGTTTTCCTAAACTGCAGGGTCCATCTTCGGAGGTATCTGATCTTATTCCTAGTGTGACTCGTTAGCTTCTTTTGGCGTTCGATGTTGCTCTCCTAGATAGTTTTCTATCTAAGCGTTTCCGTTCGGTGAAATATATTCCTCCTAAGTGTCGCTTGAGTTTTTCTCGGGTTCTTAAAGGAGCGCTTGATAAGGTGATCTGCAAGCCTGATGACGTCTCTTGTTGGGTTCAACTGCTTGTGTTGCCTCTCTGTGTTCTTAAAACCTTTTCTCCGAGGAGTAGTCGTGAGTGTTCTTCGGGTGTCAGGCGGCAGCAGTAGGAAGAGAGTATCACTGCTGCTATTCGTTCTTGGTGTGAGCCTGGTGGTTTTGTGCATCTTGTGCGGGATATGTTAGCTGATGTGTCTCCTCCTTTGTTGGATGCTGATGATGAGCATGATTTGTCTGAGCGTAATATTAAGCAATGTAAGAGAAAGATTTGTGATGGACATTACACTGCTGCGGTTAGGGTTCTTTTGTCTTCTGGTCTTGCCCCTTACAATGATGCTACTCTTGTTGATTTACAAGCTAAGCAACCTTTCTTTTGGGCTCCTATCTCACTGGATATCCCCGTTGATCAGCCCCTTATTGCTACACCTGCTATTGTTTTGGATCAGATTAAGGGTTTTCTGCGTGGTACGTATGTCGTGCGGTAGAGACGGCTTACGTGCTCAAGATCTTATGGATTGCTTGAGTGGTGCTGCAGTATCTATTTCGGATGAGTTGGTAGACTCTATTACGCAGGCGGTTAATCTTTTTCTCGCTAGGAAATATCCTGCTGAGTTGGGAGAATACATTGTTAGTGCTTCTCATACGCCACTTGTTAAGCCTGGTGGTGGTATTCGGTTATTGCTATGGGTACCTTTTGGAGGCGTTTGGTTTCAAAGGTTGGGGCTACTTTAATTGGTCCACGTCTGGGAAGCTATTTAGGAGGTCTTCAGTTTGGTGTTGGTGTGCTGGCGGGTGGTAAGGCTATTCTTCATGCTGTTAATCGTTTGGTTGAGGCTCATGGTGGTGATGTTGGCCTCTCTATGTTGCTGGTGGATTTCCAGAATTCCTTTAATTTAGTTGATCGTACGGCTTTACTACGTGAGGTCCGTCTCCGTTGTCCAGCTCTCTCGCATTGGGTTGAATTCTGTTACTCTTCTCCAGCTAGCCAGACTGTTTTATGGGGAGCATATCTTAAGGTCATGTCAAGGAGTGCAGCAGGGTGATCCTCTTAGCCCTTTGCTTTTTTCTTTGGTGCTCCATCCGTTGGTGTGCCGAATCAGGGATTCTTTCGACTTATGTTTGCATGCTTAGTATTTGGATGACGACACTATTATTGGTGACACCTTGGTGGTAGGAAAGGTTATGGAGTTGATTTTGGTGGATGGACCTTGTCTTGGCCTCCATGTAAATGTTGAGAAAATGAAAGTTTTCTGGCCCGCGGAAGAACCATGTAGCCGTGTGGTCGGTGTCTTTCTTCCAGATATTGCTCGTCCTGTACAGGCTGTTAAGTTGCTTGGTGGTCCTGTCAGTGCAGATTCTTCTTTCTGTGGTGAGCTTGTTTCGCAGAGAGTGTCGAAGACCATTGTGCTAATGGATGCTGTTTCTAATCTTGATGATCCCCAATGTGAGTTGTTACTTCTTCGTGCGTGTACTGGGGTTTCAAAACTCTACTTTTCTATGCGCACTTGTCCTCCTCGTCTTTTTGAAGCGGCCCAGATTTCTTTTAATGTGGCCCTTCGAGCTTATTTGGAGCACATTGTAACTACTTCGAGGCCAGGTTTTGGTGATTGGCAATGGCGACTTGCCACCTTACCTTTTACTTATGGTGGATTGGGTGTCTATTCAGCGGGTGATGTTCGGCACTATGCTTTCCTTGCGTTGCGTTTGCAGTCTTCTGGTCTTCAGGCTTCACTTCTTCGCAATTCTGGTATTGTTGGTCCAGGACTGGCCTTCGATGGTGCTCTTAGTCTTTTTAATAGGATTGTGGAGACTGACCTTATGCGTAACCCTAGTGAGATCGCTGCCCCCAAACTCATGAAGAAATTGGCAGATATATATGTCACGAAGGTCACTGCATCTGTAGAATCCACTTTCTCCTTATCTCCGCGTCAGGTTGCCTTATGAAAGTCCTAACAGGGGATCACACATCTGCCTGGTTGCGAGCAGTCCCATTATCAGGTTTGGGTCAGACTATGAATGGTAAGGCTTACCGTTGTGTTCTTTGCTACCGGTTGGGTGTTCCCTTGTTCTCCGTTTCGACATCGTGTTCTGTTTGCTCAAGGGTTTTTGATGGGGATATTTATACGGGGATCATGCAGTGTCTTTTGCTGGGATGGTGGGTATTAAGCATCGGCACAATGTTGTTCGTGATACCCTTTTTGATATTTGTTTTCGCTTTGGGAAATTTGCAAGAAAGGAGGTTAATGTTGGGTTGACTTGAGGAAACGACGGGGCTCTTCGACCAGCAGATGTGTTGCTTTATTCTTGGGATAGAGGCCTTGATATATGTGTTGACTTGACGGGGTCTTCTCCTTTGACACAATCTGGGTTGTCTGACTTCGTTCCTGGTCGTGTTGTGTCGGCTGCGGCTCAACAGAAGCGAAACAATTATGGGGCGTGTTGCAGGGCTATTGGCTATGGTTTTTTTCCTTTCTCCTTTTCTTTATTGGGGGAATTAGAGAAAGATGTTATTGCGTTGCTGAAGTGGGTTCAGGCGTTCGCTAGGACTCAAGATATTGGTGCTCGTGCAGCTGCTCACATCTTCAACAGGATCGGGTTCGCTATAGCTAGAGGGGTGGGGGCCCATATTGTATCTCGGCTTCCCACTAATTTCTTGTAAATGAATTAACTTTGTAGGTTTTTGTTTAATAATAATAATAATAATAATAATAATAATAATAATAATAATAATATATCGTTTCACACAACCTAAACTATTATTGCCAATAATCATATAAAATGTAAAACATATGCACATTTATCATATTAATGTTACAAGATTTATTAAGAACAGAAAGACTGTCATAGTCTCATAGACAAGTTTTTCTCTTTGATTTTATGTTAGATTATAAAAGACATGAAGTAGATGGCCAATAAGGATAAGTAACCACAAGATCCCACATTGTACGTACATACCGTTATTGGTTAGAATTGAAAAGGGTCAAACCTTATACTCTTTAGATTCATTAATTTGGTCATCATCAAGTGCTTTTCAATGAAGAATAAAATCTTCGTCTATATATGATTAGATTATAATTTGGAATTATTATTCTATGATTAGATTATAAAATCTTCATCTCCATTAATATTTAATACAACCCACACATGCAGACCAAAAAGGGGAAGCCACACATACAGACCAAAAAGGGCACATGGACCTACCACTGCAAACTTGACAAATGACGGTATATATAGAAGCAAATCAAACAATGCAAGAACAAGCAACAATCACATACATACAAATTAAAAATACCGTTACATAACTAGCATAAGCTAGCTTAGTATACTCTTATAAGTAATAAATATTCGTGTTGTACGCATACATGGAGCTGTTCTTAAGAGAAAGAATGGAGCTACTTTTCACCAAAAGGCTAACTCGAACAGATGTTGGCGTTAGACTGTCATGGCCGTCTGACCATTTTGATCTCTTAATCGATCTTAATCAACCACCTAACAGATTGGAATTTCAAGTATATGACATGGAAGGGCGCAACTGGACTCTAACTTGCACCACTAGGTCCGGCAGGTATCCTAAGCCTGTCATATCTCGCGGCTGGAGGGAGTATGAACTCTTCTCATCATCCTCTACACAAATACTCGTATTATATTTGAGTTTGTACAAAAATTAAACATTGGTCAAATTATAGTATGAACATCTTTGTCAAGCTTACATGTACATTATATTTGGATGAAAACAGGTTAGTAAAAGAGAACGAATTACGCGAAAATGATGTAATCAAGTTTTACAAGAATCTTGATCCTGGTCCACCTATCTTCATTCAAGTGATGCGTAATGCTCAGCAAGGGTAGGTATAATAACTATAATACGAGTATATATACTCGAAGTCTCTAACCAGTTCTGATGCCACATTTTTAATTTTTAATAGAGGAGAGACAAAGAAGAGAAATCCACATCAAAACCTAAGCTAGGTTTCATCTTAAAACAAATAAGTAATGAGAGAAGTAGTCTTCTTGAATTATAAAATGAAAGCTCTTTACTTTACCTTTCAATATGTGACGCATAATATTACTCACACACTTGCACTTAACTATGATGCAATTAAATAATGATGTTATATCCCTCAATTTACGGTGCACGAAAGGTGGTTTATGGAACTATTGGTTATAATTGCTGAAGCTATGAAATATTATAACCAGGAAATTTGTTGCTAGAATTTTGATGTTTGTAATTTTCGTTGGTATTCTTTGATCCAGAAGAAATTGATGTGATGTGATGTTTCGGGACTATTTGATATTTGAGTTAAATTTGGTTGTTAATGAGTTGCATTAATTTTTCGAGCATAATCGATTCTGACCCAAATTTTGAAGCTATTGGAAAATTTCTTAATGTTAACCTTGGTTAATTGCAGTTGTCCTAGGGCGTATTATCACCTATGCCCACCTATTATAAGATTGTAAAGGAGCAAATTCTAAGAATCAATTTGGCTGAAATTCCCTTTTTTTTTTTTTACTGATTAATAATCAGATTGATTACCAATTTTATAAAGAAGAGTAATTTTATTTTTTCTTTTGCTTTCTTGAATGTGATATTGCACTTAATACTATCCTACTAGGTAGACATTAAATGTTAAAATTTATGGTTAAATTGATTATCTTGTTAAGAATATGTAATTTAGACCCAAAATAATCTAGAATGTCATTAATTTTTCTATGAAAATTAAATAAGTATGAGCAAAAGCAAAGTTAGAATCAGAACCTTTTGAGCATTTTGTTGTATAATTGGTTGATTGAGATTTAATTTATAGGAAATATGTCTTCTCTTTGATACGAGTATTGGGCAAATGAACTAGTAAGACAAAAGATGATTGTACTGCAGATTGAGATTAAAATTTAATTGTCGAGTACATGCCTAAAAATTTTCATTGAATTATGAAACCTACATATTCTTCGAATTCATGTGAGTTTAGAAGATATATTATGTAAATTTATTTCATGTGACCTGCTAGCTACTTACCTAAGCTAGTGCATAATTTGAGCTTAGTGGAGTGTTAAGAATCTTATGATACACGG
The DNA here is from genome assembly GCF_001683475.1 of Chenopodium quinoa. NCBI lineage: Eukaryota > Viridiplantae > Streptophyta > Magnoliopsida > Caryophyllales > Amaranthaceae > Chenopodium > Chenopodium quinoa. The sequence goes on from NW_018742484.1 coordinate 8,035,609, forward strand.
AGAATAGTTGTTGGGATTTAGCTAAGTGTACAACATATTTAATGAAACATGAAACTAAACTAGCTTAATGTTAACTCTTTTGCTTTAGTTGCTGACAACATATTTTAATGAAACATGGAACTCTTTTGATTATATTATTTGTAGCTAGTCTCACTCTAACTCGGTCCTTTTGCTGCTTAGACTAGGAAGTTTTAGATTAGTTGCTTGTGTTTTAATTTTTTCTTGTATTTTAATTTTTTTTTTTTCCTATATGTGTCTTGTATTTGTGTTCATCCTTGTCAATAAGTAGTGTGGATTTAATTTGGCTCTTATTGATTACTGAGACCTAATGTCTTTATTGATCTATATATGCATATACGATACCCATCACACAATGTTATTAACTACGACTTTAATTTGTTGTTAATTTTGCCGTATGATGATTGTATATTATTAGATTCAAGGGATCGGATCATGTGACATGTGAGGGTGCAAGGTCAAATCAATAATGTCAAAACATAGATGGCGTGTCATGGTTCTCTCTTGTTTTAGTATTGCATCTATGAGAAGTGAAATGAGTCGTATAGCTAGAATTTTAATACAGTTTTTAGACTAGAGTTGAATAATATACATACAATGTATGATTTTATGTTATTAGATTCTATATATTATGAGAAATGAATTTGCTTTTATTGTTTGTATTGAGCTAAAGAGTATATATTAGATCCTTTATTCGAATCTTTTTTCACCAATGTCTTAGTTATAATAGAAAATTTAAACTCGAATTTTTGACATGAGCAATATTGTAAGAGTTATTATAAAAAAAAAAAAATAAATAAATTAATGCTTTAATTTCCAAGACTAAAATAGAGATTTAATAGCGTTTACAAAAAAGTGCTATTAAAATATTGAATTTCAACAGCGCTTTAAAGAAGTGCCGTAATTCTTTTAGCAGCGCATATAATTTATAGCGTTTCATAAGTGCTATGTTTTTAGGGAAAAAAACACTATTAATTGCTTAATATGGTGTAGTATATGAAACCACTTAACATAATTAATCAGTCATTTATATCATATTTGAGAGTTTAATAAAGTTTAAATGGCTTTACCAAATTATCCAAATGCTAGTTTCACTTTTAGTAAGCCATTGTCAAAAACAGACGTGAAGCGTAGATTAGCTTTTCCAACTTAACATGTCCATTTTAAAGAAGAACTGCCTATTGAACCAAATTTTATTATTTCGTGTAGTCATCCACAAAAATCTTCTTCCTCCATCCCTTACGATCCAATGCTTCATGTTCATGTAAATTCATATACTTCATATCCTTCCTAAGTCCTTCCAAACCAATTCATTTTCGGTCTCCCTCTCCCTCGTTTAACCCCTCCATGGTCCCACTCTTCCACTCTTCGAAACGGTGTCTCCGTGTTACATGCCTAAACCAACGCAGAAGATTTTCCCTTAGTTTGTCTGCAATGCCTGTCACACTTACTTTCTTGCGAATAACCTCATTTCTGATTCTATCTCTTAGAAGTGTTCCTGCACATCCACCTTAACATGCGCATTTCTGTAACCTCCATCTTTTTAATGTGCTTCTTCTTAGAAACCCAATATTCTGTACCATAGAGCAACACTAGTCTTATGACAGTCTTGTATAATTTTCCCTTCAAGTGTAAGGGAATGCTTCAGTCACATAACACTCCCATGTCCGCTCTCCATTTAAGTCACCCCGACTTAATCCTGTGGGCCACGTCTTGATCAATGTCACCATTTTTCTGGATGATCGACCCAAGATACTTAAACATTCACTCATGGTCAATTCCTTTCCATCCAAACTCACCACTTCATTACTTGTCCCCCTTTGAGTACCAAAGCGACATACCAAATATTCAGTCTTACTCCGAACTAGCTTAAACCCTCTAGATTCCAACCTTTGCCTCCATTTCTCCAACTTGTCATTAACCCCATCTTTAGTTTCATCCACCAAAACCACATCATCCGCAAACAACATACACCATGGAACCTTATCTTGAATTAGTCTAGTTATTTCATCTAGAACCGTTGCAAAAAGAAAAGGGCTCAATGCAGACCCTTGATGCAATCCAATTGTAATAATAGGGAAATCTTTTGTCAACACTCCACATGTCCTCACATTTGTTGACACATCCCGTTACATATTCTTAACCAGGTCCACGTACCTTTGTGGGATACCTTTCTTCAACATTGCCCACCAAAGTACCTCTCTTGGCACCTTGTCATATGCCTTCTCCAAATCAATAAAGACCATATGAATATCCTTCTTCTTTACCCGATAAAACTCCATCATTTGTCTTATCAAATGGAATGCTTCCATAGTAGATCTCCCAGGCATAAAACCAAATTGGTTATCCGAAATGTTTGTGCATGCCCTCAACCTATGTTCAATCACTCTTTCCCACAACTTCATAGGGCTCATAAGCTTGATCCCTTGATAGTTAGAACAACCCTGAGCGTCTCTTTTGTTTTTATAAACCGGGACCAAGGTGCTCTTCCTCCAATCTTGCGGGATCCTCCGTAGCCCTCCATATCTTATTATAGAGGTCTGTCAACCAATCAATACCAATCTTACCCAAACACCTCCACACCTCCATCGGTATACCATCAGGGTCAACCGCCTTCTTAGGCGTCATTTTCTTTAATGCAATCTCCACCTCTACTCTTTTAATCCTCCGCACATACTCCATGTTGATTTCTTCATCACTCACGGAGATATCTCCTGTCACAACTCCATTACTTCCATTAAACAATTCATCGAAGTACCCTTTTCCACCTGTCTTTGATGTCCTCCTCTTGTACTAGGACAATTTGGTTCTTATCTTTGAGACACTTTACCATGCCAATATCCTTCCTTGCCTCTTGTCTTCTCTTTGTCATTTTATAAATGATCTTTTCTCCCTCATTGGAGTCAAGCTTTTCATAAAACTCCTGATAAGCCTTATCTTTTGCTTGTCAAACAGCTACCTTTGCCTTACTCTTATATATATATATAAGAACACTTTCTCATGTAAGAACAACCTATCTATGTTCTAAAGTTTTTTCTATGATCTAAAATTTTTTCCTATGTTCTAAATTATTTTTCCTATGTTCTAAATTTTTTTTTCAGCTTATGCTCTACATTTTTTCCTACGTTCTAATTTTTTTTTTTAACTTATGTTCAAAATTTTTGTTTGCTTATATTCTAAATTTTTTCCTATGTTCTGCGGAGTAAATTTTTTTTGCTTATATTGTAAACCAGTTCCTACTTTCTAAACTTTTTTCTGCTTCCATTCTAAATTTTTCCTGCTTACGTTCTAAATTTTTCTCTATGTTCTAATTTATTTTTTATTTTTTTTCCAATGTTCTAATTTTTTCTGTTTATGTTCAATGTTTTCTTATATACTAAAGTTTTCTGCCTATGTTTAAAACATATTTAATAAAAAAAAAAAGGTATATCAAATTCACACTAAGTTATATTTCTTACAAGCAAAAAATTGGCTTAAAATGATTTATGTGCAAAATATTGGCTTGAAATGATTAATGACTATGGAAAACTTTGTTATATTTGAACTCTTATATTGTCATACAAACTCTCGATTTCACATTATAGAAATGAACCTACGTGGGATTCGAACCCACATCTTTGTGCATTTGTACAATGTTATACCTGTTAAGCTAGTAGGTTTAATGTATATGAAACATCATTTAATTTGCTATTGAATTCATTGACCCCTATGCGAACCAAAACTTATAACACAACACTTTATTGAGGTTTAATATCTCTAAAAAAAAATAAATGAGTATGACAATATGACTTATACTATAGTCAAACAACACTACAAGTAAATGCTAGAACAAGGATATCAACAAAAGATGTAATTTTGGTTCCCATAACATAAAACCAACTGCAAGTTTGATCAAGAGCTGGAGCGCAGCTAAGTCACATTACCATCATCGGTGTCAATGATCAATCGTGTATACATTATGCCATGTGCATAGTGCTCAATTGCTCATATATTGTCATCTCTATAACCTGGCTCATACCAAAATTAGGCACTAATATACATAGTGCTCATACCACTATCATGCTAACTTATACAACTGTCATGCTTTAACCATAGTGCTAAATTTGAGGGTTAATGAAATAGTCACTCATTGCATCTCACATTCTCACACCCAAATGACCTATAGCCTAACACTACACACACCGTCTGCAACCATAACACCACTTAACCAATCACATTCTTTCTTATACACATCATATAACAACCCATTAATAGGCAAAATCACATATCTGCACATCACAGCACACACAGGAGTGAAATCAACACGCTCACAATCACAAGCATAACTTTCACCCAATCACACACCTATACACAAACGAGCAGCTTACTGTCCATTCACATACCCACCAACATCACACCACCACCACACATAGAGGAGCATAGACTCGTATATTATGGAGAGAGATGTATAACAATTATAAGAACAATAAGATGAAATGGAGCAACAGACATCAGGATACACTCTATTTGCAAGGAAAGTTGCCTAAACAAGTTAGAACGTTATATTTGAATAAAAGATGAGTGACATTGAGTATAAGTGTATAGCCATTTATATAACGGAAATAAAGAAACTCCTTTTCATTCATTTTACTTTGGTCAAGAACAACAAATTAACAACAAATTTACAAGCCACCTAAGTATAAAATCTGACAACCAACAATTATCATAGAACTTCGTATATGGCTACTGATCAACTATTTAACTAAAAATAAAATCGAACTTATAACTCATTGCAAAACTACCATAATTATAGGTTGTATATATAAACAATTTCTACGGCAATACAAAAGCAAGGAAATCACATTTCTGACAATCAGACTAAATACATCAATAAAATGCAGCAACATTAGAAAAATATCATCAAAATAATTGAATAAAACACAAAGTTCAGAAAATTTGATGATGAAATTGAAAATCGAACACAAAATGATAAACTAAGCCGAAAAAATAGAGCACAAACTGATAAACTTAAAATGAAAAAATCGAACACAATTGAGAAAAAATAAAGCCGAAAAAATCGATATCAAATTCAAAAAATTAAGCAGAAAAATCAAACACAAATTAAAAATAAAAAATTAAGTGGTAAAAAGTTTAAGATATTGATCAATATACAATGAAAAGATCAATTAACGTAGAAAAATTTGATGATGAAATTGACGAGCTTACCGAAAATTGATGATGAATTTACGCCCAAATGCACTAGGAAAATAGAGAGAAATAGGTAGCTATATAAAATTTTAGAGAGAGAAAGTTATGTGGGATAGAGAAGAAAATAAATGAAAGATGCAAAAATTACAAATATACCATTATTAGTTGCCGAAAATTGACAGTTAGATCAAAGCAAATCGATGGTGCAGATTTGTGCCCCAGGTTGTTTATTGAATTTTAAAATAAAACATTTTATCTAAAATATATATGTTATTTGAATTTTTTACTCATGGATTAATAATCACTTGACAATTTTACTTTTCCGTTTATGGGTATTTTATAGATTAATAATCACTTAACGATTTTAAAAAATTAGAAGTAATAATGTACAACCAAAATGAACAGTTTAAAGTTGTGTTATCTTTTCATTTAACATTTAAGGAAAGGTTGGTTGCATGTTAAAACTTAAGAGAACGGTTATATAAAGTAATATGTCTCTTGACTTTTTATTTTTTCCTTTTGTATCTGCATTCGTCATTTGTATAGAAATATTGGTATTTTATTGAAAATAAAATTCTAAACCAAAAGTTTTATTGAAAACAAATCTCTAAAATAACTTTTTTATCCTACTGAATTAATCCAACTTTTTTATCCTATTCTATAAAAAAATATATATTCAAATAAATCCTACGTGTCATATTAATAATTAATTATCACCTATGTGGCGCGACACTTGGTGAAAAGTTGGAATGTCAAGTATCGTTGTCTCGTGGTCTGGCTAAAAGTTTAGCTTTATATATTAGTTACTGATACGTGCCCTGGGCGTTGCCCCGTATGCCCATTTTGAAGAGTGTACTTAATTGTAGACATGCTTTGTATCATAATTATAATTATAATTATAATAATAACAATAATAATAATTGATATTTATATTTTATTTCAAATGTTAGATAAAAAAAAAGAGTAGAAACACTACCTATTATACTTTTTTGCTAACATTGATCTGAATTCACTTCAAGATTCCCTTGTATAGTATAGTTTCTGTTGTGTCTTAATTTTAGTAGTTTTTTACTTCCTTAATTTCATCGACAAAATCACAAACATATACAAAATTATTACAACCGAATATGAAAAATACTTGATTCAAAAGCTTTAATGGTAAATCAATGGTACACAAAAAAAAAATTAGTGATACATGGCCATATTTATAATTATAATTACGTGGTTATTCGTATAAGAGTATAATTCTATTGTTAATTGGATATTTATATTAATTATAATATGTGGTGTATTTTTATAAGTAAAATTCTATTGTCAATAAAAAGATAAAAAAATTTCAAAAGAATTATAAATTATTTTATGTATACTTTTTTTTATCCTAAACATATCTATCCAATCTAATCTAACGTGCCATCTAATCTAATCACAATTAATATCTATTTGTCGCCTACGTGGCTCAACACTTGGCGAAAAACTGGAATGTCAAGTGTTGCTGTCTTGTGGGCTGGCTGCGACACTTTATTTATTAGTGATATGATATGATAGTTTTGTGCCCGGGCAATGCCCAGGTTCATAAAATTTTAAGATAACATTTTTATGTTAGATACGGTCAAATAATTCATTCTGATAATGTAGGATATTTAAACATACGATATCATATGGCTTAGTTTTTGTTTTCTGGTGTTGGATTTGAATGTGGGTGTGAAATGGAATGGAATTGCAGGGTTTCAAGTTAATTTAATTTAATTATTTCGTCTACTTTATCTGTTCAAAGAATTCTGAGTTTTGTCTTGCTCAGAAAACGGCTTTTGAATGTCTGATTTCATTAATGTCTTTGAATTATGGCTATTTTACAGATTTTTTTTTTCCCACTTCTTTTGGTGATTATGATTTATGATCAGCAAAGGCATGGGACATTCCGCACTTGAATCCATACTTAAAAAGAGATGCAGATTTCACACATGGAGTAAATTTTGCGGTTGCTGGTGCCACAGCATTGCCTGTAGAGTTTCTTGCAGATAAAAATATAGTAAATTCTGTCACAAATACCTCTCTCAGTGTACAACTTGATTGGATGTGGTCGCACTTCAACTCCATTTGCTATAATGACCAAGGTATACGGTCATTTACGTTCCAAATTCACTTATTATGATGGCTAATATACAATTAGGCAAGGTCTCGTTCTTTTCACCTAAAATTCCCTTGTCTGAACTTATAGACCCCTAATCTAAACTCAATGAACTACAAATTTCCCGGAACATATTAGGTGACCATGTCATGCATACACACTTGACTAGCATCTGATAACACTGATCTAATTGAAATTGTTGAACAGATTATGCAGAAAAACTCAAGAATTCCCTATTTGCAGTTAGGGAAATAGGAAGCAATGACTATTACTATGCATTGTCACAGGGAAAAACGATGAAGGATGCCAATGGCATGGTTTTTTATGTTGTCCAAGCGATTATTGAAGGCATCAGAGTATGTTTGTTCTCCTAACAATGAAGTATGATTTTTTTTTTTTCTGAATTTTTATGCAATTATGTAATTTCAAAGTATTAAATTAGTATCATGTTATGTTGTTAAGAGGGTCATCCAAAGTGGTGCTACCAAGATAACTAAACTTTTATTTCGATTTTTGTTCGAGGTTTAGTGATTTTGTCACTTATCCATATATTGTATATTGCTTCTTACAATGCCCTTGTTCTTTGTTTTTAGATTCCAGAAGAGGCAATGCAAATTTTTCCAATCAAATGGCGAAGAGACAAATTGAATCCTCTCCACCGGGGAACTCAAATAGCGGGACATGTGGGAATGTGGAGAAATATGAGGCTGTTGATGTGGAAATGAATCAGATGGAGTCGTCTCCGGACAGTCCTCCATCGTCTGAAGTTAGCAAGGGCGTCGATGCTAAATGTCGTGAGCCAGGAAGCAGCTATGATGTGAGTTGTGTGCTTATCTCTTGTTGCTATACTATTTCCTTGATTTGTTGCACCTTGTTTACTCAATATTGCTTGAAATGACCTCTTGTTGGGCCTTAATCAAGTACAATGCTTGCAATAAATAATTAGTGTCCTGCATTGACACAATATCATTTCTGCCTATTCTTTGTGTATCATTATTGCCTACAACGGCTTCTTTTCTGGCATTGATAAAGTACAATACTTGCAATTGAAATTATTTCATTCTTGTCTGAAGTTTATTCGTTCAGCTACTTCAGTGTGAATCATCTTTTCACTTATTCCACGAAGGATATATTAGAGTTGAGCCTTATTCACTCATACCTGGAACTATTGAATTAAAAATTCAGGTATCATGGTTATTGGATGTGGGCTGCTATTAATTAATCTGTTGAAGCTCCTATCCCAGTGTTCCTTATGTATGCCTTGTTGGATAATTTGTCTCCTTGTGATGTCTGTAGATTACATATGTTACCATTAGAAAGGACATATATCTGTTACAAATGAGCAACTAGCTATTTGCTCATTTGCTAAATGAGCAAAAAATTTATTGCTCATTTCCCAAATGATCAAAGAAATATTTGCTTATTTTACAAATGAGTAACTAATTATTTGCTCATTTGACAAATGAGCAAACTAATGTTTGCTCATTTCACAAATGGGCAAATAAATGCTTGTTGATTTAATGAATGATTAAAAAAATGTTTGCTCATTTGACATCAACCAACTATTTGCACATTTGATAAATGAGCAACTAAGTTTTTGCTCATTTGTTAAATTAACAAATAAGTATTTGCTCATTTGACAAATGAGCAACTAACTATTTGCTCATTTGACAAATGAGCAACTAACTATTTTCTCATTTGACAAATGAGCAACTAACTATTTGCTCATTTTGTCAAAAATTAATATTTATTCTTTACTAATTTTTCAAAAATGAGCAAATAATGTCAAAATGAGCAAATAATTTGTCAAATGAGCGATTAATTTTTGCTCATTTATCAAATGAGCAAATGATTCTTGCTCATTTGTGAGTGTGTTTGAATGTTTTAAATACGTTAGTCTACTAGCTCAAGGGTAGAGCATTGTGCAAATGCACAAAAGATGTGGGTTCGAATCCCACGTAGGTTCGTTTATGTAATGTGGAGACACAAGTTTGTATGAGAGTTTAATTATAACAAATTTTATATAGTTATAAATCATTTCAAACCATTTTTTTGCTCATATAACTTAGTACAAATTTGATTTGTTACAACTTAAAGGTAGCGGTTTCTCCATGAACCCCTACCTTTTCTTCGGGTTTTTTTATTTAATTATAATATACTAAAATTTGAAATGTAACAAAATTAATATATATATATATATATATATATATATATGTATATATATATATAGACACACACACACTCCCAATTACAATAATGTGTATCTCGAAAAATTTCAACACTCTTCTCAAACCTACGGAGATACAAACAACTATATATATCTATACGAGTATATGACTATCCTAGCTGAATGCAAATGAAACACTGCTTAAAATAATAAATGCTGAATCATGAAGCAGAGAAGAAAGGAGAGCCAATCTCTAAGAGGTGCAAGAGAATGAGCTTCCCTTGAAGGGGATGATGAACTTGGAGTTGGACTAGTGGCAGGCCTTGCAATCTCCTTTGAGTAAGCATAGTTGCAACGACTTGGGCAAACAACTCTGTAAACTCCGGTGCTGGTTAGATTGAGAACATCTTTCTAGTTGTCCTGCGCAAAGGAATATATGTATCCCAGAGCTGGAAGTGTAGTTCCTATAGCCCGCACTGAAGTGGTGAGGCTTTTACACAACTAAACGACATTAATTGCTGCTGTGCTAAGGTTTTCACAGTTTGTTGGATTCTCAGTAGTTGCCCATATATTATTGCTTGCATATAGATCCCCATACAAGTACCTGAAACATCAACAATTATGAACTTAATATGCATGATGACAGCAGTTCTATTTGATTTTTTTGTGATTCCAATTCCATTCAATGCAAATCTATTCACACCCAAATCAAGCGAAAATAAAAAACAAGATCTAGAAAATAATGAAATCAAAGATACATTAAAAACCAAAATCATACCTAAAGAAGAACAATTGCTCGTCTATCACTGCATCATTGCAACTAAAGCACAGCTTAGCTAATAGTTAACAAGTATAACAACACAAGCTACTGCTGGGCTAGCGTGATGAAGATTAATACAGATGCTTATGTGTGTAAAGGAACTGAGGTTGGGGTTATAAAGATCGAGAAGGAATTATCCAGTTCTAGTTCTGAATAACTTGATTCTCCTGCATGTGAAAGATCAAGACACAAAGTAATTAGGTAGAAGCGAGCTGCATCCATTACATGAAAACCAAGCATCTAATTACATAAAGCAACATATATGAGCAAGCAACTTCTTTTAACACCAGACAAAACCAGTAGTATACTAAACATATGAGATTAGATCCAAAATTTCAGATGCTAAAAACATTTAATTCTTCAATACATGAATTGCTAAATAGGCAACATGAATGGCAGTAGAAAGTGAGTTAGGGCTTCACATGAACACTTGAACAGCCAAGAAGCTTAAACACCACCACATATAACAAACAGGAAAGTGAGGAAACCATCAAACTTATAAAACAATTTCAAGTAATTTCTGCAACATGAATGCCAGCAAAACTAAATTAGGGTTACTAATACAGTTTCGAGTGGTAAGAAATTTCTGGAAACATAAACCCCTAAAGTAACAACAAGAACGCAACAATGACACTCAAATTTAAAATAACAACACAAGAACGATTGTACCACAACAACACAACTTATTTTGCTCATTTTATAGTTGCTCATTTTTTTTTCGTATATGCTCATTTTATTCATTTTGCTCATTTTAATTATATATGCTCAATTTACATACCTTCAATTGAAACACTCAAATCAAAAATTGAGCTCATTCAACTGGACATAATAAGATTAACAGGCAATTGAATAGTTGGTAGGCGTGTCGCGTACCTATAAAAAATAACCTAACAGACCAATACTAATGTAGACTGGCAAGTAAGGGTCGGATCCCAAGAGACTAAGGTTCAGAAATAATTAAATAGACTCGAATTTCTACTAAGCAAGAATCAATTATAATCAATTATCTAAGGAACTAAGTGTGAGAAGAATTCGAAAATAAACTAAATGAGATGATTAAATCAAGTACTTAAAACATCCAAGATCTAATTTCACCACAATTATTATCGATGCAATTGTAATTCTACCCTTAACATACAATTTCAATTGAACGGGGAAAAGTAAACCCTAATAAATACCAAGGATCTCTCTCGAGTATCAATGGCTTCCCTAGCATACAATCAAGCCTATTCTCATGGTATCATGCATATTAGAGACATTAAACACATTACTCTCACTTCCCAATTATCAAACCCAACTACTCTCGTGTTGAGAATCAAACCCTAAATTGATTTACTCAAATCCGTTTATACCCAACTCTCGCTGTGATAAAAACAATGGAATAATCGCAATACTATAGTTACGTCTAACCTAGCATTGGCATAATCACAATCAATTTAGCAATTCAATTGTTAAAGTTATTAAAGAATTTAAAGATTTAATTCATGCATCAATAATAATAGGGCTACACTAGATCTTGAATTATTGAATCTACTCACACATGATTAAAGAAACAAAAACAATAATAAATAATGAAAACATAATTAAATAACAAAGGATGAAAAATAAATACCAAATCTTGAATAAAATTGAAAGTAGAAAGCTTGAATCTTGAATCTTGAATTACAATAACTTGGAAAATAATAATGGAGATAACTAGGTTTTTTAGCAATGTAAAACTAGGCTAATAGAAACTTAATCAAATAATAAAACACCACTTAGTAAAAATACAAGCCTAGAAAAGATAAGAAAATCGGCAAAAGGCTTGGCGCACAAGAATCCCAGGAGGCACGGACGTGCCTCTCCATAGGCACGGACGTGCCTACCTGCGTGCATAAACTTGGGTAGCTTCTGAATTCCAGGCACGGACGTGCCTGATGATGGGCACGGACGTGCCTCCCCTACTTCGCGTATCACTCATCTTAAATCAGTCATAACTTTATATTCGGAGCTCCGTTTGAGGCGTGTAATATATTGTTGGAAAGGTCTTCAAGTATACTTTCCAATGCAATTTGAATCACTCCATTATCATTTGTATATAAAAAGTTATGAGCATAATAGTGAACAGGTTTCATATCTGTCAAGTATTTCATCAACGTTTTGCTTCATTTTCACTCAATTAACTCCGTTAATCCTGAAATACATCAAAAACAACGAAACTACCCATAAAAGCATCGAATCATCGAAACTAAACCAAATTACACCAAAATGGACTAAAACACTCGACTAAGCTAATAAAACCAACTAAAAACAAGCTAAATAATATACACAAAACACGACTTATCAATAGTTCTTAAATACTCAAATCAAAAATTTCTCATTGAATTTTAACGAATTTAATCTAATAATTTAACGAAAATTATCCAAAATTTTAACGAAAATAATTTGAATTGAACAATTTGAAATTCTCAAACACTAAGATTAACATGCAATTGAAAATTTTTGATGCTAAGATCACTCATTGCTAAAATTTTAACGAAAATCCAAAATTCAAACCATGAAATTCGAAAATACTGACAAAAATTAAGAAAATTACATTCGGAAAAAACTAACATAACTTTTGTTGATTATTTACCTGTATAATCTATGAAGCTTGTTGATTCTTGTTGTTGCTGAAATCTGACAAAAATCGAACGGAATTGTGTTCAATATTCTTGAATCTCATTGAAATTGAAGCTCGTAGTTCTTTGCTCTATTTTTCTGAGTAGCAGCAGTATATCATTTGATATCAAAAGTTTGGATTTATTAGAGTCGTTGATATCGTTTGATCCTAAGGCTTAGATTTGTTCTCATATATTAGGAGTGTTCTCACATAAAGGGTGGTTCTCACCGGATCCCGACCCTATATATATATGGGATCATATGAAACCACATCCCTTATGTGAGAACCCTAATATGTGAGGACATATTTCAACCGTTGGATCAATTGCATCCAATGACTACAATTTATCCCAATTAAACATAATTTCAAAAACAATTTTCAAGCGTTTTCTCTCTCCTCCTTCATTCGACACTCCATTTTCTCTCTCCTCCTTCAATTTCTCTGCTCCCTTTCAACTGCTATTTGCTTTGATTCTTCATCAATTTATCTTCAAACTTCATTGATTCTTTGTCAAGGTGAGCTTCGTTGATTTTAGTTTGATTTTCGTTGATTTCTATATGGAGAGTTATTGATGTTGCTCTATATGAGAGAGTTGTCATCAGGATTTTCCCCTTCACTATGTTATCTAACAAGTATTATTATTGTGCGATTTAGATGATAACAAAGAATTTTGAAGATTATCTAGAGCATCGACTAAATTTCTTTTCATTACTTCGGGCAATTGCTACTCATTGTTTTGCTGCATTGATTCAACTGTCACCTTAGGTTGTTTTTATTGTTAATGTTATTATTGTTTTGTCTTTTGCTAAATTTGGGGGTTTTTTTGGCTAATTTTTGTTTTGATTTTTTACTTAATTTGTGAATTTGTATTGTTGTATTGTTGTTGTGTGAATTTAGGGGTTGTTGTGGGATGAAAGAGTAGGGGGTTTAAAATGGTTCGGGGTGTGCGAGGTTGTAATGAGGTGAGGGTTAATCTGAACGGTATTGTGGTGGGGCAGAAGGGTGTTGATGTTCCGTAGGGGTTTGTTGTTGGTGTGGATCATGTCATATTAGAGGTTATACTTCCTGCAGTGCTGCAGAATTGGTTCTATATAATTAATATAGGTGTGGATGTGTGGTGTAATGTTAAAGTAACTGCAATGGCATTCATACAAGAATATGTAAAACTACCAGGAAAAATATCAGGTTAAACACCGCCTTTTAAGTGCTAGAACAGTTTGCCATCAAAGTTTACTAAAGTTTACAGAAAATTGAGGATATAATACAGCAATAACTTACCGTGTATAGCAACTTAGCAAGTTGTTATTCTTGTAAACGTGCCATGATGAAGATAATTGGAGGTGATTTTGACAAGCTGCTAAATTAGTGTAGGCATCTCAAAAGGGAAATATTGGCATTGTCTTAGCAACAAATTGATATGTACGTACCATTGTCAAATTCTATACAAGACCGCGATGCAACTCAAAGAGTACCCTTATGCCTTGTTGTTCCATAGATGCTAACATCCCTCCTAGTTGCCATTTTTTCTCATTGTCCTTTCCATATTCTTCGTGTTCACATGAACTAATTATGACCTCAGAGCAGCCTCGACACCAACAAGTGGCTGATGCTTCTAAAAATAGGTAGTTTCTGCAGGTGCTTCTAGTTGATACATACTCTCCCAAACTCTTCTTCTGCCATCCGAAACAGCTCTCTAAACACCTCGCTCTTCAGATATGACAAAGAGATCATAAACCGTTTTCCATCTATAGTATACACAACAAAATGACCTTTTTGTTCATTTAAACAATTCAATGCTCATTTGTTAAATGAGAAAATAATTGTTTCCTCATTTGAACAATTCAATGCTCATTTGTCAAATAAGCAAATAATTGTTTGCTCATTTGTCAAATGAGCAAATAATTCATTGTTCAAATGAGTAAAAAAATATTTGCTCATCTGTCAAGTGAGCAAATAATTGATTGCTCATTTCACAAATGAGCAAAGAATTACTTGTTGATTTAATGAATGATTAAAGAAATGTTTGCTCATTTGACAAATGAGCAACTAACTATTTTCTCATTTGACAAATGAGCAACTAATTTTTTGCTCATTTATTAAATTAGAAACTAAGTATTTGCTCATTTGACAAATGAGCAACTAATTATTTGCTCATTTGACAAATCAGCAACTAACAATTTGCTCATTTGCTAAATGAGTACAAAATTGATTGCTCGTTTCCCAAATGATCAAAAATTTGATTGCTCATTTCCCAAATGATCAAAGAAATGTTTGCTTATTTTACAAATGAGTAACTAATTATTTCCTTATTTGACAAATGAGCAAACTTATGGTTGCTCATTTCACAAATGAGCAAAGAAATGCTTGTTGATTTAATGAATGATTAAAGAAATGTTTGCTCATTTGAGAAATAAGCAACTAATCATTTGCTCATTTGACAAATGAGTAACTAAGTTTTTGCTCATTTGCTAAATGAGCAAAAAAATCGATTGCTCATTTTCCAATTGCTTATTTTACAAATGAGTAACTAATTATTTGCTTATTTGACAAATGAGCAAACTAATGGTTGCTCATTTTACAAATGAGCAAAAAAAAGCTTGCTGATTTAATGAATAATTAAAGAAATGTTTGCTCATTTGACAAATGAGCAACTAACTCTTTTGCTCATTTGTACGAACTATATGTTCAATAAATAATATCCAAAGATCCATATGATTCAATGATAGAATCAATTGCTGCAAGTTTATTTAATAGCTAATTTGCTCAACTTCATAACATTCCAATGACTAATGAAATCAATCTGATAAACAATAAGTAATGTGATTTTGTAGTTTTATTTTACTGCTTCATTTTTTTTCTCTTCCTCCTTACACTTTTGATTTGTTTGCAGGTCATAATCATTGAAAAATTTCGTTCAAAGTATATAGCCTCTCAATTATTTCAAGTGAAGTAAATGCTATTGAATCTGTTAAACAAATCGGTCAAAAGAAAAAAAAAGGTTGAAGAAAGCTAGTGTTGCAACTTAAGAAAGCTAGTTGTCAATGATATGATCGTAGTAGCATCCCCAAGGGGAAGCAATCCAAGAGCATTCATGGTAGAGAAGACTGAAGTTGATATGCTTTTTATTGGTTACTATTTTGATGTTATTAGTTACTATTTGTGTCCTTGTTTGCATTAGACAAGTTGACTTTAGGAAGAATCACATTTTGTCAAAAATTAATATTTATTCTTTACTAATTTGTCAAAAATTAGCAAATAATTTGTCAAGATGAGCAATTATTTTTTGCTCATTTGTCAAATGAGCAAACTATTTAATGCTCATTTGTCAAATGAGCAAATGATTCTTGCTCATTTTGTCAAATTAATGCTCATTCGTGAGTGTGTTTAAGTGTTTTAAGTACGTAAGTCTACTAGCTCAAGGGTAGAGCATTATACAAATGCACAAAAGATGTGGGTTCGAATCCCACGTAGGTTCATTTATGTAATGTGGAGACACAACTTTGTATGAGAGTTTAATTGTAACAAAGTTTATATAGTTATAAATCATTTCAAATCATTTTTTTGCTCATATAATTTAGTACGATTTGATTTTTATTTTTTTAATTAATTTTGTTTATAGAGATAACCTATATAAGAATTGAACCTACATCCCCTATGCATTTGCATAGTGCTCTACCAATTGAGCTATTAGATTTATCATATGTTTTAAATCATTTTCTATGTTATAAATTTTTAATCAGCTCATTTGATAAATCAACAAAGAATTGTTTGCTCATTTGATAAAATGAACAAAGAATTATTGCTCATTTGATAAATGAGCAAAGATTTATTTGCTCGTCTGATAAATGAGCAAAGATTTGTTTGCTCGTATGATAAATGAGCAAAGAATTATGTGCTCATTTGACGAATGAACAAAGAATTGTTTGCTCATCTTGTATATGGACAATGAATTTTTGCTCATTTGACAAAATGAACAAAGAATTGTTGCTTATTTATCAAATGAGCAAAGAATTGTTTACTCGTTTGATAAATGAACAAAGAATTGTTTGCTCGTTTGATAAATGAAAAAAGAATCGTTTGCTCGTTTGATAAATGAAAAAAGAATCGTTTGCTCGTTTGATAAATGAACAAAGAATTATTTGCTCATTTTGACAAAATGAACAAAGAATTGTTTCTCATTTGATAAATGAACAAATAATTGTTTGCTCATTTGATAAATGAGCAAAGAATTGTTTGCTCATTTAAAAGAATTGTTTGGCTCATTTGATATGTTACACAGACATTTGACAGCTTCTGAAACATGATTAACATATTGTACCAAATGCACAAAGAAAATGATCTATGCTAGTGAAGTATTTAGTTAGTAGTGTTAAGCAAGAAATGTGTTAGTTATATAGAAACCCAAATACAAAAACTTTTCTTGGAACGGAGCAGCAAAATCATACCAGTAGAATTGGCAGAATTAGAACTTTCAGAAGAATTTCTGAAATGCAGTGTCAGCTGTATGCAGCTGTCTCTATAACCATCTTGAACTGCAATACAATCTTCATTACTATTTCATGTTCCTTTCCCACACGAGTGTTGCGATCAATTATTATACTAATGCTACCACGACTTTCTTGTGTACTAAGCAGTTGTATCTTCCTTGATTGACACTGCTTGTGTAGCTTGGCATCAGAAGTAGAAGTACTGCAAGTATGTATACAGCAGGAAGCATAATTAACTTATAACTTACAAAAGTTTGAAGTTAAGCTGGAAAAGGAACACCTATTATTTGATCAAGAGGAAGTTGCCTTAGCTAATTCGTGCTAAAAATTTCGGACACTGCATAAATCATATTACAATTATAAGACATGTATAAGAATTGAACAACGATATAGTTGAGCAGAAAAGGATACTGTTATTAGTGGAAAATACTATATGCATTGAGCAGAAAAGGAACCATAAGCAAATAAAATGAATAAAATCGGAGTATCAACATATGTTACAACTCAGCAACACATACCTTTGTGGAGGAATCATTTGGGGCATCATGAACCCTTGTGCTCCATAAAAATTTGGAGAAATAAAATCGCCGAAAAACATATCCGCAGATCCTAGACCATACCTCATGTTGTAAGGCATGTTACCACCATAAGGGCCCATAAATCCATTAACAGCAGGTTGCATGGCTCTCTAGTAAGGATTAAAATGCAGTATTACACATGTTTTCGTCCATACCAGGCATACTCATCCATTGCATGCCTGCAATTATAAATTTTTGTAATCAAAATCGCACAATTTTGATTTAAAATTCGAATTAAATCATAAACAACAACGAAAATCAAAATCAAAATCAAATTAACTTACAGTGCCTTAAGTATACAAGAACAGCAGAAGATGATGAAAATTTTATGATGTTTCGAATTTTCCCAATCGAAAATCGCATAACCAGATTATGGCAAAAAACCTAATTTTCGAAATCAAAACCGCAAAAACATGTTTCAAAATCGATCAAATTCAAAATTAAACTGAAATTTTACATACTTTAATTTAACAGATTATCGTGAGAAATTGATGAGCAAAAGCAAGGAAATTGAAGAGCGAAGAAAATCAGAGAACCTGGAGGAAGAAAGAGAAAATCTAAAGAGGAGAAAGAAAATCTCAGTTGTTGGATTTGATCTAATCTAGCGGCTGAGATCTGTCCTCACATAAGCTGTGAGTTCTCACATAAAGGATGATTCTCACCGGATCCGGACCCTATATATATATAGTTGGGATTCGGTGAAAAATATGCTTATTGTGAGAAGATGAAAACTAGAGATATGCCAAAAGTGTATTACAGATACATTGAATGTAGAATATAGATACATCAAAAATACATTATAGATACATCAAAAATACACTATAGATATATTATAGATACTTTGAAAATACATTATAGGTACATAAAAAATAATTTATAGATACATTGAAATTATATTATAGATACATTCCAAGTTCATTATAGATACATTGAATAAATCAAAGGGAGTTAAAAATCAATTTTTATTTATCTTCTGTTGGCTGTGATAAATTTTCATACGGAATTACAACATTATTAGTAGGACTGTAGGAGTCTTTTGCTCCAATCAACATACTCATCTACTCTCCACTATCCACTTCATCAATAATCTCCACCTGAATACGAACTTCTAATAAATAAACCAAATATTATAAACAAAATCAAAACAATAGGTACATTAATTAATTTCTACGGTTACATTAAAAACCAATATCATATACATTAGAAACAATATCATATACATTACAAAAATGATTATTATAAGTGTGACTAATTAAATCAAATCAAATAATTATACAACCTATATCATAATTAGAATGTATATGAAATAATTTGGTGAGTAAGTCTTAGAAAACAATATTAGATACAATATAAATAAACAACATTGGTTTGGAGATATATCAAAAATCATATAATTAAGCAAAAGAGGGAAAATCAAAACCTAGATTGACTACAGCGATTTACGACAATAAATCGATTATCCCTACCAAAATTCAGCAATCAAACTAAGTTTATAATGAATTTAACAATCTCAAAATATTATTCGTACTACTCTATCAATTTATCATAATTATGAAATTAATAAAAAAAAATTGAAATATGATTTCAAAACTTTTACCTTTAATGTAGTCTCTGTAATTCACAATCAACGAAATATGCAGATTCTTAAGCTAATGTAATGTGATTGAATATTTGAGAGAAATTTGAAGTATAATTACAGTGATGGAGCTTTGAACAAGAGAGAGAAAGGTATGAAGTAGATAGAGAAAGTTACGGATAAAGGCAATAAAAAGGATGAAGATCACGTGTTTTTTTCCTCTAATCTCCACCGTCCATACCTTGATCCAATGGTTGAGGTTACTTCTCACCTTAAGGGTATATATATATATATATATATATATATATATATATATATATATAATGATTTATGAGGAACATTTTGGTAATGACACCAAATTATAATTCAAATTGACTAGTCTTCTGAGTCTTAATACTAAGGGACAAAGGGAGTACGATAAAGGTTGAGCTTATCTTCTTTTCGTCCTAGCTTAGTAGCTGCGTGGCTGCGCCTAGACATGTGATTGGGTTGCTGCTTGCATTGGGCCCCGTAAGTGCTATATTCAACAATCGTAATTTTTAGGCTTGGAATTTGGCAAATGTTGTTAAACTAGGACAGCTGAAAGGCAGGCCCAAATACTAAGATAGCTCTAATAGTCTAATGCTCTAAGGAACATGCACGCTACTTTGATGTGCCCAAATACTAAAATAGCAATAAGTCCTTAAAATAGGTGCACCACTGTCTATAAAATGAACATGTAGTAAAAAAATATGAACACGTAAAAATAAATGAACATTCAGCAATAAAAAATGAAGACATAAAAAAAATGAACACTTAGTACTTAAAAAGTGAACATGTTAAAAAAAAAAAAGATAATTTAGTATTAAAAATAAACATGATAACCATAAAATTGCTGGGCCACGACCTTAAAAATGAACATTTAGTGTAAAATTAATTATGAACACGTAAAAAAAAAAGAACATTTATTAATAAAAAATGAACATGTCAAAAATAATTATGAACATTAGTATATTAAAAATGAACATTTATCATACAATAATAGAATAGCTAGATCACACCTAATAAAATGAACATTTCATAAAAATATATGAACATATTAAAGAAAATGAACTTTAAGTATAAAAATAAAATGAATATGTGAAAAAAATTATGAACATTTAGTATATTAAAAATGAACATGATTTTTTTATATTCATATAAATTCAAATTCATTGTATATAAATATATAATTATTAATGAAAAATAAAGATAAAATAAATCATTAAAATATGTTCAGTTTTTATTTACTAAATGTTCATTTTGTACTAAATGTTCAATTTTAAAGTACACCGTGTTCATTTTTTTTTTCCAAAAATTATACACAAATATTAGCAACTCAATTGAAAAAATCAAAATTCATAATAACAAACAAATTATAGATGTAGCAACTCAATAATTTATCACAAATAATCATTAATTAAATTGACATTCATAAAAAATTCAAAAATTCAGTTGAAATAGTCTAATTCACTAGATTTATCAAAAAGTCAATTGAAATTCATCAAATTCCTCAATTGAAAATCACCAATTATAAAATCAGAAAAATCAATTACAAATTCAGCCCAAATCTAACCTAATAAAAAATCAACAACACAAAAACTAACCTACATTGATGATCTCTTTTGAATAACAACCAAATCCATAATAATGTAGAAAACAAAGGAAAAAGAAAATGGTGACGATCGTGACGAAGATGATGGAAATGCTACAATGGTGAGGAATTGGAGAATATCCAAAGTAGGAGGATAAAGAAGTTTAAAGATGTTGAATAATTTTGAGAATTGTAGACATACTTCATGTTAATTGATTAATTTGCTTAGGTTATGATGTTGTGAATTAATTAATCAAGATTATTAGAGGAAATGTCCTTGGTTGAAAGGATAATAATATTCTCGATAAAGAGAAAACTCAACTCGGTCAAGAGGAATCAAGGAAGCTACCTGGTCAGCCACCCGAACGGGCCTCCGCGGCCCTGTCGGGCGCGAGGGTGAAACCGTGATGCAGCTCCACCGCATGACCAGGCAACCGTCGCCCTACCGGGCACGAGAACGGAGAAGGGAATGAAGTTTTCTACCGCCCGGATCTGGGTTTCATCACCCTACAGGGTGCGAGATGGCCAAAAGAAAGTTGCTGGGTGTTCGCCCAATCGGGCCGCCACCGCCCAGCAGGGCGCGAGAGTGAGTTTCTGAAACTTCGTTCTCTCGCCCACCAGGGCAGCCACCGCCCGACTGGGTGCGTGTGTGGTCTGGTTTGAAATTGACGGTTTCCTTTGTTGGTGTTTGTACGGTTTGGCTGTTTTGTTGGCTCTAATATACATATGTAAAAAGTACATATGTTGAAATAACTTCAAGAAATCAGTTTGGATTCTTATTCTCTTGAAACCTTTTGCACCCAATTATCGTCATCATAATTTATTAAAGTTTTGATTACATTAGACCACAAATATACTACACACTATTGTGGTTGTTTTCGTTGTATCTCCTAGTAATTTCGTGATACCTGATGTGTTTAATCAGAGTCGAAATATTATTTTGAGAAAGTGATTTTGTTCATGCCTCGAAGTGTAAATTTGTTCAAGTTCGTTGCGATTTTTGTGACCCGGTACTCGATTTTTTCCCCAACAAAAGATTGAAGGAAAGTGAGGTAAGAAAGAAAATTTACTTATAAAGAAAGGAAGGGAAAAAAAATAAATAAATAAAAATAAAAATAAGAGGAGAGAGAAATTTTTAATGGAGAAGAAAACAGAGAGAGAAAATTAATGGAGGTAAGGAAGAAGAATAGAGAGGTAAATATAAGGAAGGGAGAAAAACGTATATTCGTTTTTGAAGTACTATATGTTCATATATAAGGTTGTTGCAGCTAGCTTAGCTGCACAAGTGTGTAGCTAAGAATTTGCTCTAATGCTCTAAGGAATATGCAAGCTACTTTGATAGGCCCAAATACTAAGATAGCTCTAATGCTCTACAGAACATGCAGGCTTGATTTTTTTTTATTTTTTATTTTATATATATTTTTTTTGAAACGAACTACTTTGATTTGTTATTTCTTACAACATGTTAGGTGAGACGAACTCTACAAGAGGGGGGGGGGGTGAATTGTAAGTGAGTTCCTAATGACTACTTTTGCAGAATCAAAACAGAATAATAAAGGAACTTGCAATGCACACAAGATTTTACGAGGAAACCTTCCAGGACCCAACTGGAAGTAAAACCTCGACCCTCCAAGGGATTTCACACAAAACCAATCCACTATAATAGGCAACACACCTAGTTACAACCTATTAAACATAGACCTTTACTCACAAGTTCCATACTGAACTTGCTACACAGTAGAACTCTATTATACCCAACCTAAGTCCTTGACTTAGATTCTCTCAGCACTCCCGGAGTACTCACACACTCAGCTTCAACCTTGAAACTTACAATCTATATGCAATAGCTAAACACTCACCCCAGTACCAAAACAATACAAACCTTTGACTCTAATATTTGATTGGAAAGCTACACATGAAATCCGAGACTAATATAACAAAGTTTAGACTTGGCAAACTTACACTTTTCGTACTTTTAGATTTTTCACGCATAAACTCACACGTTGTGTAGATTATGAATTCTACTTTATATACAAGTTGTACTCGTGTATAAAGTAGGGTTTTGAAAAGATAGAAATTTATAAACTACCGTTTTCATAATCATAACACTTAAGTATTTTAGAAGAAAATCTTTTGGAAAACTTAACAAAGACATAATTTTAGAAAAGAATAATATTTTGTAAAACCTGGATTTTATAAGATAAATCTCTTGAAAATATTTTCATAAAATTAAAACTTATCTTTTATAAACTTTCCATATTTTAAAGCTTGTCAAGTTTTGCCACGCCTCTGATAAATTTCATGCATAAACTAACCTTAACATATTTACAACAATCCTTAGAAGAATAAACTTAACAAATGACTTTTAATTTAAAGCTGGATTGTTTCATCAATCGTTGTAACGTAAGGATACTTAGGCTTCACGCAAACCAGGACCAAGTTCCTACTGTCTTCCATTCTCCAGCTCCTTGCTGGAACTCGCATGCCAAGTTCTTATGGAACTTGCTGTCTTCAACGCAGTCCAAACTGATCTTCTCAGCTTGCTGTTAAGCTCCTGTTAGGGAACTTCTTTTCGTGCTCCTGTTAGGGATCATAACTAGTTCCGGTGAGGAACTTTTCTTCTACTTTCTTTAACTTTCCTTTAGATCTTCTTGAGTCTTCGCATGAATAAGTTACTCTTCCACTTTCAAAGTCAATTTTACCTGTTCTAATCAAACACTTAGAGAAATCGCATTAGTTGAAGTTTGCTTTTGTTCATCATTATCAAAACCCTTAAGCTTCTACACAATCTCATTTAAAATACTTCCTCCATATTTTATATAAATCACTTTTAAAATTACGGATTTCTAAGTTATTTTGGAGATGAGAGAGATAGAGAGAAAACAATTTTTTTTAAAAAAAAAAAATTGGACCAAGTGATATGAAAAGGATATAAAGGATTACTAAAAAGAAAGTGATACATTTAATTTGAAACTTCCAAATACCGAAAGTAACGTTTCTAAAAAAACAAAGAAAATACTAACTTTTAACTCTATTTATTACATTGGCACAAAATTTAATAATCAAGTACTCAAATTTAAGTATGTTTGAACCATTATATTAACAATTTTGGGCTTGGATGACTTGTGTCTATGCTTGGGTAGCCTAATTAGCCTCTTGAATCAACTACAAAAAAAGGATGATCATTATCAAACCAATGAAGACTTAGAGATATTGCCAAAGAAGCAAAATTTATTTATATGCGTATTAGTGGTATAAAGTTGATGTTGCTCCATGCACCAATGCTAGCGTGTCTATCCAACTACAAACAGGTTTTCATATCAAATAATTAGAAAATTAATTTTCATATCAAATATTTACTGACATACTTTCTCAATCTCTCTCTTTTTTTTTTTTTTTTTTTGCACAACCCACTTTTAATGAGATCTTTATGAGTCGTACTAGAAAAAAAAAAAAAAAAGGGACAGAGAGAGTATTATGTTCAAACTAGATCTATTTTCATTAAAAAAATTACATTTTCTAATTATTTAATTGAGTGTTAAGTAGCTAATAAAAACTCTGTCCATCCGGATTTAATTATATGTCGCTTATTATCTATTCAAATTACATTATGAATGCTTTTTGAGGGTGTAATACTAATTAACCAATCACTTGTTATGGTTGTCTCCATCAGTATCAAAGATGATATAGTACGTGCTGTCCATTTCTCTAACCTTGATAATAAAACGATTATCATCGATCTAAGCCATTTGAAGCCACTAATAAGCACCAACTAGTAGAGCCACTTATCTAAGTAAGCTTAGCCAAATATGTCAATATGTGTAACGTGTGATAGATGTGTCCTCTCTGATAACTACCACGTTGGTGTTATAGCCACTAATACAAACCCCTTGTTTGATTATGCCAATCAACATCAATCTTAAATTATATCTATAATCTACTATAGTATAGTTTATCATTTATTTGGGGCTGTAATTCATTGATCATTAACATTAAACCATATCCTATATAAGTATAACATACTTACCGTTCTTTAAATTTTGTCCTATCATATTGTAACTATTAAGAGTTGTATTGTGTGATTATGTATATATTTAGCTTATAAAATAGTAATAAGATTAGAAAAGAATTGCACTACGTATTTAAATATGATTCCATTTTTTACATTATGTCGATCATGAAATTTCTAGGATAAAAAAAAAAAAAAAAAGGAACAATGTTTAAAGGACGGAGGGAATTCGATGCAAGTATAATATTACGAGTACATAATAAGAACAAAGAGAAATACTTGGCTAACCTATAACCATTCATCCACCACCCACACGTGCCACCTTTTAAGCCCACATGAGTCGCCCCTTATAGATAAAACCATCTCCTCCCATGCAATAACAGCCCTCTCTTTTCTCCGAACTAAATAATTAATAAAGGAAAAACAAAAATTCTCCAATAACTAATTTTTCTTAAGTGAGGAGAGATTATGGGGTGTGCAACATCTAAGAAAGTAGATGGTACAGCCCCGTATATCTACCGTCCACCACCATCAAGTTTCGCGGTGTTCGATATCAACGCCATTGAAGAGCCTTGGCTTAAGCTAGATAATGCTGCACAATTAGATGATCAGCAGAAATCTTCGCACGTGCCAGCTCACGTGCTTGAGAAGCTCGACACGTTTGAGAAGGAAGCCTCTGACGGGCCTCGCACGTGGGAGGAAGTCAGCAAGGAATTGTTGGAAGAAAATCTCAAGAGGCCCGCCGCTGCTAAGCCGAAGCCCGACCCGAACCCGAATCCAGGCCCGAACTCGGGTATTAAGATGAACTTCTCGTTTCATACGCTTGAGGAATTGGAAACGAAGAAGTATGATGATACGAAGCAGATGAAAGCTGAGTCGACTCAGGACGAGTCGTCAGGGAATAACGAAGCGAAGAAGCAGCTGAATCGGTTGAGGAAGTCTGGGTTGACCCGAGACGAGTCGGAGTCGTTGGAGGTTCAGGTTCCGGTTTCGGGTAAGATTGGCGGTTCTTTGAAGGCCAACCCGTTTATACTGAGAGACAGGTTGGAGAAGGAAAAGGAAGGAAAAGAAGCGGTGTTTGATAAGATAATGAAGAGTAAAAGGGACCCTCTTAGCGACTTTCCCGAGATGTGCCCTCCTGGTGGAGCCCACTTAGTGGTGCTCTATACGACGTCGTTGGGTGGAGTAAGGAGGACTTTTGAGGATTGTAACCGAGTTAGGATGATCCTAGAGAATCATCGTGTCGTGTTTGATGAACGGGACGTGTCGTTACACGCCCCATTTCTAGGGGAGTTGAAGGAGTTAGTGAGCAACGGGGATGGGGCAGGAGTCCCCTGCCCCGTCCCCGTGCCGAGGTTGTTTGTGAAAGGAAGGTACTTAGGAGGAGCGGAGGAGGTGGTGGAGCTAAACGAATCGGGGCGACTTGGGAGGATAATGAGTTCGGCACGAGTAGAGAGGGGGCTTGGTTGGCAAGGATGTGAAGGGTGTGGTGGGGCAAGGTTCGTGCCTTGTATGGAATGTGGAGGGAGTTGCAAGAAGATAGTTGGAGATGAGAAGGAAAGGTGTCCCAAGTGTAATGAAAATGGGTTGGTTCATTGTCCTCTTTGCCACAAATGAAGTCAAAGATAAGTGTGTTAAAGATGTTAAGAAAAATGTTTAGATCACAATTAATCTTTTAATTACTACTAGTATGATCGAGAGTACAACAACATATTAATTAGGTTGCCTACTCTTTACATAAGTTTTTTCCTTCTTTTTTTTGGGAAACTTTTTACATAAGTATTATTACCAATATGTTGTAGATTAAGATTGTGTAGGAATGTTAAATTTGGTATCTCTCGTCTAAAATTTTGTCATTTTCATACGGAGTGTTCGTTACCGTTTTATGTATATGGCTCCAAGTAAAATGGAAATACACAAAATGAACTTTTGTACTTCGTAGAACTTTAATTTTAATTACCTGGAGGACTTCTACTGAAATTCTTGTCCTAAAAGTTTCATTATACTAAAAAGTTGTCTTTAAATAAAAGGTTTGTTCATCTTTATTTGGCCTTTATTCAATTTAACTTTTTTAATATTAACTATCTAAAACTATATACAGAGGCTCCTAAAACCTCAAATATTACATGTCACTTTCAAAATAAAAAAAACCTTCTCCCTTTTTTCCCCCTAAATAAAGATTCATTAAGTGTAATTTATTCTATTTATATATGAAAACAACACTCATATTATTCCAATATTACAAAATTTACAAATGATTGTCATACATTACACATAATTGTGATATGTGAAATATAGCAACAAATTACAGTCCCTTAATAATCTAATATATATATATATATATATATATATATATATATATATATATATATATATATATATATATATATATATATATATATATATATATATATGCCATGTAGGATTATGATTTTGCGCTACGTAGGATTAAAATGCGCTATGTAGGATTGCAATTTAAAGTGTGCCACGTATGATAATAACTATTAAAAAAATTAACATAATAATTAATGTTTATCAAATAAGAAAAAAACTTTAAAAATTAATCCTTTTAAAATGTAGGATTGCAATTTAAAGTGTGCCACGTAGGATAATAACTATTAAAAAAAATTAACATAATAATTAATATTTATCAAATAAGAAAAAAACTTAAAAAATTAATAGGATTGCAATTTAAAGTGTGCCACGTAGGATAATAACTATTAAAAAAAATTAACATAATAATTAATGTTTATCAATTAAGAAAAAAAAACTTAAAAAATTAATCCTTTTAAAAAAAAATTTAATCTTTATCATTATTATTAGGGATGCACGGCAATTGTGAATGTATATTGCCTGTCTAACGTATAAGATTATTATTTTTAAGAAAAAAACTTAAAAGTTTAATCCTTTAAAAAAAATCCTTATCATTAATATTAGGGATGCACGGCAATTGTGGCATGGTTTTCTCAAATCTTCTATACTATATATACGGCAATTATTATTAGCGATACACGACAAGATAATAATAAATTTAAATAATTATTTATTTCAATAATTATTTATTTATTAGATAATAATGATACCAGCCATACGTATCATATATTTCAATAGTTTTATTAAGAAAATAAATAACGTTGTTGATGATAATAATAAAATAAATATATCGCATAGCCTTTTATGATTGTTGATTATGATGCACATTGTTGCATGGATAAATTTTTGGACTATTAAGAATTTTTAAAATTATAATTTGAAAAATGATAAAATTTAAGTTAGGAAAAAAATATGAATTGATTTTATTAGTTTATGATTTGTTATTATTATAAATAGGAATTAATTTAATTCACACACCACCAAAGAATCACACAATACTTCATACAAAACAATTTAGGATTTTATATTGTGATTTAAAAAAATGTTGGTCTAATTCCTTAAACTCAATTTTTTTTTTTCAAATTGTAGTTATTGGTAATATTATTTTTAACTATCTTTTTTATTGCATTGTTTTCTTAGGTCTATTTCGTCGATTTGAGGAATTAATTCTTCCAAAAATGATTTGAAAATTAAAGTACGTGTATCAAGGCTTTTTGATGTTTTGAACTTTCGGAACATAATAGTTTGATTAGTTTGGACATAGTTTTAATAATTGACGAAGAGGTATGCCTTTAATTTTTTATTTATTTTATTTTATTTTATTTTATTTTATTTTATTTTATTTGATCATAGTTATTCGTTTTAAATCCATTGAATAATATATAATATTTATTATTTTAACTTACAATATTATTTTTCATGTGCAGGGTGATTATGTCCATGCTTCAATCAAAGGAAAATTTGTCAACAATTTCGTTCAAAACTAATTGAAGGCAAAGTTTACACGATTCGATATTTTTCCATTGTACCTAACAAGAATGAATATCGTGTTGTGAGCGATAACAAGATTATGATATAATTTTTTCAAAATACAACTGTCAAGGGCGTTGCAGATAATAATAAAATTTCATCATAGATTTGATTTTGTTCAATTGCAACATTTAGATTAGTTCCGTAGTAATGCAACACTTCCTGGTATATATTTTCATATTTTCAATTTTTATTATTTTAAAAATTCTATAATATTATCATTTGTTTTACTAATCCCTTTTTTTTTTTTTTTTTTTTGTATATCACTTTATCTTACAAGATGTGGTTGGTATGGTTGTAAACGAAGTTGGAGATTCAATTGAAATAGAAGACAAATGGTAATCATTATTTTAATATATTTGTATATATTATTATTATCAATTACAATAAACTAAGATTTGTTATTTTAAAATAATTTATATTTGATTAATTTTTTATTTATTAGTAAATTATTAGTATTTGGATATCATAGTTAGGGGACAACGAATTCAATTAAAGATTTGGGATAATGTATTTCCTGATTATTCAAGACAAAAAGACCTACTTGTTGATTCTACTAAGCCTTTTGGTATAGTTGTTAATTCAACAATGGTCAAATATTTTAATGGTAAGTATCATATATTAGTCATTATAATAACTTTTTTTTAATATGTACAACTAATAACCTAATTTACCACGGTCATGTTCATTTATTATATTTACTATTTTGTTTACAGGAAAAATTAATCTAAATACTTCTGCATCAACCAAAATTTATATTGATCTTCAAATTTCCGAGGTTAATGAATTGAAATCTTTAAGGAGGTATGTTGTTTCAATAATTTTAATTTTTATGCTATTCTTTCTACATAGATACATCTCTTATATATGATCATTATAATGTAGTGAGAATTTAGATAATGCTACCATTGGAAAACTTGAGATTCAACATATCAACGTTGGATCGGAAGAAATCAACTCTAAAAAAGTTGATATTTTAACGCTTTATGAATCATGTGCAAAAAATTTTAGAAAAGGTATTTTAATACATCACTTTATTATATTTAATACGAAGTATATGATAAAATTTAAATTCATATCTAATTTATTTTTTATCATATAAGATTTGATCTTCTATTGCAAGGCTAAACTGGATGCAATTATGAGTGAAAATAGTTTGTATTAAATCTCATGCCCAACTGTAAAAGACATATCACTCCAAGGAAAACAGATTTTCGGTGCATTCCTTGTGAGAAACAAATTGAAAGGCCCGTTCCAAGGTTTGTTTCAAATTTCTTCTTCATCCATATTATAATATTAAATTAAACTAGTAATAAATTATATAATCCCTAATTATCTTCGTGCATTATTTTTTTCTCGATCAGGTATCGTTTAGAGCTTAGTGTTATCGATCATAGTGGGTCAACAATATTTGTAGTTTTTGATGAAGAAGTTAAGAAACTAATAGGACAAGATGCAAGTACTCTTTTTGAGGCTCATACTTATGAAAAGGTTTTAATATTTGACTTTTAACAATAGTTAAAAGTTTAAATTGTTCTACAAATGCTTTTATCATTTATTTTAATCAAAATTTACAGATTAATGATCATAATGATGATGATAATGACAATGAAGATGATGATACACAAATTCCAAAGATGATTGTAAATATCATTGGAAGAGAGTTCGTGTTCAAAGTTAAAATCACCGCTTATAATCGTACCAGCAATTCGACAAACTTTTACGGTGATGAGAATTTTTGACAAAAGTATCATTGAGGTACTAAATAATTGTTATAAGTATTTAATGTTTATTTAGAAGTCATGAATTTAAAATTTAAATTTGTTAAAACTTTACATAAATAATTTTGATGTAGAATAGAGATGTCATAAAAGATAATGAAGATGCTTCAAAAGATGAAGTTACGGTCACTGAAAAATTACTCGCAAAACGTCCTTTTAATAATATCGATTCAACGAAAAAGGATCATGATTTATCCGACCAAATCACATCAAAGAAGATAAAGGTATATATTTTTAAGGATATATATAATTCATTTAAATATTTATTACTATTTCTAGATTATTTAAGAGTATACTAATATTAACACTTAAATTTGTATACTTCCTGTATGATGCAGGTTTAGTTTTATGAATCAAGGATGCCCTCGAAACATAATAAAACTCCATGGTCTAGAAATAGAGATTTAGATGATAGTAACGAATAATACTTATGTTAGCTTTTTTAATTTTTTTAATTATGTAACAACTTTCCATATTCTAGATGATAGTTTTTCTTTTATGTTTTATTGACAGCAAATTATGTAATACTTTTGTTTACCTTTATTTTTTAATTATTACATCAATTTTAATATTATGTAACACCCTTGCTTTACTTATTATTAATTATTTTTTATATAAGTATAACACCCTTGGTATAATAATAGTATAACTCAAAATTAATACAAAGTAAGAAGTAATAAACAAAGATGACAAATTATTCAATTGTGGATCACATAGTCGTCAATTCGTTATTGATGACACATATGGTTAAAACAAATAAGCTTTGACAAAACTATATAACTATAATTACATTAATTAGATTTCTCTTACTTCCCAACTACAAAAAAAATGGGGGGGGTAATTTTGTAGAAGTAACATTGATCAATAGGTAGCGTGTTTCATGCCCATATAAAATTATTCAAATAAGGAAAGCAATAAAGTCAAGATCAAATGTCATTTATAAATAGAATTACCATTAGTTATTTCGTTTCGAAGGAAAAGAAAGGTAAAAAGAGATTTTCCGCAGTGGGGTGGTGGAATTACCAATATGGCAAAACATAATTTTTATTTTGTATTTGGATATACTTATTCGACTAATTTCAATTTCAAGGATGCCTTTGGAAATTAATAAAAATTTTACAACTCTTGATTAGGGGATTTTGCTCCCACCAATCGGAATGCGCCACGTGGGCCAATCAGGTCCTGTCAAGTGTCCCCCAGTTGGAACTGTCAGGGTTTGCCACGTGGCACACGCCTATTCGTCCACCCTGGACCTATTATGTCATGACACGTGGCATCCTCCATGCCTAATGGAAAAACCGGCCACCTAGGCCCAACTTCCAAGGGAAGCCCAATCAGCCCTAGGTTAACCTAAACCTAGGATTAGCACGTTTCCCAAGGTTATAAATACCTCCCTTAATCCTCATTAAGGGGGATTACGCACATTTAACACTCTCACCTAGAGAGACCCAATCACTTTCATTTCCGCATTAATTAAGTACTAACATGACCGTCGGAGGCGGATCTCCAATCATCCGGAGCATCCGTTTGTTTTGCAGGTACAGGCGTCCGGTTCCAGTCTCGGAATTGTAACTCTCCCGCAGGACATCAGAAAACCCCGAAACATCTTGGCGTCGTCTGTGGGGAGAGTACTTCTGAGATGGCATCCACGTCTGTACCGACTCCTGAAGAGAGGCGTCCCCTAGACGACCCTCAAGTTCAGTCGGACCATGATACTGAGGAAGAATTTGAAGTTGAAGCTCACACAGCTTCAGACGGGACCCTAAGGGCCCGACGCACCCGTCATACCGAAAGAAGGGAACGGGAGCATCTTCAAACTGGACTCAGTGATCCAGCCGGCGCACCGTCTGTTCAGCAGCAGCCGGCTGATGGGTCTGCTCCCATTACAAGAAACGAACTCATGACCTTCATGAGGGGCTTCAAGGGAGAGATTCAAGAGTTGCTCAACAAGAAGCCTGCTCTGGCCAAGGAGCAATCAGCTAAGAAACCTTCCACTTCAGGGAAGAGGAAGCCAGTTCAAGGGCGAGAGGCGACCCCTCATCCTAACTCTAGGAAGTGGGAGCCGCCTACCCTTGATTTCACAAAGTACCGCTTTCCTACTCCAGGAAAGAGGAAACCTGTTCGTCATATTCAGGCGGACGGGTCGAAGAAAACATACACAGATGCTCGGCTAATGCTAGAACAGAAAAAGAATGACCGATTGTCAGAGTCGGCCTCTACTTCAGAATTCCAAGATAGTCTACGCAATACCTCGATGAAGTATACTCAGTCGCATCATGAGAGTCAGTCAGGCAGCACCTCCCGTCAGTCCGGCTTTCATAGTGACCAGGCGGTACCAAACTTACCATTTGTACCGCAACAACAATTTTTTTTTGCAGCCACCTCTGTTTGGTGGGCATGCAGCAAAGAATGTCCAACCTATGGACTGGCAGCTACGGTTGCTTAGACTTGGGGAACAGCCGTCGGCCTTCTCCAAGGAAATTGCTGAAGCCGCTCAGCCGGCCAAAGTGAAAAATGTATTAGTAGGCGCCTATGACGGCACTACTAACCCAGAAGACCATTTGATGGCATTCACCAACCTGATGTACCTTCAAGGGTTGGATGATCCCACTTGGTGCAAGTGTTTCCCAGCGACTCTCAAAGGAATTGCACAACAATGGTTCGGCAACCTGCCGACTGGTTGTGTGAATAACTTCAGGACGCTTGCTTACTTATTCACCTCCAACTTTTCCATGAACATACCTGCGAAAAAGACGACCCTTGATTTAGGAACGATTCAGCAGGGCGAGAAGGAGGGGCTTCGTTCTTACATCAGGCGGTTTAACCTGATGAGAATACAGATTCAAGGGTTACCGGATGAGGTAGCCTATACTGACTTTTTCAGAGGCCTCAAAGACGGATCGACGTTCAAATTTGATTTGGTCCGAAAGAGGGTGGCGACTCTTCAAGAGGCCTTGATTGAAGCGGAAGCCTATATACAGGCGACTGATCTTTGTAGTACAAAACAGTCGGACGGGAAAAGGTTCGAAAAAAAAGAAGGGCGACAGAAACAGTTGACGAACAAAGATGAAAAGAAAAGAAAAGAGGTCTGGGCGGCTGATTCCTCTAAACAGCCGGCCCAGAAGAAGAAAAAAGAATTCAAACCATACTCCCCAAAGTATGCGTTTAACAAGGATAGCCAAGCTATCCTAAAGGAAATCAAGGGACGGATCTCAATTGAGAAGCCGGTCCCCATGAAGGGTTCTGCAAGCAACCGGAACCAAGAAAAATTCTGTGATTATCATGAAGATGTTGGTCATCACACCAACGAATGCATCAGTCTCATGCGGTATCTGGACCGCCTGGCTGAGCAAGGCGATCTTGACTCTTATGTCAAGAAATCTACTGGGAACACCTTCTCGAAAAAGCAGTCGGCCAAAAAGAGTCAACAGGCCGACAGCTCTGATACAGATGATGCAGTCGTCTACACCATTGCAGGCGGCTTCGCAGGAGGCGGTCCCACTATTAGGGGCAACAAAGACAATATCAGGCGGCTAGATGTAAATTCCGTTCACCAAGAACGGCCCCCCAAATATTCATTTCCTGAGATTGTCATCACTGAAGAAGATCTAGGAGGGGTAAGGGGGCCGCATGACGACCCTATCGTTATTGAATGTAAAGTGGCCAACCAGAGAGTTGGCCGAATCCTTATAGATACTGGAAGCTCCTCAGATCTTATCAGTAGCAAATGTCTGTCAAAACTAAAATATCAGACTGATTGCATACATCCGGCATCCCACCCTTTAGTAGGGTTTGGAGGAGGAGTCGTCCACCCAGTGGGGCGAGTGGATTTACCCATCCGCCTGGGTGAAAAAGGGGAAGGACGACACATGGTAGTCCGGTTCCTGGTAGTAGAAGAACTCTCAGCCTACAACATGATTCTGGGACGACCAACCCTGAATAATTCCAAGGCTGTTATAATTCCATCTCTTATGTTGCTCAAGTTTGAGAGGGATAATGGAACAGTCGGGTCCCTAAGGGGAGATCAGAGGATGGCCCGAGAGTGCTATCTCTCGGATATCAAGCCCACTGTTATGGCCGCTGGGTCAAGTGGTGGAAAAACATACCTTGACAATGTTAAGGAAAGTGCGCCTGTTCAAGAAGCAGGCGGCAAGAAGAGAAAGGCAGCCCAGACGGGGGCCGCAAGAAAAGACAGAGAATAGCAATCATTGGCAGAGGAGCGGTCGGACGAATTCCGCCCTCAGCCGGCTGGTGAGCATACGGACCTGATCTTAGACGAGTCACGTCCTGACCGAACAGTCAAAGTTGGGACGACTGCTCTGAGAGTCCTGGGTGACGATTTTCACAAACTATTGAAAGAATACAAGGACATCTTTGCATTCGAAGTCCACGAAATGCCAGGCATTAGTCCTGACCTGGCGGTACATAAACTGGCTGTGGATCCGAAAAAGAAGCTGGTAAGGCAGAAGAAACGGAACCATGGCGAAGAAAGAAGTCAGGCGGTAGCCGCCGAAGTTAAAAAACTACTTGATGCAGGGTTCATTCGGCAATGTTACTTCCCAGACTGGGTTGCAAATGTGGTGCTTGTTAAAAAGCCGAATGACACCTGACGAATGTGTGTAGACTACACAGACTTAAACAAGGCATGCCCTAAAGACAGTTACCCTCTGCCTAAAATTGATAACCTGGTCGACTCAACAGCCGGCCATGCTTTGATGAGCTTTATGGACGCCTACTCTGGTTTCCATCAAATTCCTTTATGGAAGAAAGATCAGGAGAAGACGGCCTTCGTCACTGATCAAGGGTTATACTGTTACACGGTCATGCCGTTCGGTCTTAAGAATGCCCCGGCCACCTTCCAACGAATGATAAACACTGTATTCTTTGATCAGATTGGGAGAAACGTCGAGGCATACATTGATGATATGATTGTCAAGTCTAAGCTTCAGATAGATCATCTGTCGGACCTCTGAGAAACTTTCGCCACACTCAGGCGGCACCATGTCATGCTCAATCCCAAGAAATGTGTATTTGGAGTTGAGTCTGGGAAATTTCTCGGATTCCTTATCAATCAGAGAGGAATAGAGGCGAACCCTGAGAAGGTGCAGGCGGTCATCGACATGCAGTCGCCTCGTACTGTCCGAGAGGTTCAGAAGTTAACAGGTTGTCTGGCGGCCTTGGGAAGATTTCTAAGCCGATCAAGCGACAAATGCTTATACTTCTTCCAAGCCATTAAGAAGAAGGCAAGGTTTGAATGGGGGCCGGATGCTGAGGCGGCCTTCCAGAAATTGAAAGTTCACTTGCATTCCTTGCCGAGGCTGGTCAGCCCTTTGCCCAAAGAAGTACTCTACATGTACCTGGCCGTCTCTGATCATGCGTTAAGCGCTGTTCTTCTTGCTGAAAGAGACGGCTGTCAGCTACCGGTCTACTTTGTCAGTCATGTACTAAAAAATGCCGAGTTGAGGTATCCCTTAGTGGAGAAATTTGGTCTTGCACTCTTCATGGCTGTTAAAAAATTGAAGCCCTACTTTTTGGCACATGTAGTCGTTGTGTATACAGATCAACCTATCAAGCGGCCACTGACCACCATGGAGTCGTCGGGCCGAATGATCAAACGGGCCATAGAAATACAGAGCCTCGAAGTTACTTTCGAGCCTAGAAAAGCAGTGAAGGGGCAAGCCTTTGCTGACTTTATTGTTGAGATGATTCGTCCCCCTGATTCTCGAGATCCAGACCAAGTCTGGAAGGTATATGTGGACGGAAGCTCTACTTCAAATGGTTGTGGAGCAGGCGTCATATGTCAGTCGCCAGAGGGTGACAGGTACGAGTATGCTCTACGCTTCAGTTTTCAGGCCTCAAACAATGAGGCAGGATATGAAGCTTTACTAGCCGGAATCCGCATGTGCAAGGCGGCAGGGGCACGAAAGATAGACGTCTGTTCCGATTCACAATTGATAGTGAGTCAGTATAATGGAGAATACGAAGCAACCCATCCGGCCATGATCAAGTATTTACAGGCGGTACGACAGGCAGTCGGATCCCTTGAAGATTTTCATCTAACTCAAGTGCCGAGATCAGAAAACAACCAGGCGGATGCACTTTCAAAATTAGCATCATCCGCCTCATGTGATACTCCTCGAACTGTTTTTTGGGAAGTAATGGAGAAGAGAAGCATCAAGGAAGACCCTATTGGAATCCTAGACAGAAGCTCAACCTAGATGGATCCAATCAGGGCATATCTGACAGACGGTACCCTGCCGGATGATCATCATCAGGCGGCAGCGCTGAAAAAATAGGCAGCCAGTTTTGAAATGATAAAGAGAGAACTTCACAAAAGAGGGTACCTTCAACCCTACTTAAAGTGTGTTACTCCTGAAAAGGGACGAGAGATACTAGACGATCTTCACTCTGGTTACTGCGCTTCCCATATAGGCGGTAGGTCGCTTGCTCAACGAACAAGGCGGCAGGGCTACTTTTGGCCTACTTTAGAAGCATATGCAATGGAGATGGTGAAAAAATGTGACAAGTGCCAAAGGTTTGGCAAACTAATCCACCGTCCAGCAACTGACCTTACTACCATTCATAGCCCACTACCGTTTGCTAAGTGGGGCATGGATATTCTGGGTCCCTATACGCCTGCTACAGGCGGAAGGAGGTACATACTTGTTGCAGTCGACTACTTCACTAAATGGGTGGAGGCGGAGGCTGTAAAGGGAATCAAGACGAAGGATGTAATTTCATTCATCTGGAAAAATGTCATCACTCGGTTCGGGGTTCCCATGTCTATGGTTTTTGATAATGGTCTTCAATTTGAGACGCCTGTTCTCAAAAGCTGGTTGGGTGACCAAGGAATTGCACACCACTTTGCATCAGTCGGCCGTCCACAAGCAAACGGCCAGGTAGAAGCCTTTAATAAAATCATCTCAGACGGTCTCAAGAAAAAGATTGAACGAGCAGGCGGCCTATGGGCGGATGAATTACCACATGTTCTCTGGGCCATTAGGACGACTGAAAAAGGGGCGACTGGAGAAACTTCATTCCTCTTAACTTATGGTGCGGAAGCTGTTCTTCCAATAGAACACTACGAGCCGACTCTTCGAGTAATGTTATATGACGAAGAGGCAAACTGGGAAGCCATGCGCTTGGCATTAGACTCACTCCCAGAAAGGAGGGGCAATGCTGTCTTGCGCCATGAAATTTACCGCATGAGAATGACTAGATCATACAACAAAAAAGTACACAGGCGTCCACTCAAAGTGGGGGACTTTGTACTTAGAAAAATGGAAGCAGTTGATAGGGCTAATGAGTCTGGCAAATTAACTCCCAACTGGGAAGGACCCTACCGAGTCTATGAAGAGGTCAGGGACGGTACCTACCGTCTGGAAACACCAGACGGCCAACCGTTGCCTCGAACCTGGAATGTAGATAATTTTAAGAAATATTTCTTTTGAATAATGTAAATAGTCGAGGGCTACTTAATAAAAGTTTGATGTTTCATTCAATTTTGTACTAAGAGGGGCATGCCTACTGACAAACAGTCGGCTACTCTCCATGTTTAATTTTCATTCTTACCTAAGAGGGGCATGCCTACTGACAAACAGTCGGCTACTCTCCATGTTTATTTTTCATTCTTACTTAAGAGGGGCACGCCGTTTCTTTCATACAACCGGCTACTCTCCCATAACACAGTTCACCAAAAACTATCAAAGGCTCATAGCTAAAATGATCAGACCAAGCGCCAAGCCCACTGATCCAAATATAAGTTCAATTCGACCTGTCCCAACATTATAGCAGGCGTCCGACGGCATCCATCCGGATGAAATTCGTCGCAGAGAGCAGCTCCCTTTTGGGTGGAACATTGTTCTATAAAATCATTACACGGCACCTATACGACTGTCTAACCAAGACAACCACGTAGCCGTTTCCCGGACAAGGATACCTCTCACTTAACTGACTAATCAGGTCAAACAAGTGTTCGCAGTAACCATCCGTGTCAACCAACCGACTGAACTACTTGGGATAAGAACAGTCGGTCTCTTAAGAGTTAATAGCCAACAAACATTGGCGAATAAAGGGGAACAACCGGTACCCACCGCTTGATACCTCTACTACTCAGTCACTTGGCGACTAGGTAACAATTATGTTTACTTGGTCACTCCTTAAAAATTTAGTATGAAACTAAAAAGGTGCTCATACAGCGCCTGTTCACACTAGATTAAATGTGGCGGGGAACAGTCGGCCTGGACCGACTAGAGTCTCTAGCTTAAAAAACAAAAAAACAAACAAGGCAGGTAGGAAACCACCTTCCTACTTGGTTGAAGGAGACCCAGTCTTTAAAGTGGCCGACTGATCGCTTAGCCTGGAAACAGACAACCAGTCGTCCAGGGGCATAGGTGGCGTGACTAACTACCTCGTACCTGTCCGCAACTATCGGCCATGAAAAACAGTCGGTATAGTATGCAATTGGATATCAAAGTTTCGATACTTAGCAAAATCGAAACAAATTTAAACGAAACATTTTTTGCATAAACATTCATACCCCCGGCCCCTTGGCCGGGTAAAAGATACAAAAGGAAGCCGGTCATGAAGACCGGCAAAATATTCAGAACCCCGGCCCCCTGGCCGGGTAAATAGAAACAAACGGCACGCAGGCCGTGAAAAGAAGACATAAAGCTTAAGAAGGGGGCAGATCTTCAATAATAGCAGCTGCCGCCTGGTCAGCACTCTTTTTGCTGGACTCGGCTTCAGCTGCATCCTTCTTCGATGCATCACCCCCAAGCGGCACAAGCGCCACTACCGGCTCCTCCTCCTCCAACGCCTCGTCCTCAGCAGCCGCCAGGATCTCTTGATTATATCTATCAGAACACTGGCGGTACGTTTTTTCCCAGGAGGAAAAGTCGGCATTGGGGAAGAGGAGGCCCCAGGTCAGGCGCTGGATTTGAGCAGAGTCTTCCATCATCTCTCGGACCAGCTCCTTCTTTTCTTGCTCGGCCTTTTCCGAGAGCTCCTGAGTAAGACTCTTCTCCTAGGTCACCAGGCATTCCTTAACGTGCGCCAAGGATTTCTCCAAGGTGTCGTATGAGGACATTTTTTGGCGAAGAGGTCTCAGCTCGGCCTTGAGATTGTTGATGGTCGCCTCCAGCTCGTTATTTTTCTTCTGGGCCGCCTCTAACTGAGTCCGGATAGCAGAAGTAGTCTGCGCCTGATAATAAAGAATGTCACTTGTCAGAACCTCGGCAATTTGAAACATTGCCTTATCACAGTCAGAGGCGGCCATAGCTTTTGCAGCCTTTACCTCTTTGTTCTTCCTGTCAAGCGGCTTGCGAAGGCCGTTCACTCGGAGCAGGGCCTAAGTAAAAGGGAACAGGCGTCAGTTTTCAAACAAAAAACAGGCGTCCTGGAATTTAAATAACCAAAAATATGCTAAGTATACCTCAGCAAGGACCCCTGCAATCCCGTCTAGGTCAAGGGTGCCGACACCCCTGACCGCCTCCCTCTCAGCCGGAGGAACGACTTTGATCATAGACTTGGCCACCTCGACCAAGTCCGGCTCCTGAGGGCCGGCTGCATCAATCATAAACAAACGAGTTAGACCTAGTAAAGAAGGGAGCAAGTCTAAATTCACAAAGACAGCTTCATACTTCTAGGCGGCCCGATTGGAGTTTTAGAAGGAATGGACGGCTGTTTCTCAGCCGCCGCATGTTTCCTGGCAGAACCAGGAGAGCTCGCAACAGTCGTCCTCCGGGTCTTGGAGTCCGGCTGTTGGGAAGAAGAGGCTCTTGGAGTGCCCGTCTAAAAAAAAAAAAAAAAAAAAAAAAAAAAAACAGAAACAAAACAACACTCGATCAGTATATGCATAAACTCAACTCCAAAAAGAGAGTGAAAGGTTCGAAGCTCACCAAGGGCGCCCCCTTGTTGGGGGAGTCGGTTGAGGACTGTTGCATGATGGAGGCCCGCAACATGGCCGCCGCAGTCTTGGAGGCGGTAATTTTGCTCATGGCGTCCGCTGCAAAAACAAATAGCAAAGTTAATAAAAAGTCATAACAGTAACGCATGGGAAAACAGAGTATTCGACAGGTCGGCTACCTCTTGAACGCCGACTGCTAAGGCCACAGGCGGCCAGAAAGTACTCGTCATAGAGCCATTTGAAGCTCGGGACGCAGTGCAGGGGTACTTGCTCTCGTACCCCTGTAGTAGAGTCGACCCTCGACTCTACTTTAAAGAGTCCTTTATCCAGGATCTCTTTCTTGGCTTTGGGGGGAACAGGCGGCATGCTGCGGCCGCCTGCAAGAAGAGGCGGATTCCTGTTCCACTTGTTGAAGCGCTTGTTCAGCTCTGTGTCTGAACTTTCAATGATAAGGAATGTGTTTCGCCAATCCTTCCACTTGTTTGCTTTACCTCTTGTCATGAGGTAGCCTCTGTGGCTCGTCAATTGATACCAGCCGGTACCGCCTGCCTTAGGGGTCCGGCTGAGGTAGTTCATGTGGGCGAAAGCCTCGAAGTTTGGCTCCACCCCATGCAGTTCTCACCCGGCCACATAGCCGAGTACGTTGACCCAGGAGTTTGGGGCTAACTGCCATAACCCCAACTCATACCCATCCAAGATCCGCTGAACAGCCGGATGTAGTGGGAAGCGCAGCCCAGCCTTGATGGCCGTCTCGTAGCAGCCAAAGCAGGCGCCATCATAACTAGTACCAGCCGGCCAGACGACTGTGTCTTCCGGATCCGGCACGAAAACTAAAAAGCCGGGGCCTATTGTGTGGTTCGCAATAAAGCTCCCCACTTTCTCTTGCATGGCCGTGATCCAGCCCCGTGGGACAGTGCAGTAGTAGGGGGTATTTTGCTCTCGGTGAGAGGCGGATGGCTCCGCCCAATTGTCCCCCTTCTCAACTGCGTGAGAAAGCCTCGCCTCTTGTAGGCGGCTGTTTTTCTCTTCTGTATCCAGAGAAGCATGGCCAGAAGAGCTAGACTCGGATTCGTCCTCTGACGAGTCCGAAGAGGACGACTCCTCCCCTCTCCCAGAGGGGCCCGCCTTCTTTCCTTCAAAAGGGGCAGGAGAGAATGTAGACTTGTCAATTGTAAAATTGAAAGGGGTCACTTTGACTCCTCCCTCAGAACTGTCGGCTTTCAAGCCGCTTTGGTTCACTTCCACATCTGGCGCCTGGTCAGATGTTTCACTAATCGGCACCCTGTGGGAGGAGCCGTCTGAGTTCGAAATCCTAGCAGTTCTTTTTGTTCTGGCCATCATGTTCTGCATAGACACAGAGACAGTCGGACTTTGTATAAAGGGCAAAGATGGGTCCGGAAAAGGGCAGGCGGCACTCCTAGTCCTAGATTCAGCCGTCCCCGGTGACCGGCTGATCACTAACCTAGGTCGTGTCGTGTGCTTCCGTGGTGCCATTTCAAAAAAGAATAAAATTAAGAGAAAATTAAGAGTAAGAAAACCGACGGTTACCTGAACAAGTGAAGTTGACGGAGTTCTGGAAATCCTATGTAGTCGGCTTGTCAGAGCAGGCGGTAGGCAGAAAGGGTCCGAAATGTCAGAGCAAGTTCAGGGGTCCGAATGTTCTCTCTAAAAAGTTCTCAAGTGTGAAAATGACTGAAGTCAACACTCCCTTATATAGGCGAAGTGAGAAGGCGAAGGGTCACTTCCAAAATTCAAAATTTGGGCGGGAGAATCTCTTGGCCTTTCGCCGAGTGACACCTGTAGCAGGCCGTCGCCTGTTACAGTGCGACACCTGTCACAGGTAACACGTGATCAGTCACGTGCCACCTGTGAGGGGAAAATGATTAGGGGATTTTGCTCCCACCAATTGGAATGCGCCACGTGGGCCAATCAGGTCCTGCCAAGTGTCCCCCAGTTGGAACTGTCAGGGTTTGCCACGTGGCACACGCCTATTCGTCCACCCTGGACCTATTATGTCATGACACGTGGCATCCTCCATGCCTAATGGAAAAACCGGCCACCTAGGCCCAACTTCCAAGGGAAGCCCAATCAGCCCTAGGTTAACCTAAACCTAGGATTGGCACGTTTCCCAAGGTTATAAATACCTCCCTTAATCCTCATTAAGGGGGATTACGCACATTTAACACTCTCACCTAGAGAGACCCAATCACTTTCATTTCTGCATTAATTACTCCTTAATCAAGTAATAACTTGACCGTCGGAGGCGGATCTCCAATCATCCGGAGCATCCGTTTGTTTTGCAGGTACAGGCGTCCGGTTCCAGTCTCGGAATTGTAACTCTCCCGCAGGACATCAGAAAACCCTGAAACAACTCTAACACTTAGTTTTATTTTGACTAAGTTAGTTGTGGGTTGATAAGTTAAGTTCAATTCATTTAAAGCCAAATCACTTCAAGGCTACAGGTTAACAGGGCGCGAAATTTTTTGAAGTTAATGTGTTAATAATTTAGTATAACACAAAAGAAAATTTTAAAAAATAAGTTTAAGCCCACTAAATTGTGTTCAAAACTAACTATAGCTTACATTTCACTATCATATTAAAACGTATGATTTTATGCCGAAAAATAATAAAAATTGCTATCCCATCAAATAAGATTAACTTATACAACATATTAACCAAGATAGTTACTCCAAAAAAATATTATAAATTATAATACAAGATTAAAAATAATAATAATAATAATAACTCCAACAAGATATTTACAAATAATAATCATCTTATTTATATGAAAACATATATTTATACTTTTAAATAAGCCAAGTTAATTACAAACATACCTATTTATATTTATTTTTTATCATAATCTTATTGAATATAAGATAAACTTATACAACATATTAAAGAAGAATTTATATAAAATTATCATAACGTTGAACTTTAAAAATAAAAATAAAAAAATTATTTTTTAAAGATGGAAAATTATTATATTAACACTAGAGATCTACTCCAACATGACTTTATATACTAATCCTTATTTAGTTAATATGATATAGCAATATAGTCAGCAAACTTCTCAACTTTATTTGGTAGTTGTTACAAATATAATGGGGTTCTTATCCTTTGTTTCGACTTGCATACTAGCATTACGTAATTGTCTATAAACAAGGTCGTTCACCTCTTCCAAATAGTATCCTTAATAATATAGTTAATGTAATAGCCGTAAGTCTGTATCTGTATAAAATCATTATATATGATAATTATTATCACAAATGTCTAAAATACCTAAGCGTAATATGAATATACAAAAAAACAAAACTAAAAAAAAAAATAATGATATGGATAACAATTAAAAAATAGGTTTAGATAACAAAGAATGATAAAATTTATGTAGAGAAGATATGATTTATTATATTTCCTTATAAATAGGCCTTAATTTAATTCACAGTAGCCAATCAATGACACAAGACATAGAAAAATATTAATTGGTTTCTTTTCATA
Organism: Chenopodium quinoa; assembly: GCF_001683475.1. Taxonomy (NCBI): domain Eukaryota; kingdom Viridiplantae; phylum Streptophyta; class Magnoliopsida; order Caryophyllales; family Amaranthaceae; genus Chenopodium; species Chenopodium quinoa. Next base: position 8,079,921 of record NW_018742484.1, read on the forward strand.
GTCGGAGACCCAAGCTTCATGGCTTCACAAAGTGAAATTTACAATACCTTCAGGGACGCAAACGTAAACAAAGATACAACTAAGGTTGGAGACGGAAAAAAATTAATCTTGTCACCATCGTCCACCGGAGGCACAAGAAACATGTATAAGAATTACAAAGAAACGACATACTCTACGCACTACATAATTAGGGCTGAAGAGGGGAATAGGATAATCCTGTCAGCGTCATTCACAAGAGACCCAAGATACATATACCAGAACTACAGAAAAAGAATAGACTACTCTACATAGAGGTGTACAAGAGAGAATTCTATTTGAACCTGACAAATTTTTTTTTTTTTTTTAATCTTATTAATAAAAAAAAAAAGTTTTTAATTAATTCCAGTAGTTATTCAATGATAATACTAATAAATGTCTTTTTGTTTATTATGACTTTATCTGTTTATGATTATTATTATTATGTAAAAGGATACAAATCTTAAATAATAATAATAAAATAATATAAAACAAAGTCGTACATCGCACGGGCTTCACACCTAGTATACTATAAAATCATATTATATCATGAGATATGATTTTGTATACTATAAAAACAACATCCTACATAAGCAATATCCCTTAGTAATATCCTTTAAAAAAAACAATATATTGTAAAATCATCATGTCATGAGATTTTTTAATCAATTTTAAGGTTATATATATATATATATATATATGACACAATTCAAAAGATCTAAATCGTGGACATAAAACTATACACCTACTATTATAATTATAAAGTTTTATATGAATAACATTGCTCAATTATGGTCAAAATAGTTGACAATGCTAGTAAATTATCAAGACATTTAATTATTTTTTTGGTGAAAAATTATCAAGACATTTAATAACAATACATGTAAATTAGTGGATGTGGGATGTATCATCATGAAAACATTAAGCAATAAATTTGACAATCTATAACTCTTAGCTTGTGTACACAATTTAAAGGGCAGTTTGATTGGGGGTATTCAACGAAGGGAAAGGAAATCAACTGTCATGATTCCCTTTGTTGATGTTTAATAGGAAAATTCAATCATTCCCTTTACCCCTCCCATTACCCCATTTTCTTCTATTTTCATTCCCCACCCCCCCCCCCAAGGGAATCACTATAACCCCCGAACTCCTCTTCACCCAACTACCTTGACCAACCTTTTAACTACCTTGACCACCCTCGAAACACCAACTGCCAACCGACACCACCGCCCAACCACCAACTAGCCTTCTCCACCCACCGTCGGCGACCGAATCTGTTCCCCAACCAACCCACCTCCCTCCCCTTCCGGCGTCGACCCACCCCCTCCCTTTCCCTACTTTCCGCCATCTCCGGAGATCCCGGCCCCACCTTCTTTAAAAGAAAAATCCGCCCCTCCCTCTCCCACCGTCAGCATCAGATCGACTTTCCCCTTACCCCAATACCGCCGGCGACCCAGCCTAAACCCTAATTCTAACCCGAAAAACCGATTTGAAGAAGAAGCAGCTACTATGAATTTTTTGAGTTGTAGACTCAATTATGAAGATTGATGATGGTGTTTGAAGTAGCCAAGCAGAGGATCAAAGCCCAAGTTGGAGCAGCCAGCCAGCCAATTCGAATTGAAGAAGAAAAAGGGGGCGGGTTTAGGGGTCGGGTTTCGGCGGTTTGCGCAAGGCCGTCGCGGCCGATTGCGGTAAGGGGAAGGGAAAGGGCTTGGTTAGCAGTTGGTTAAGGTGCTGGTAGGTGGTCGCCGGCATTCAGAGGTGGTGGTAGGTGAATGGTAGATTTAAGGGGTAGTGGTGGTTGACTGGTTGTAGAAGGAGGAGAGTAGTGGTGGTTGCAAATGTGATTCCCTTTGTTTATGTAAAACAAACAACAATACAAAAATTAGGGATTAGCTTTCCTTTCTCCTCCTTTCCCTTTGTTGATTCCATTCCGTTTACCTTGTGCGAACCAAACAACCCCTAAAAATATTACATTTTTTACTTATTAATTAGTTGCAACTATTGAGTATTTTTTGTGAGACATAAAAAATTCCAAGTTACAATTAATATGTAATGAATGTAGTATTATGTTAAACCCAATATTGAAGCCATGAGCTTCATGCTCGTGGATGAGATGTCTTGCTATGGCCCAATCTTCACCAATATAACCCCTATTGTAAGTAGTAAAGGTTAGTCCTACATGTTTTTGGGAGAATTGCTAGCGGGCAATTTATATTACAAAGAAATTAAACCCCAATGTTTAGATATTAATTTCGACAAAGTAAAATCGAGGGAAAGAAAGTTTATATTGGGGAATTAATCCTAAATCAAATGTAGGAGTATTATTTTTAAGTTTGTACCATCATTAACTTATATTTATGGGCATTATGGGATTGAAATATATCTTCGTATTTTGCAGGTGATATTGGATAATTCTATCGTAACCGTGACCTTCTTACTTCCAGAAGGTTATATCAGCAGCGTGTAGTTTCATGGATCGAGTAATTTACTCGATACTGAAAATGGAAGAGAGTAAGTCACGATATGCCTTATATTCTCTTATTCACATACTTGTTTTTGTTATTAAAACATCATTTATAAATTAATTCATAAATATTACTCCTGTGTTTTTTTAAGTACTCAATTTAGATTTTTGTATTCTTTGATGATTTTCATGATCATGTCATTGAGCTTGACTACACATGTTTGTGCGGCTCAAGTGGCACTTGAATCATGTAGAGGGTGGTTATCCTTTACTAGAACGATATTATTTATTTCTTCCCTATTAATGCATTTACATTCAAGAAGTATTGTTAGTCTCACTCTAGAATTTAACTTGTGCAGTATTTTAGGAGACTCCTTTAGCATTAAATAGCAAAATGAGAATGAAGTTGAGGTCTCCTTTGAGAGAACGTGCTGTTCTCCACCCTTTCATAGTCTACTGATTGAAGTGAGGTAACTAACCTAACTACACCTAACTTGCTAATTGTCACGTTGAGGAAACTTGATCCTTACATTTTTGCATTGGATTCTAGGTACATATTGCTCAGTGAAAGCTCAAGTAACTATTCATATGCAACATTCAACCATGTATTCTTTGTTGCACCCGTAGAGCTGATTGGAATAGGAGCTACGTATGCACTCAATCAGAATAAGAAATACTTCATTATACTAATCAGAAATTCATACTTAATGGCTTATTATGCTACACTCATCTAAGTTTTCTACTGTTATGTTTTTGTTTAGGTACACTTGGCAGTGTTGGACAATATTCAAAAAGACATGCCGACTTTGATGGATATCAAAGGTGGTGAATGGTTGGCTGATAACACAACTGTCTACTTAACAAGTTTAAAAGACCCCAAACTAAAAATAAGTCATGGTAATTGCTAAAAAAATCTAATTACACGCACGCGCACACACGGCTTATATTTTAATCTTGAATAAAATATAACCGGGAAATGTATACTAGGTGGAAAAGGTACAAGCTGGTTAATAGTACCAATATATAAATTCAATTAACAAATTAGAATCAACAAATAAAGCATGCTTGATCTCTCGTTTCTAATGTACTCGTGCAACTCAAGTTGTAGAGTTTAGAAACCCTGAAAACAAAGGAAGAATTTTCAGTTGTATGCTTAAGACTTAAAGTTATTAGCTTTTGGGTACTTGGTTATTTGCAGTATTGCATCAAATTTTCTTGTATACATATGTAGAGATGTATGTTTGTTGATTTGGTTTGATATAACTAATAAAATTTCAGTTTTTTTTTTGAAAAGTTCAGTTTGTTTGTGTTTTCAGTTTGTTTTTTTTTTTTTTTAAAGTTTAGTTTGAGTGCAACAAAAATATTTTCCTGTTTGTTAATTGTTATTGAGTGCAACAAATTTAGCCTTTTACATTTGCCAATATACAACTTTAAGCATTAATTTATATGTATAAAAAAATAGATTGTCTTTTAGTTAGAAAAAAATAAAAAATTCCAAAAGTCAATACAGTCTTGTTGGTACTTTTGAAATCGTTCCAATGAAGAGAATATTATTAGTTACGTACTCTACTATTCCCCAAAGAAAAAAGAAAAAGTTAAATGGCATACACAATCCGATATATGTATAGTATTTTGTAGTACACATAGCAGCAGTTGCGCACTCTACCATTCCCCAAAAAATGACATACACAATCCTATATATATATTTCGTTATAGACATATATAACAGCAGTTGTATGCTCTACCATTCCCCCCCAAAAAAAAAAGATAAATGGCATACACAATCCTATATATGTATTTGATCGAACAATGGAATACCCAATCCTCTAGAAGTTCTATTATTGTATTAGTGCTCAACTGAATCATTTAATTTTAGAGATGTATGTTTGTTATTTCTAATTGATAACTAATATAAGTTTAGTTTGTTTGTGAGCGTGAGCTACACTATTCACTTGTCTATAAATATGACAAAACGTAACATCCTCAAAATAACTGGAAATAAACTAAAAATTACTCTAACAAGCATCTATATCTATATCTATCTATACTTATCTATACTTAATACTTAAAAACACAAACCATCATCCCCATAATGCCACATGTAAATTTCATTTTTCACCAATGTCACATGTCATCTCATTTAATCCTTTTTTTTTTTTTTTTTTTTTTTTGGTCCCCTTTCTTATATATATATATAAAAATAAAATAAATAATAATAATAATAATAATAATAACTAGCTTTAATTCAATACATGTATGAATGTTGTTTGGTTCACTTTTCCCAAACTTAATATCTTCTTTAATTACATTCAATTTACACCTCTTCTTCTCCTTCATAAACTATTTATTTTCCAATATAAACATATTATAAATTAAAAATTTATATTATATACCTATAAACAACCTGTGTATTGCACGGGCCAGAAGGCTAGTTATTCCTGAAAGGAACCTTCTGTTATCCATATAAAGAAATGTATGTTTGTTGTTTATAGTTGATATTTAATGTAAGTTTAGTTTGTTTATGAGCGTGCAGTGAGTTACACTATTCACTTCTCTATAAATATGATAAAATGTAACATTCTCTTTGTGTAGAGATGTATGTTTATTTGCTATTCGTGGTTGATAAATAATGTAAGTTCAGCTTGTTTGGATAAAAAAAAACTTAAATTAAACCGTGTAACTAACATATTTCCTTGTTTTTTATTAAGTGTACGCAATAATTTTTGCCTTTTACATTTGCCAATAAGTTAAAAATTAATACAAAGTATACATTTAATCAAAATTAAGATAGAATAAGTTAAAAATTAGATGAAACAAACAGACTCTTTGTGTACTAAACTAGTATACATTTAGTCAAAATTTAATCACATGAATTATGAAAAGAAAAAAAACTCACAAAGTCACAAGGTTCTTGTTTTGCCATCTTGGAGTCCAATTAACATGCATGTGAACTACTTCGTACATAATTAGTAAATTATTACACACCATCTCTAAAGTGAGTCCAATATGACCCACAAAATCAAAACCTCCATAACATAAAATAAAAATTAAACTTTTTTTTTTAAAAAAAAACAGAGCATCAACAAGCAGTAAGCCTCCGGGGAGTCACCGGACTTCTAAACCCTGCCGCAATCAAAGCCATTGATCGCCGCCTTAAACTCCTTTCCGGCGATTTCTCCGACGACTTCGCAGCCGATCTCATCATTTGAATCAACGCTTCTGCGTTATTCCCCGACATCATTTCCTCCAACTCTTTACTATCAATCGCCATTTTTACCCGCCAAACACCATTTCCTTTCGAAGGCAAAACCTCAAACGCAGCGTTTTGATCCTTCCAGAAGCTCGTAGACACACTCGACGACACCGTTTCGGATAAACTCTTACTACCAGACACCCCAAATGGAAGTAGGTAGTAAAATTGACCATTAATAAGAAGTTCATCTTCGAATAATGGCAATGTAAGGTGACCCTTTTGATAGATTCCGTAACCCGGGAAATCATCGAGAACTTCTTGAGCTAGTTTCGGACCATCTATTTCGATAACCCGACCCGAATCCGTCATTATTCGGATAGTGGTGTGAACTACTTTGTTAGATGTTGTTGCTGAACTTTTTAAAGAACAGTTCCCCATTTTAATTTTTTGGAATTATGGTTCAGTTGATAAAATGGAAGAAAAAAGAGGGTGGCATTTATATAAAGGATGAAAAATAGGAAATTGCAAATTGGGAGTCACGGGAAAGAGAAAATTGAGGGGAAATTTTGGAGGATTAGGGAGTCAAAATTAATTTGAAAATTAGTGCGGCGCTAATTTAAAATTAAAATTTATGCAAGTATCGACCGTTGTAGGGGACAGATGAACAGAGGAAGGTAGTTTAACTTCACCTATGCTATATTTACAACTTTATCCTTGGGATGCTATATTTACAACTTTATGCTTGGAACCTAGTACTTTCAATACTTAATTATAATTATGTTTATTACTTTATTAGGAGTGCTTTATTTGCCCACGTAACTAATTTTTCTAATCAAAAACCAATTTTTTTTGGGTGCTGTAATGTATGGATTTGTTTGAGGAAAAATTTGTCGGAAACAATCTTCTAAAGTATTTACTTTATTTAAAATAATTTTTTAAATTTTTTTTTAAGCATATTATAAATTTTTTTGTCAAAGACAACCTAATGGCTAATGCTAATTTCCGGCGTTGACTCTATTTTATCCGGTGTTGACCACGAGTGTGCAAGTCACGTGACCTCTTATATTTTTAATACACCCCTTTTCCCTCCAATTAACTCTAATTAAAACCTGTGGTTCTCTCTCATTCAATTTTGGAGACAAAAATCACTGTTCACCATCAATACCCTCTGCAATTCTTCTCCACTAATGCTACTTCCATTAACGAAGAGTTCCCAAATACAATAATAATTCATTTATGCAATTTAGTTTAAAGGTTCAAACTTTCTCCTATTTTCGCTTCTTCACTATTTTTTTTTTTAAAAAAAAAAATTTATTTTACATTGCTGCCATGGTTAAAGTTAGAGGAAAGAAGAAATTTGTGTCATCTTCTAGGGAATTGAGGGTCAATTATTGAATAATACAAAAGCCCAGGTAACTCGCTTTACGTGTTGCATCCCCTTTGACCAGTTCCATGGTTGTAAAACTTACAAGTGTAGAATTTTATCATGAGTCTACGAGGTCCTCTTAGCAACAGGGATACCACAAGCGCATTTAATATCCTTCAGATAAACCATGAATGCTGCATAATTGACAAATCCTTGACATTAATTCTGTTTGGGTCCAATTTAGTTCAATTGGGCCTAAGCACTAAATGATCCAATTAAAAGCCCAAGGTCAAGGTTCAACTCTCCAATTGTGCTAAAGTCAAAGGTCAGCCCACAAAGCAAGCCAATTGGGCTAAGGCCCAACCTCTCCATGTATAATGAGGTATAAAAGCCATCATATTGATAGATTCAAGGAGAGATTCATTCTGATTCATTCATAGATTCATATGTTCATTCATATATTCTGATATATTCCATAAAAGCCTCAAGCAACAAACTCTCTTGCATAGTGTCTTCTTCTTACACATTGTACTGACTTTAGCATCGGAGGGGCCTTCCTCGGCAACACCCCCGAGGCTAGTTTACGTGTGTTTACTGTGCAGGAAACCTTCGGCCCAACATAACTTGGACCGAATCCAGCCTTCTCCATTTCAGCGGACCTTCGGCAAGGTCCCATTGTTTTCACCCGAAACAATTTGGCGCCGTCTGTGGGGAGGACTTTCAAAAATCTTTAAGCCAAATTCCTAACCAAGATCATCTTGCAATTATCTTAGCAGCAATGGCTAAAAACCGCAAGAGCAAAAGCCTCCGTCAAGGAGCGGGCGAAAAGCCTAAAACCCCTACACCATCGCCCTCGCCGGACCGGAACTCTCCCAAGGGTGCCGGCTCGAGGGGAGGATCACACAAGGAGGATTCCCTATCTCCCGTAATTCATGACTCTCATTATAGGCCGGGCCACTCTCGGTCTAGCAGGGGTGAGTCCGATCATAGGACATATTCAGTGTCCCAAAGCCAACCATCGGCTGCGCGCCCTCATTCCCACACTCGGCCGAGGACCCCTTTAACGGGGCCCAGCTCGGAAGAGGTGGCAAGAGCGCTGGCAGTACTCATGGAGGCGATGAGGGCACAAAATATGCCACCACCTCGTGATCGAACTCCTCCGCATACCCGGCATCAGCGGAGGAAGTTAGACCATGATGGTGGGAAGCTTCCTTCCTTCCGGGAACTGGAAGAGTGGGAGGAGGATTCTTGGAAAAATGAAAAACAGAGGAAAAAGAACCCTCAATTTTTAAAAGGATCCTCATCCTCAAGACCAGAAGCGCATAAGAGCAGCAGCTCAGCTTCTCGGCCAGAATCTACTCACCGAGAACCTGAGACTGTTCGCAGAAGCGTCCTTGACCGACTCGGCGGCCAGGAACCGAGCGTGCGTAGTCGCCTCTCGTTCCCTGCAGCCGAGGCCCAGACTTCCCAGCCAGGGACGAAAACCACTCCTACCTCTCTAAGAGGGCGGAGCGCGGTCCCTTCGGCCAGGAACAAGGGCAAGGCCGTTATGCTACCCGCTAGTTCACCATTCGAGCAATGGATACTGGAAGAGCGCGTACCCACGGTTAAAATACCGTCGCACATCACATATGACGGGACCACGGATCCGAAGGATCACGTGGCCTCGTATGAGACTCATATGCATCTTTGCCCCAAATCCGAGGCGACTTGGTGCAAATATTTCCCAACCACTCTCAAGGGGGTCGCGCAAGCGTGGATCTCCAAGGGAGTAAGGCAAGGCTCCGTAACAGGGTGGGATGATCTGTCCTCCAAGTTCAGGAGCAAGTTTTCCACGGCAAACCGCCGAGAGAAGACTACCGCAGAGCTCATGAGTCTGCAACAGGGGGAAACCGAAAGCCTCCGAGACTACTTGACCCGTTTCAGTAACGAGTCATCAAGCGTCTCCCAGCTGGACCAGGGGCTAGCCGTTTTTGCAATGCAGAATGGCCTTCAGCCAGGAAAGTTCCTAGACTTCATGGTCATGCATACCCCGCAGACCTTGGAGGAAGCTCTTAGTGCTTCGGATAAGTTCATCCGAGCCGAAGAATGGAACAAAGCGAAAACCCAACCTCAATCCGGGGGAGGGAAACAGAGGCAAATACCCTTGTCTGAAGGCCAAGGCCATAAGGCAAAGGGAAAGTCAAAGGCCCCGGAGCAATCTTTGGCCAACGACCCAAAGAAGGAAAGATTAGCCTCATACACAGGCGGATACGAGTCCTACACTCCGCTCTCTCTTCCACGCGCCAAAATTTACAGCGTGACGAAGGAGGAGCAGAGTTACCGAAAGCCGAGACCACTCCCAGAGTGGTATCAGCGAAAAAATAAAAATCAGTGGTGCGAGTTCCACGAGTCTTCGGGACACAACACTGAGGAGTGTATCCAACTGAAGGACCAAATAGAGGACATGGTCCGGAAGGGATACTTGAAAAAATACATCGCGGATCACCGTGAGAAAAAAGAATCCGAGAGGTCAGCAAAGGACCCTCGGCAGGACCTCGATTTCCCCCGGAAAAACAGTAAAAAGCCGGAGGGGAAATTCCCTCCGATCAATGTTATCTCGGGAGGAATATACTCTCGGAGGGAGCACAAGCGCCACCTTAGAGCTTTGACTCACCAGGTGAACAACGCTGACATTCAATCTCCCCAGTCGCCGGTGCCGAACATGACGTTCACAGCCGCCGACTGCCGGGGGATTACATTCCCTCATGAGGATCCGTTGGTGATCATCGCCACGGTGGCCAACCACGACGTCAGTAAGGTCCTTGTTGACGGTGGCGGTGGAGCAAACATTCTGTTCCGAAAGGCCTACAATCAAATTAAGCTGAAGCCCAAGCACCTTACGCCGGTACCCTACCCGGTATCCGGGTTCAATGGGGCTTCAACTTATCCAGATGGGAAGGTGACACTTCCTGTCACCATCGGTTGCGATGAGGCAGCCCGGAACGTCATGATTGAATTTTTGGTCATGGACGCTCCTTCAGTGTACAACGTGATTTTGGGGAGACCCATAATTCACGAGATCCAAGGGGTCGTCTCAACTTATCATCAGCTGATGATTTACGTCTCAGACGCCGGCTTCCCCGAAAGGATACAGGGCAACCAAAAGGACGCCCGAAGGTGCAACTACCTCAAGCCATCCAGTAGTCGCCCAGATGATGACAAGGATGAGGAGGAGAAAGAAAAAGAAAGAGAGCCAAGCACAAAAAAGCCGAAAGGCCTAAGTGCTTCGGCCCAAGGATCTGTACAATTACAAAATGATGCCCTTCGAATTGAAAAATGCGGGGGCAACCTATCAAAGGCTGGTGGATCAAGTTTTCGCCGATCAAAAGGGCCGAAACATGGAAGTCTATGTTGACGATTCGATCGTCAAAAGCAAAAAACTAGAGGACCATGTAAAGGACCTGGCTGAAACTTTCGCCACCTTGAGAAAGCATCAAATGAAGCTGAATCCGAAGAAGTGTGTCTTCGGCGTGAAGTCAGGGAAATTCCTGGGGTTCATGGTCAGCAAAAGGGGGATTGATGCCAATCCCTCTAAAGTCAAAGCGGCGCTCGACCTTCCTGAGCCGAAAACGAAGCGGGATGTTCAGCGGCTCACCGGAAGAATGGCAGCCCTCTCGAGGTTCATTTCCAGAGCTTCGGATAAGGGGTTACCTTTCTTCAAAGCCCTGAAACTCCCGAAAACAAAAGAGCTCGTTTGGGAGGAAGAGCAAAAAGACGCCTTTAAACAGCTTCGCGAGCATCTGGCTCAACTCCCAACGCTGGCTAGCCCAGCTGAAGGAGAAACTTTGTACCTATATGTGGCCGTTAGCCCAGCCACCATCAGCGCAGTATTGCTGAAGGAAGAGAGTAAGAGTCAGCAACCGATCTACTTCGTCAGTCATACACTGACGGATGCCGAGACTCGCTATCCTCTACTCGAGAAAGTTGCTTTCGTGGTAGTAGTAGCTGCTCGGAAGCTGAGGCCCTATTTTGATTGCCATCAGATAGTGGTCTTAACTGATCAGCCGTTGGAAAAAGTTCTCGGCAAGGTTGAAAAATCAGGTAGGCTAGCCAAGTGGGCTTTTGAGCTCACCGAATTCAGCATCAGCTACCGTCCGAGGGCTGCCATTAAGGCTCAAGCTCTAGCGGATTTCTTGGCCGAATGCTCATACCAAGAAGCGCTAGACAGTGAAAAGAAAGTCTGGACCGTGTTTACGGATGGGTCTTCCACCGAAAACGGTTCGGGGGCAGGAGTAGTGATAACTTCTCCCGAAGGCAAATCCTTTGAGTATGCACTAAAGTTTTCTTTTAAGGCCTCGAACAATGAAGCCGAGTATGAGGCAGCAATCGCCGGCCTAAAATTGTGCATCTCCTTGGAAGCCGATCATGTCTGCTTAAAAACAGACTCTCAGCTAGTTGCATATCAGATCAGTGGCAGCTACGAGGCCAAAGAGCCCTCCATGATAGCTTATCTTGCCAAGATCAAATCAGTCATTGCAGAGCTGAAAACTTTTGAGGTTCAGCTGATCCCAAGGGGTCAGAATACTCAAGCCGATGCACTCTCCAAACTTGCTAGTTCATCTTTTACCGAGCTGAACAGATCTGTATATGTAGAAGTGCGTCGAGAGAGAAGTGTCGACGAAGCACCTGAAGTGTGCTGCGCTGACCCAGAGCCTAGTTGGATGGACCCCATCCTAGCTTTCAAACTTCGAGGAGAAACTCCTGAGGATAAAGCTTTGGCCTCCAAGATGAAGAGAACCAGTTCTAGGTTCATTGTCTTCAGGGGGGAACTTCTGAAAAAGTCCTTCTCAGCCCCATTGCTGAAATGCGTGGGACCAACAGATGCAGATTATATCCTACGGAAGATTCACCTCGGCATCTGTGGGAACCACATTGGGGGAAGAACCTTAGCCCACAAGGCATTGAGGGCTGGATATTACTGGCCCACCATGATCGCAGATGCTAAGGAGCTGGTTCGGAAATGCGAAAAATGTCAAAAATACGCTCCAGTTATCCATCAGCCAGCAAGGGATCTTCAGCCGATCCTTAATCCACTCCCGTTTGCCCAATGGGGACTGGATATACTGGGACCATTTCCAGAGGCTGTGTACCAGAAAAAATGGCTGATAATGGCTGATAGTTGGTGTCGACTACTTCAGTAAATGGATCGAGGCCGAAGCAGCCTCGAACATTACAGAGCAAACTGTCAGAAAATTTATCTCGCAGAATATCATCACTCGCTTTGGCATCCCGAGAGTATTTGTCTTCGATCATGGGAGGCAATTTGATAACTTACCGCTGAAGCGGTATACAGATCAGTTCGGCATCAGACTGGCATATTCAGCGGTATGCCACCCGCAAAGTAACGGACAAGCCGAAGCTGCAAATAAACAGATCTTAAATGCCCTCAAGAAGAGGGTGGAAGATCAAAAGTCCAAATGGCTAGAGGAGCTCCCTGGAACCCTTTGGTCCCTTCGGACAACTGAAAAAGAGGCAACGGGCCACTCACCTTTTGAACTGGTGTATGGTGCCGAAGCCGTCCTTCCAGTGGAAATTGGCTCTGAGAGCCTTCGAGTGCACCACTTCTCGGTTGAGAATGAGCGACTGATGAGGGAATCTCTCGATTTCCTCGACGAAGTAAGAGACTCAGCCCGAGATAGAATGGCCGCCTATAAGCAGAGAATCAGCAAATTTTATAACCGAAGGGTCCATGCAAGGCCTCTCAAAATTGGAGACCTTGTCCTTCGGAATGCTGCTGCAGTTCAGAAAGGCCGAATCCATGGGAAACTCTCAGCTGCATGGGAAGGACCTTATGAAATTTATGATGAGCTTCAGCCAGGGACATACCGACTTCGGCAGTTGGATGGAACTGAGTTGAAAAGTCACTGGAACGCTGATGTACTGAAAAAATACCATGTGTAAACCCTTCGGGGCAGAACAATCTTTGTAAGTACATTTTGAACTAATGAAAGGCCTTGGAGCCGCCATTTATATAAATGTTTGCAACTTTTTATCCTTTCAAAATTTTCTTTGTTCTATCTACTCTTTAAGGGTTTTTTATTCAGCCTCGTCTGAAACCTTCGCCTTCGGGTAACTGGGTTTCAGATTGCTGACAAAACTCGTCTTTTTAAAGAACACTGGTCTTTCAGCTGAAGTCAAACTTCAGTAAGACTTGTTCTCCAAAGACATGAGTCCATGGACAATTCTGGGATATTGCCTTAACTGAGCCTTGTATCCCAGAGAGCCATTATCCGAAACATTGCCTTAAGTTGGCCCTGTGTTTCGGGTATCCATTTTTCAAAGATAGACAGAAAATCAAGGATAACAGCAACAGTTGAAAATTTTTATCAGCCTCGTCTGAAACCTTCGCCTTCGGGTAACTGGGTTTCAGATTGCTGACAAAACTCGTCTTTTTAAAGAACACTGGTCTTTCAGCTGAAGTCAAACTTCAGTAAGACTTGTTCTCCAAAGACATTAGTCCATGGACAATTCTGGGATATTGCCTTAACTGAGCCTTGTATCCCAGAGAGCCATTATCCGAAACATTGCCTTAAGTTGGCCCTGTGTTTCGGATATGCGTCTTTTTAAAGAACACTGGTCTTTCAGCTGAAGTCAAACTTCAGTAAGACTTGTTCTCCAAAGACATTAGTCCATGGACAATTCTGGGATATTGCCTTAACTGAGCCTTGTATCCCAGAAAGCTAATATCCAAAGCATTGCCTTCTGTTGGCCCTGTGTTTTGGATATCCAACTTTCAAATGAAGTCAATCTTCAGTAAGACTTGTATCCCAGAAGCACTGCCTTTAGTTGGCCCTGTGTTTCGGATACCCATTTTGAAGAAGTGAAGAAATTGCTTATTCCGCTGAAGTCATACTTCAATTTCTGGGGGGCAAGAAGCACTCTCAGTGCAAGTATGTACGGCAGAATTGAAGAAACAGAAACAGTAAAGCATTCAAAAACAAAGCAACTGAAGAAAAGAGCATCAGATATATAATTCATGCTCAGAAATTGAGCTACAAGTTCAATTAAACTGTATCGGCAGCCGCCCACAAGCGGAAAATAACAGCTGCCGAAATACGTACATAAGCAAAAAAAAATAAACTGCTGTACGACAAGGCAAGCTGAAGCAAAAAACAAGGCAAAAAATTCAGAAAGCGGCAAGTCTAAAGTTAAGCACATGATGAACCGCAAGATTCTGAAGACGATTTCCCGAGTTCCTATGCTTCAGCCTGAGGATCAGACTGATCAGCGTTGAGCCCCATGGTGGCCTCAGCCCCAGCAGCAGAAGAAGCGGGCTTTGCACTCTGCCGAGCCTCCCTTTCCCTCTGTTCAGCTTCCAACTCCATTCTCTCAGCTTCCTCTTCGGCTTCCTCAGCCTTAAGGATTTCAGCTTCGACTGGAGTTGCATACTTCATATGAGGGTCTTCGGGATTCTGGACCCATTCAGCACATTTAGACCAGTCCAGCTTCGGTTCAGCATGAAGGCAGACTCTTCGGCATACTCGGAACCCGTTTCTGAAACCCATCTCATATTCCTCTTGGGTATAGACACGGACTTTGAGTAGAGCATCAGCATCAGCCAGCTTCTTCTGGGTCTCCTCCAAGTCTTCCTTGGATTTCTTCAGCTCATCAGCGAGCTTGGAGGAGGAACCTTTCAGCTCATTCAGCTCCTGCTGAACTTGGGAAGCCTTTGTCTGAGCTTGGGCCACTTCAACTTTTTGTGTCATCAGTTGATCCTCAGCCTCATGGAGTTTAGCTCTCTGAGCTTCGGCAGCAGCAGCAGCCTCTGAGAGTTGGACATCTTTGGCCTGGAGCAGCTCTTCAGCAGCCATTCGGCTAGCTTCAAGAGCTTCTAGACGTTGCTGCACTTCAGCTTGTGCAGCAGCTCCTTCCTGAATACGGCTCTCAACAGCAGCCTTGAATTTGGAGACGTCCACTCCCATATGCTCCTGGAGGAATTTTTCCCCTTCCATCAGTGGGGGAAAAACTTCCTTCTTCATAGCGTCGCAGAAGGTTTTGAGGGCTTCAGCAGCTCTTTTCTCATACTCCTCACCCTTCTGCTGCTTCTCTTCAGCTGCTGCTTGCTTCAGCTTAGCAAGCTTTAATTCCTCTTCAGCTACCTTCTTATCGTGCACAGCAGCGTCTACCCTATCTTGTAGGGTATCTATCAGCTCTACAGTGAGAGTCTGATTGTGCACGAACTGAAAACAGGAAGACAAAAATATAATAAAAAAAAATAATAATAAATAAAAAAAATAGAGCTGAATTTCAGAGGAAATGAAGGCAAGGAAAATTACCTGCATCATCAGCAGTTGGTTAGACCTGGCTGGGTCAGGAACTGATCTGCTGGATTCGCCCATCCCAGCAGTGGCCTTCAGCGACCAGATCCTTGCCCTATCTACTTCGGACATGCCAGCAAAATCGCCGAAGTAGGCTGCAGCTCCTTCTCGGTTCTGACCCCATATGAGGTCCCAGATGTGGTCTGGGATTGGAATTCGGGGGGCCGAGAAACCCATTTCTCCAGATTGCAGAGTCTGGAAGGAAGGGAAGGATGACGATGGAGCTTGATTAGCTTTGGATGGCTCAGCATCATCCTTCTCAGAGGAGTCAATTACTATGACCTCCTCTTCTTCAGGGGTGAGGACGAAAGCCTCAACCTCTCTTGCGATGTCTGCCGTGAAGCCCTCAGCACTTGACATCACGGCATCCTTGTTTTCGTGCTCAGCAGCACTCTCCTTAATTTCTTCTTGGACCCCTCCCTTAGATTCGGGAGTTCTCTGATCCACCTCCATCTCAGGAGGTGGCGGAGGGGTCTTTTGAGGTGATTGGGGTGGTGGCCGGGGAACCCTCGGCGATCCATTGCCTTCCTCGGGTTCCCTTATTGCAACGCCGATGGTCATCGGCCTCCTCTGAAAGTCATGAGGGCCGATGATGGCCATCCTTCGGCGCCTTTTCAGAAGGGGCTGCTCGTCCATATCTGAGTCTGAAGACTCTCCTTGTATTTGGTCTTCGGGACGAACAGGAGCTTTCCCTTCTCTGTGTCTGTTACTCTCTTCAGACTGTAACAGACAGGGGGGAGGAAGAATGTGAGTAAAAAAAAAAAAAAAAAAAGAAGAAAAGAAAAAAGAAAAAGTTAAGTCTGAAAGCTCACCGAGGTCTTCAGCAAAGCCTCGTCTTCTTCAGCTGCTCTAGCTGCAGCTTCTGCTTCAGCAGCTCTGGAGGACCCTTCTCCTCCTTCGCAAGCTTCGAGAACCCGTGCAACCTCTTCGGCTGTGCGGGCAGCTTCAGCTTCTTCGTCCAGCAGCTGAAACCAGGGGTCTCTCTTCTTCCACCAAGGCTTCTGCCTCTGATACAGAGCAACAGCCTCAATTTGGAAGTGGGAAGAGTCTAGATGAACTTCCCTATGCCTCGGCTCAGTGATAGACGGGGCCCGTTCAGTTACAACTCGTTCTCGGTTGACACCAAGACGAGCGTAGTTAATGCCAACGTTGGTCTCGTCCCGCTCTGAAAAAGGAAAGGGGAAAGGTTAGTTCAGATAGGTTGGCACAGCATAAAAAAGCGAAGCGAGAGAAGAAAAAGAGATAGTTAAAAAGCCTCGGCCCCAGCCGAAGAAGCTTACCATCCTTAAACTTTCGGCTGAGGCCAACAGCTGCTAGCATGTTCTCTTGGAAAACGTAATGCGTATCGGGGAGCCAAGTCTCCGGGATATGCTGCATTCGGCCACTGCCCCCCCGGTTCGGCAGCTTGCCGAAGATATGTTGCTGATCCAGGTTCGGATCCGCCCCGTTATCTGCGGGGGGACCTAGACTTCCCATTTCGGGATCAGGCTCAGCGAGGTACCGGGGAGCGCTGAAGACGCAAGGGTGGCCCGGATCTGTGGGTGCCCTAACCCAAATCCATTGACCTCTCCAGTCCTTGTCTGAAGAGTCGTTTGGCCACATGGTTAGGTATTGGGGCCGGGACTCAATCCGGTACCACCCAGAACCATGGCTTCCGTGCCCACTTTGAATATTTGGCACTAGCCGATGGAGCTTTTTGAAGCAGTGCAGGTTCGGCACGTACTTGAAGAACTTGCAGACCCATAAGTATGTCATCACCCTTCGGATGCTGGTGGGAGTTAACTGACATAGAGAGATGTTGTAATGGATCAGCAAGTCTCGGACGAATACGTCCAAAGGGAACCTCAGCCCGTACTGAAGCTGTCTTGTGTACACCCCCACATACCCCGGGGGTGGACGATGGATTCTATCGGATGCCGAGGGCATTCGGCACCAATACCCATCAGCTTCAAAAATGCCGTAATGCAACTCAATTTGCTCGGCAAATCAATATTGATCGGCATTCTCCACCCACCATGGGTAGGGGCGGTTCTTTATCATGGCCGAAGCAACTTCGGCATTCTCCCATTCTGAAAACCCGGGGAGGATATCCCAAAGGACAGCGGGAACTTCATCATCCCGTCCAGAAGCGCTCGGCTCCTCCGTTCTCTGAGGAGGAGCCGAGGAAAGGGGAGTCGCCCTAATCCCTTCAGCAGGGTCAGACTCTGGCCTTTGTCCATTCCAGGTCCCAATCCTGTTCCTAGGATCGGGAATCGGCCTTGCTCTTCTTGGAGCACGGGCTCTACCTCTAACTCCTCTTGCCATTGATTATTTCGAAGAAAAAAGTCGAAAGAAAAGGGGAAGGAGTTCGAATTCGAAGAAAAATAAACTGAAATCAAAGGAATTTACCTTAATCTGAAGCGAAAGTTGCCGATTTACGAGTTCGTAGTGGCAAGTCTCAGTTTCTAAGCTTAATGCTCGGGGAATTTGCGAAGTTTTGATGCGGGTTCTTGGTTTCTCTCTCGAGAATTCTGGGTTTGTGTTGGTGAATAAGTGAGGAGAGATGACGCGCCTCTGTTTATATCTCCAGGTATGGGATACGAGGAGTCTGCGTTTTAATTTCTCTTAAATACTCCACTAAGTAACCGTTAAACACATGATCTTGTGATTAAACTGCCCATTATCCGTCCAACTTCCACAATCATCTGCCTTAACCGTTGTTATCTCATTAATTACGGTTGAAATTCAAATTTTTGGATTAATTAAATCATTTACTTCCCTCCTTTTCTGAATTAAATCAAACCCGACCCGTCATCCTTCCAAATCGGGTCTGGGGGGCAAGTTGTTTGGGTCCAATTTAGTCCAATTGGGCCTAAGCACTAAATGATCCAATTAAAAGCCCAAGGTCAAGGTTCAACTCTCCAATTGTGCTAAAGTCAAAGGTCAGCCCACAAAGCAAGCCAATTGGGCTAAGGCCCAACCTCTCCATGTATAATGAGGTATAAAAGCCATCATATTGATAGATTCAAGGAGAGATTCATTCTGATTCATTCATAGATTCATATGTTCATTCATATATTCTGATATATTCCATAAAAGCCTCAAGCAACAAACTCTCTTGCATAGTGTCTTCTTCTTACACATTGTACTGACTTTAGCATCGGAGGGGCCTTCCTCGGCAACACCCCCGAGGCTAGTTTACGTGTGTTTACTGTGCAGGAAACCTTCGGCCCAACATAACTTGGACCGAATCCAGCCTTCTCCATTTCAGCGGACCTTCGGCAAGGTCCCATTGTTTTCACCCGAAACAAATTCGATTTCAAAAATTAGGGGGAAAAAAACCCTAATTTTCAAAAACACCAATTACACAAAATGAAACAAACAATTATACAACAACCACACAATACCTGGTTCGAAATTGATGAATTGCTTGGTTGAAAACTTGAAATCCCAGATTCAGATATTTTTAAAGGAATTTACCCTAAAATATTTTTCCTATTGATCGAAAAAGAGGAATGAGAGAGAAGCAGAGGTTTTAATAAGAGTTAATTGGAGGGAAAAGGGGTGTAATAAGCAATATAAGAGGTCACATGTCTCGCATACTCGTGGTCAACCCCAGAAAAAATAGAGTCAACACCGGAAAGTAGCATTAGGTTGTCTCTGACAAAAAAAAATTATAATGTGGTTTGAAGTTACAAAAAAAAATTCAAAAGGTTGTTTTAAATAAAATGGACACTTTAAAAGGTTGTATCTGACAAATTTTCTTTTGTTTTATTTGTGAATGTGAAAATAAAAATTAAGAAAGCGTGAGTGATTAGGGCACAATTGTATATATGACTCTTAACTCTTAAGAACAAAAATTAATAGATGTATAAGTATAATATAGATTAGACAAAGTGTTTTCTTTACAAACCCGTATTTTGTAAGATATTGTCTGATTCGGTGTATATTATATAGCTGCTTTAATTTATTGAGATGAAATTACGAGCAAAGAAGGAAAGTGATGTGTTAGGGACTTAGGATATTTAACTATTTATACATGTAAAGGATTGAACGGAATTTTCATTGTACTATGTCTTATGTACTTGTCTATATATATATATATCGTCAGCACTATCTATTGAAGGTGAGTTGTATTTTCCCAAATACTCGTACATGTTATGAAGAGCTCATTAAGTTGATATTAGACATAAACAATACTCCATAGAAATGTTGATATTAGACATAAACAATACTCTATAGAAATAAGGAAACTGAGCCACTAATGCTTATATTGCGTACGATTAGCTTAGAATCTTCAAAAATAGTAATTAAAAATCAACAGAAAAAATAAGGGCCCAACCGGGTTCGAACCGGTGACCTCTTGATCTGCAGTCAAATGCTCTACCACTGAGCTATGGACCCTTGCATGAATAATATTCCTCAAAATATTATATAACCTTATTAATAAGGTTGAACTTTGGAAATAATTTCCGCTTGCTACTTTTATATTTCACCACATCTAATCGATTCCTTGAAAGCTGAGTCCTTCAAAAATTAATCAAATCTCTTAATTTAATTTATAAGAAAATCATAACCAATAGCTGGAATCGAAGGGAAGGTAAAAAAAAAAAAACACTTATGCATAATTTTGAACCATGTTTTGGAGTTTAGATATATTAGAAATATGGATATTCCTATACTAACATATTTACACCGTACATATTTGTGTTCGACGATTACAAGCTCAATTGTCAAGACTAGCCAACTTAACATAGTTAACGTGTATCATGTAACAATTTGAATTATAAACGAACCAAAATCAAGCACATCAAATTTTGGATAACTAAGCATTAATAGATTTAATTATGAGCTCGTGAAAATCTCAAGTTCAACTAAACTTATTGAGTTTGAGTGTTTGATGTACGTCTACAAAGAATTGAAGAAAACTTCGACTAAAATTAATTTTCCTAAAAATTGAAGTATACTCTTATTCTCTGATTATGAAAATGCATAATGAAGGAAAGATTAGTCCCATAGTTTTAAATAAACCAAGTTTGGCAAGTCGTTGTCCTAAGATTGCAATGGATTTTCTTTAATACAATTATGTCTTTTTTCGTAGACTATGATTAGTAGATATTTAGTAGAAAACATTAAAATCACGGATAATAGTCAAAATTATGAAATAATCATAGTTTGAATATGTCCCTCAAGATTTGAACAAGTTGCAGCGTAAAATTGAAGAGTTCCATTTAATAAACAATTGATAGTTCAACATCAACCCACATAGTGGTTAACATTGACTATTATGTTAAGTTATGCATTGGGTGGTAAACCCCTATCTTATCATAATTCCTAACTATTCTTTCAAATGCGTTTATACAACTTATTTCTTCACTTAGATATAGTAGGTACAACAACAAACCTTTACTTTCAATTTACACAAAATTAATACTTCGTAGCAATAATGACTATAACTCACAAGGAAAATAACATAGAAGCATCTCTACATCACTTAAGTACTTAACAGAGGGATCGCTTAGGGCATCATATGCATGTTAAAGGAACGCGCACTCGAAATTATTCTGTTTAGGATATGTGAGAATGTGAGATAAGAGGCTAGGGTTGGCTGATAGGAATAGAAAACATTGTTTGTTTGTTTTGGAGAATGGGGATTAAGGGAATAAGGATTTAAACCCCTCTTATTCTACCAAAGAAGGATTGAATTATTGGAAGATAAAAAAAAGAGTTAATAAGTTTATTAATTTAACTATTATCTCTATCTTATTTCCAAGGAAGAAAAAAATCATTGTACAAGATGATCCTAGTCAACTCGTCATATCCAATATTCCTATCATTATCCTCTTACTTACCATTTCTAAATCCTTTTTCTTGTGTCTTATCCTTGTTTCATACATCAAACCTAGAGGGAGATGGAACTAAAGTATGTACCTCTATAGCTTCAAATTCAAACACCAATTGTTAAAGTAGATCTACACAAATACATATCCTCACTAAAAGAATCTCTCTTTGCTTTTCACCTGTACTCCAACTTTATACTGAAGAACAACACTAAGATTAAAGATAGACTGACTAGTCATGTATCTTTAAAACGGCATATACCAAATATCACTCATAACCATAAAATTCCACTTATAGATAGGTTAGTACAATAACAGCACCAGCACCACCCACTTTGTGGTAAGCTAGGCTCCATGAAAATCATTACTCGCAGCAGCTCGTATCATCATTCATATACTTCGTACTTATTTCCATAAATAGGAAGTCATACAGACCAGTGACATATCTACGCCAATTTTACAAAACGTATGTCACAGTCATTTACCATATATACTACAAGTATATATATAAACAAACTTTCTGTCTCTGATAGTATGTGTCCTTCGGTCTTCATACTCACCACACCGTATTACTATCTGTCTACTTAGTTTGGTCGCTAATACTTTGTAGAATTGTATGATGTGTGCTGTATAGACGCCCCTGAACAAGGGTTGTGTTTTCTCAAGCCTTAGTCTCGTCAAAAATATCCAGAAGGGAAAGAGCCTGCAAACACACAGCATAAGGATATCAGCTTAACAAGACCTCAATAGTTTTAGGTTACATAGCTCAAATAAGTGTGGTACGCAAACACCTATCATGTTTGATGGGTATTTAGTATTTACCTCTGGAACGCTTAACTCAAGGCGGAACTTGGGACCGTCATAGTGATGAAGGATTGGCCTGAAAGCATCCTCATCCAAAGGCTCACAAAGTTTCCTAGACTGAACTCTCACCTACCAAGTAAATTCAGACGATAAGTACACGAACAAAAACACACAACACCAGTATTATCTTACCCTAAACTCATCAATACACACATACTCACACCTAACTGTCATACTTCAGAAAATAATCTTTCAACTAGACACTCGAATCCAGATAACAAGTAACCCAGTATGCTTCTAACTAACTGATGTAAGCGAAAATACATAAACTGAAATCTACCTGAGCAGGAAACCGAGATTCGCCAGGGTTCTTTTTGTCCTCCCAGGCTGATGGATCAATGTTAGTCCCTCCAAAACTTGCAGCCTGTAACAAAAAAAATCACCATATCATTAGCTCTCATTTTCCACTACCTAATCACAATCAAGTTGATGAAAAACTGGTAAATCAAAAGTCAGTTTCCTTCCTAAAAATCAGCAAACCTAAAGTTATGAGTAACATACAAGTCATAACTAACTACACCAACACTAAGTAAAGTAATTGAAAGTATGACTCACCTCATATATACCATGAAGCTGATGGGTAGAGTAGTTGTACAGAAAGAGGGGTAGCCCTGGAGTTATCTGCCTCACTGAATCGCGGTAACGTGGTGGCAAACCTGTAAAAGTATTCAAAACACATGATCATCTCGCCCATTTCCAACCACTTCATAGATCAAGAACCATATACTACCACTTTCTAACCATATATCTAAAGCTACATAAAATTAATTGAAAACAACATAACATATTAAAATCAACCCTTTAATCTCATATTTGTCAGATTTTAAGCATGATCTTATATCCTTTGCAAGTACAAACTACCCTTAATATAAGATTAATTGTAATATTGAAGCACCATATTTGTCAGATTATAAGCATGATTTTATCTCATAATAACGACTAGTGAATTGTCAATAATTCAAATTCATTTAGCATCATCATACATAAACATAGATAATAAATACAAATTATAATGTAGGAAATACAGAAACCGAAAGCGTTTCGTGTAAATCGTGTTACATACTCCACGGATTATAGCTATTGCATAAACACATGTCATGTACAATACAAGTCACATAATTCCAAATTTCCAATCTCTGAAATACCACATGCTTGATGCTTCCAATATAAATATATACCCTTTTAACATTCTAAATCATATACCGTACAAAATACAATTAAAATCAAATTAATTGAAATCAATAATCCCACAATTGACCGAACTAAAAAATCTTAATTTGTCATGTACCAATACCATTTTACAAACTCGAGTAATACGAATAACACCCAGACAACGCAGACTTAACAACTACAAGATGTAATAACAATAACAATAACCAAGAAAAAAAAAAAAAAAAAAAAAAAAAAATAAGATGGGATAAGATTAACATACCAAAAAGATGCCTCTTGAGATTCTCCTCCATAGTATCATTATTGCAAACAAAGATATAACCACCAACAGTTTCATTTCTCGGAAGTGCTTCAGAAGGAGGTAAAGTCTTAAACCTCTTATCAACCCCACTTTTACTGTCACCATTATTACTGTTACTATCCTTATTATTACCGCTGTTATTCTCCTTTTTTACCTCTTTGTTCTTCTTCCCTTTCCCTCCTCCGATCACATGATTTTGACCAATAATATCATCCCCTTTCAAACTCACATTCTTGTGCCCCTTTAATCCAACATTATTATTATTTTTAATAACATTATTGTTATTGTTAATACTATTAACATTAACATTAAAATTCCTCAAAAATTGATCATTCTGATTATTGATATTTCCAATACTACCCTTTGAGTAAATCCCTTTGTTGAACCCGCCGTTGAGATTGATACCCGACCCGAGCTTCCAACCATCGTTGAAGGAGTTGAAATCGGAGTTGTTAGGAAGAGGGGTGTTGTTGTTATTGACGAAATTACCCTTGGGCTTGGGGTTGGGCTCGAGATTTCCACCGACCCGAATATCGAAATTCCGGCGATCCTCTGTTTTCTTAGTGGGGTAAGAATTGACGCTCCAGATTGAATCGTTGAGAGAAAGATTGGCTAAATTTGAGGTGTGAACACGAAGTTCATCGCTGAATTGAAAAAATGATTGTTGATTATTGCTCTCCATGTGTTCGACGAAATGTCTCTGAGAAAATTGAAAAAAAAGGGTTAATTAATTAAAAAATTTGAAAATAAAATTGTGGGTTTGATTTTGGTGTATGATTTAAGAGAGAGTTAAGAAATGGGGGAAGATGGAAAAAGGGGTTATATATAGAGAGAGAAAAAGTTGTTTTTTGAGGAAAGTTCAAGGAAAATCAGTGAGATAACGTGTTAAGTTGTCAAAGGTAATGAAACTGTACAAAAGAAAAGGAGAGTTACACGAGAATTATAAGGAGTATGATTTAGTGTACATTTTTTATGTTTTAGAGTGGATGTATATAGTCAATTAGTTTTACGAGTTTAGTATAAGCATTAAATATCTCTGATAAAGTAAATTTGTAAATCTTATAAATAAAATTAATAACAATTTTACACATCATTATGCATAATTAATGCTAATTTAATATGGTTTTATCTAATTAATCTTTTGTCAAAATGTCATGAGTAAAAAAATTTAGTACTATAAATAATTAAATATAATATTCCGTACTTTATAGATTACTAAACGGGTACTCGTAATATTTAAGCTATTACAAGAAATTTTCTAGTCACATAAATTAATTTTCTTAAATAGAATACTCCATAATTAAATTTTAAAGAGTGGGTTTAGGTGAGCGAAGAGGAGACTAGCGTCGGCAAAATAAAACGCGTAAAATTAAGATAGATAAGAAATTGAAAAGATAGCATCTAGAAGAACGGATAATTGGAAAAAGTCATAGGAATGTCCTAATAATTCTAGGATGTTCGGTGAGTTCACATTTGGAGAAGATACTTTTAAATGTAAAAAAAATGGATATTTTGCTTAGTTGCTAAGGAGAGCAAAGTGTTGTAAGTTAAGACAATAATAATAAATAAAAGGGGTAAGTGACAAGTGTATGAGAGTGACAAATAATAAGGTTGTTGGTATTTGTTAATAAGTAGACTAATGGTGCATTTCTATTGGTTGAGTTGTGTCATGGATTTTGGAAATCATGGGGTACATATTACATTGATGGTGATTTTGTTCATGTGTTTTGATGATGTGGGTGAATTTAACGAGTGATTTTGATGATGTGGGTGATTTTAAGTGAGTGATTAGGGATAAAGATGTGGTGGCTAATTGTGATTAGTGATGGGCTTATGTTGTGCATGAGTGGGTTGGTTTCAAAAGTTGGTTTTTGTTAAGTGGGGTGGATTAAGGGCTAGAATTTGAACCGAACATGGGTCTATGCCACTATGGTATTGGTGAGTTATGGCTTTATTTTTATGGTTTAAATTAGATTTACTTTTTTTTTTTTTTTGTTTGGGTGTGTGTGTTTTTGAGTATGCTTACTTTTATAGTTAAAGACATGTAATAGGGTAGGTTCTATTTACATAGTTTTCACTTATCTGAGCTAATCTAATCTTATTAAAATTTATTTTATTTGTTATTTGTAGTTGGATAGCCCTTTAGAAAACCTATTTTTTGAACTAAACTAATCTAAATTTGTATGAACTTATTATACTTGAAATAAGTGAAAATAAGGTGAACAAAATAAATCCTTATTTTGTATTTTAAGTTATTTCAAAAAAAATCTAAATAAACTCAACTTTTATAGAGTAAAGAGAAATAAATTTATACAAGTTTAGTTTGTTTGAAATAAGAGTTATTCAATTCAAATTACAATTGAAACAAGTTCTATCAAGTTTAGTTTTGAAATAAAAAAAAAAAGCTCAATAAGAAGAAAATCAAATGAATTAAACTTGTTTAAGGATTGTTTTAAAAAAAAAAAAAAAAACTTTTGTAGAAAAATAGTTTTTTCTTTTTCCTTTATTTAGTTTGTTAAGGTGTGGAAAACTATTTTTCTTTAGCAAGCTATAAAATTGTCACATGTTGTATCATACTTTTTTTTTTTTTACTTATTTTCTATTCCGTATGAATTTATAATGTTAGACGTGATCAAAGTTAGCCCAAACCAATTCGGCCCAAAAAAGACTCGGATTTTGGGTAGGATTATTGAACCAAACTTCAAGTTCGGGTCAGGCTAATCCAATATTTCAATTTGTTTGAGATTTGTGTAGCATAAAAATTAGTTTTAGTTAAAATTTCAATCGGACAAAAAATAGCCTAAAAATCGACTATTTTTTATCTGATAAAAAGGTTTGAGCACTTTTCCAGCCTAGCCCATAATGCACCTTTTTAGCATAGATCGACCATGATCACTGAACAGGTATAATTTAGATGAACTTATTTATTTTTAATGAATTAATTCAAATAATATCTTACCAGATCAGACATGAAACCAAGTATCATCAACAGATGGGCCGATAAATCTGTCTTCTTTTTAATCTGTTTATGGACAACTGAACATAATTTTTTTTTTTTTTTTACACGGTAAGAAATGGGGCTACCCTCCTATCACAGGAGGGTGAGGTGACCAAGTAAGAATCAAACCCAGGTCACTCTTGGGGAAGATGGAGGGACTAAATGTCCCTCCACTCCATGATCCTCAGATAACTGAACACATTGTACGGAGTAGGTCTTTTGCATGCTTTGCAAAAATAAAAAATCAAAATCCAATCGTCAAGCTATCAAAACTAAAAAGGCCTCCAAAAGCCCATTTGTCTATTTAACCTAACGAGTAGAGCCCATATGGTCTCAACATCCTCCATTTACATTTTCATTTCCAACAGTTTTTAATTCTTTTTTTTTCATGAATTTAGCAAGAAACCAGGCCCGGTCTTATTTGGCCCAATATGCCCTGACATTTTAGCCATTGCTTAATATAGCCCCTTTACTTTTAGGAATTTAGCCATTTGACCTTAATAAGGATATGATATGGACCAAAAACCTTTCAGGCTTAAAATACATTTTTGGTCAGCCTAGCCCCTTTAATCAGTTGTAGTTAGTACTTCCATATAAGTAAAATCGTGTCCGATTCACTTGATTTTTACTTATACTACTTTCGTCTCTTATTATTTGCAACAAAGGAATATTTTATGTCTCACAAATAATATTTTATTATTGAGAAATGAAGGTAGTATAAACTTATTTCATTTAATCATATATAACTAATATATAAAGCTAAACTTTTAGCCAGTTCACGAGACAGCGACACTTGACGTTCCAACTTTTCGCCAAGTGTCGTGCCACATTGGCGACATATCATGATGGTAAATAAGATTAAAAAGTTATTTAAATTGTTTAGGATAAGAGTTATTATTAAAGTTAAGATTAAAAAGTTATTATTTATGTTTTATTTTCAAAAAACAATTTTTTTTTTAAGTTAAGATAAAAAAAAATTATCAACGTATAAAGAAAAATAAAAATATAAAAAAAAAAAGTAAAATAAAATGCTATCATGTACTCCATGAAATCATAAGAAGCCAAAATTATTATTGTCCACCCGAAATTCTATAGTCTGACCAAATACAAACTTTCCATCCTACATTCGAAAATGCATCTATAAATATCAAAGAAAAAAAATAATAAATTAAAAAAAAAAATGTAGAGATTAATATGTGTTCAATGCTTAGAGTACTAAAAGCCTAAGATTACTCAAATTGTTTTAAAAAAAAATCACCCTTCGATAAAATTTTATAATTACACTTTCCTACATAATTTTATTTATTATAATCAAAGTAATATAAGAATTCCATTTATACAAGGAAACTAATTAAATCCAACTAATATAACAATTCTATTCTTACGAGGAAACAAGTACTATTTCTGCGCACGTAATTTTGGCTTTTTGACGATCAATTTTTACGCATGCAACTTTAAATTTAGTTAACAGGTATAATTTTAAATATTTTTTAGCAGATATTAAATCCTTTAATTTTCATTAACAAGTACAATTGTTAATTTTTTAAGTGAATACTAAAATCATTCTTAATATACATGTTTGTGAATGCATGATTATTAATTATTAATCTTAGGTGCCGTTTGGTTGGGGGTATTCAACAAAGGGAAAGGGAATCAACTGTCATGATTCCGTTGATTCCCTTTGTTGATGTTTGATAGACAAATTCAATCATTCCCTTTACCCCTCCTATTACCCCATTTTCCTCTATTTTCATTCCCCCCCCAAGGGAATCACTCTAACCCCCAAACTCCTTTTCACCCAACTACCTTGACCAACCTTTTAACTACCTAGACCACCCTCGAAACACCAAGTGCCCACCGACACCACCACCCAACCACCACTAGAACCAAAATCCCAGCCCACCACCGACGACGACAACCACCAACCAGCCTTCTCCACCCACCGTCGGCGACCGAATCAGTTCCCCAGCCAACCCACCTCCCTCCCCTTCCGGCGTCGACCCACCCCCTCCCTTTCCCTGCTTTCCGCCATCTCCGGCGATCCCCACCTTCTTTAAAAGCAAAACCCGCCCCTCCCTCTCCCACCGCGGCATCAGATCGACTTTCCCCTTACCCCAATGCCGCCGGCGACCCAGCCTAAACCCTAATTCTAACCCGAAAAACCGATTTGAAGAAGAAGCAGCTACTATGAAATTTTTGAGTTGTAGACTCAATTATGAAGATTGATGATGGTGTTTGAAGTAGCCAAGCAGAGGATCAAAGCCCAAGTTGGAGCAGCCAGCCAACCAATTCGAATTGAAGAAGAAAAAGGGGGCGGGTTTAGGGGTCGAGTTTCGGCGGTTTGTGCAGGGGCGTCGCGGCAATTGCGGTAAGGGGAAAGGAAAGGTCTTGATCGGCAGTAGGTTAGGGTACTGGTAGGTGGTTGCCGGCATTCAGGGGTGGTGGTAGGTGAATGGTAGATTTAAGGGGTATTGGTGGTTGACTGGTTGTAGAAGGAGGATGATAGTAGTGGTTACAAATGTGATTCCCTTTGTTTATGTAAAACAAACAACAATACAAAAATGAGGGATTAGCTTTCCTTTCTCCTCCTCTCCCTTTGTTGATTCCATTCCGTTTACCTTGTGTAAACCAAACGACCCTTTAGTTCTTTTACTCTTTTAGATTTTTCACCATATTTCCAAGCACCATTAATGGAGGCTATCAAAAACGGTAAAAGGTATGACTAAATGAATTGAATTTTTTATCATTAATTTTAGTATTCTTCATAAGTATCAAAATCTTTATTACTATATATATATATATATATATATATATATATATATATATATATATATATATATATATTCATAAGATATTATTGTTGGGAAGGAACAAATATCCATTAGAATAGCGTCAATTGCCTGTTAGGAAATTATTCTGTAAAATATTTGTAGTAAGTAGAATATTTTTCTTACTAGTTTTTCTGTATAGTATCAATTACCCCTAATTACAGGAGTATTTTTAGGAGCCTCTTTAGGCAACTGCTTTTGTATATAATTCCTGTAATCGCTGCTCTCAAGGAATACACAAAAAAATTTGTAAACCCAAAAACAGTCCCAAAACGTTTTTAAACCTTAATTTGGTATCAGAGCCAGGTTCCTGTTTTTCCGGCGACCGGTGAACTCTCGGCATCATCACTTACCAATGTCGACTGAAAATTAGTCCATAGTTTCGAAACCGGTTACAATGGAGGAAGTATTGCAACTGTTTTCACAGTTAAACTCCAATAAACCTGCCAATGAAGCCACAAACCAGACTTTTCAAATTTCCGAGAAATTAAACCATGAAAATTATACAAAGTGGACCAAGCTAATGCAATTGGGAGTCGGAGGGCGAGGCAGGCTCAATCATATCACCGCCTCCCCGTCATCTCCCGATGATCCAGAGTATAGCAAGTGGACTCAGCGAGATTCAGTGGTTATTTCTTGGATAATCGAAAACATCGAGTCGGACTTACAGAACCAATTTCTAGACTATCCTACTGCCAGAGATTTATGGAGAGGAATAGAAACCATGTACGGCAACGGAAGGGACGGACTACAAATCTTTGACCTCACATTCAAAGCCAACAAAATCCAACAAGGCACAGATCACATTGAGGTGTATTATAGCAAACTTACCTCGATTTGGAAAGAGATAGACAGAAGATTACCCAATCCGATGGTGTGTCCAGAGGATAAAACCATTTACAATCGGTTAATTCAACATAACCGATTATATCAGTTCCTAGAGGGACTCAATGACAATTTGGACAAAGATCGAAGGGATCTATTGAACACAGACCCACTTCCGTCTATCGAACATGCCTATGCAACAATCCGGCGAGTTCCCGGCGAGGCATAATGAAGACGGACAAGCCCTCATCGGTAGACTCATCGGGCATAGGGAGTGGTTTTGCGGTGAAAGGAAAGGCTGAGAAACCCCATTTCTGGCGAGAAGACGACCGGACTCATCTTAAATGCACACATTGTGGTGGAACACGGCATACCAAGGAGGGATGTTTTAAAATCATAGGATATCCCGATTGGTGGTCGGAAAGGAAGAAGAGAGTCAAAACTCCGAGAAGAGGAGAACCCAGAAAAGGGGGCTCAGCGGCGGCATACAGCAACGCCGGGAAAACCATAGAGGAAGCAGCGGCAATGGAGGAAGGAGAAGATGCCTTTACAACTTCAGGTTTGAATGAAAAAAGTAAAGGTAACCCTTTAGCTTTAATCTGCCATTTAAACTCCCAAGGATTCTCAAACAGGGAAGATCATTGAGCGTGGTATTGAAGAACACGGACTGTACTATGTTGACCGGATGTCTCAACAAGGCAGTGCATCGCTTGTTCGTGGATCGGTCGAACACCAACTCTGGACATGGCACCGACGTTTAGGTCATCCATCTCTAAGGTATTTAAAAAAACTTTTTCCATCTCTTAATATTTCGAATATTGTTTTTTATTGTGAGGCTTGTATTGTAGCCAAAAGTCACAAACATATATACCCTAGTAGTACTAGTCGAACTGAAACTCCTTTTGTGCTTATTCATTCGGATGTTTGGGGACCAGCTCCTGAATTTAATAAACATGGTTTTTTTATATTATGTTACCATTATTGATGATTTCACTAGAATGAGTTGGGTATATTTTCTTAAAAATAGATCTGATGTGTATGACACTTTTATCTCGTTCTACAAAATGGCCCAAAACCACTTTCAAACCCAAATACAAATCCTTAGATCCGATAATGGGGGGAATACAAAAACCTTTATATGGAATTGTTTGTTACCAACAATGGCCTTATCCACCAAATTACATGCCCTGATACTCCACAACAAAACGGCGTTGTCGAAAGAATAAACCGAAGTCTTCTAGAAATGACCCGAGCCATGATGTTTGAATCTCATGTTCCACCTTACTACTGGCCCGAAACCATTGCACAGCCAATTATCTTACCAACCGTCATCCGACCAAAAGCCTAAATTTTGCCATACCTCTAGATACCCTCAAAAACCACACTATTGTCCCTACTGCCCACTCCTTACCTCCCTGGGTTTTTGGATGCGTTGTTTATGTTCACCTACCCAAACGCAATCGAAATAAACTAGAACCAAGAGCAGTCAAATGTGTTTTTGTGGGGTATGAGATTAACCAAAAAGGGTATGTTGTTTTGACCCAGTCACAAGTCGCCTATATACCACCATGGATTGTGACTTCGTCGAAACCGAATACTATTACCACCACCTTAGATCTCAGGGGGAGAGTACAGTTGATAATCTAAGTTGGTTAGTCTATCCAGAACCGAATGTTTCTGATCCGAAAGAACAGGTAGGCAAAACCACCGAGACGACTGACAACACTGTACAGTTCAACCAACCAAATACCTTGCCTGATGATTCTACCACTCTGTTTGAGAATCCAACTGAAAATGAGGTATGTACACCAAACATCTCAGATTCTTACCATATTGATCCTGAACTTGCTAATACTTCTCCTGAGCCTACTAATGTCTCTCCTGAAGAAATGGTGATAGAATCAGAAATGCTTCCTGAAAAGGAATATCATGAGCCATTAAATGAGCAGCAATCTGAAAAATATGTGCTACCTCCCCGAAGCACAAGAGGTGTTCCTCCGAAAAGGTATGATCCAGATTTTGAAGCACAAAGGTCGAAATATCCAATCAACAGACCTGGAGAAGGAAATCTATCCCAGACAGCTAAAACTTACAATGCAGCTATCTACTCTGAATCCATTCCTACTACAACTGAAGAAGCTCTCAGCAATAAACACTAGAAGAAAGCCATGGAAGATGAAATTAATGCACTTATCCGGAACAAGACCTGGGAAAAGTGTACTTTACCGAGTGGAAAAAGGCTAGTAGGATACAGATGGGTGTTCACAATAAAGTACAAGGCAGATGGTAGCATTGAAAGATACAAAGCAAGACTAGTAGCCAAAGGCTATACTCAGACATATGGGATAGATTATGCTGAAACTTTCTCACCGGTGGCAAACTTCAACACTATTAGAGTATTGTTCTCAGTGGCTGCAAACAAAGATTGGCTTTTACATCAGTTTGATGTAAAAAATGCTTTCTTGCATGGAGATCTCGCTGAAGAAGTATACATGGAAGCTCCTCCAGGCTTCTCCCAAGACTTCTCAAATGGAGAAGGGTGCAGATTACGGAAGGCTTTATATGGCCTCAAACAGTCTCCCAGAGCATGGTTTGGGAGGTTTACTTCAGCAATGAGAAGATTTAGATACAGGCAAAGAAATTCAGATCACACCTTGTTCTTCAAGAAAATAAGGGAACTGACAACATGCCTAATAATATATGTTGATGATATGATAATTAATGGGGACGACAAAGAAGAGATAAATTAGTTGAAAGGAAAGCTTTTCAGAGAATTTGAGATGAAAGATCTTGGGAATCTTAAATATTTCCTGAGAATAGAGGTACTCAGGTCCAAAAGGGGAATCTTTATTTCTCAAAAGAAATATGTTCTCGATCTTCTGACAGAGACTGGAATGATAGACTGCAAGCCCATTGATACTCCATTAATGATGAACCACGAGCTTCAGATAATTGAAGGTGCGGACCCAACAGATCAAACACTATACCAGAAACTGGTCGGGAAGTTGATCTATCTGTCACATACTCGACCAGACTTAGCCTATGCAGCAGGGGTTGTCAGTAGATTCATGCATAAACCTCATAAACATCATCTTGAAGCTGTATACAAAATTTTAAGGTACTTAAAGAAAACACCAGGAAGAGGAGTCATGTTTGAAAAACATGGCCACTTAGACCTTCATGCCTTCACAGATGCTGACTGGGGAGGATATCGAGATAGCAGAAAATCCACCTCCGGATACTTCACTTTGGTTGGTGGAAACTTGGTCACCTGGAAGAGCAAACGACAAAAGGTGGATGCAATGTCTAGTGCTGAAGCTGAATTCAGAGGAATAGCAAAAGGAATAACGGAGGTTCTATGGATCAGAAAGTTATTGACAGAGCTCGGATATGCACCTAAGAAGAGCTACAAACTGTAATGTGACAATATAGCAGCAATTCGTATTTCAGAAAACCCAGTTCAACATGATCGCACAAAACATGTGGAGATCGATAGGCATTTCATCAAGGACCACCTAGAAGCAAAGGTGATAAGTCTTCCGTTTGTGAGATCCGAAGACCAACTAGCAGATATTTTGACCAAGGCTGTTACAACACAGGCCTTTGAAGGAGCATTATCCAAGTTGGGTGTTGAAGATCCGACAACCCAACTTGAGGGGGAGTGTTAGGAAATTATTCTGTAAAATATTTGTAGTAAGTAGAATATTTTTCTTACTAGTTTTGCTGTATATTATCAATTACCCCTAATTACAGGAGTATTTTTAGGAGCCTCTTTAGGCAACTGCTTTTGTATATAATGCCTGTAAACGCTGCTCTCAAGGAATATACACAAAAAAATTGAAAACCCAAAAACAGTCCCAAAAAGTTTTTAAACCTTAATTTTGCCAATTGAATTAACTTGGTCAACAGTCAGTTTTTTGCCCTTCTGTATTTTATATGTAATTAACATGTTTTTTTTTCTTATGAATAAAAAGGGCATCGTAGGAACTAGACAATTACAATCTCATCAAGGACTTGAAGATTAGCAATGAGATAAAAGATTGGACTTTAAATGTAAGAATCACTAGAATGTGAGATGTAATTAGCCCGAAGAATAATCAGTTTCTAGGTACTGACATGATACTAGTTTTTGCACATGTATTTTTCCAATAGTTTTTATTATTAACCTAATATGTCTTTGAAATAAGAACTAACTAAGCTACTTAAACAGGATCAACACATACATGCTTCAGTTAAAAGAGAAGATTTTAGAGAAAAGCTCAAAGAGGGATGTATTTATATGATTAAGCACTTCAATGTGACACCTAATAAGAAAGAGTGGAGGATTGTCACAAATGATCTCATGATATTTTTCAATTTTGCAACCTCGACTCAATTACTAGAGAAAGATGATCCAAAAATCCCTAGACATAAGTTTGAACTGGGAGATGATGAATTAATCAAGCAACGAATCACATTAGAACACACAAGGTATGACTATTTAGTATTAAAACCTTATACTCAATTATATATCTATATTAATTACCTAATCAGTCACTATTCTCATATTTTTTATACAGTGGACAGACATACTTGATAACACTAAGGGGAAAATAGCCGAAACATTCAACTACCATCTCAGCGTAGACAATGTACCAATTGTGCTAATGGCTAATCATTACATCTCTTAGAATTAGAACATTTAATGGTATGTATCTGAATCTCCATAACACAACATCATACTATCTGAATCTCCATAACACAACATCATACCATTTTTAATCAATTGTGTATGTGAATTGTGAACTAATATTATATTTCAAAGTACAGGTAATATAACTTTTTTATCCAATGGAGCAACAAAAATATACAAAGACATAGACATACCAAAAAGTAAATGAATTCATACAAGGGTAATTACACATCAATTATATTATTCATACATAAAATCAATTTAACCATGTATTATAAGTACTCATACTTCTCCCAATTTTATTTTTTTTCCACAGGAGAACAAAAAGTTGCATAGAAGTACTTACCCTACCAAATACAGAGAGAACAATGATGAATCAAAGTCAGTGAAATTAGATGAACTTACGCAGGTTTTATTTAGCAACAATATCAAAGATGGTACTAAAGTGGTATGCTAAGCTATGATATCCGGAACTAAACCAGACAGTGATTGGTTATTTTCATCATGTGCTAAGTGTAGATCTAAGCTCCAAAAAGATGGTGGTAGATTTTTTTGCTTCAAATGCATGGAAGCCCAGGATATCCCCATACTAAGGTAATAATCAGATTTATAATAAAAATAAACACAACATAACTATTGATCATTCCAACTACTAAAAGTAACCAATTACACAGATAAAGGGTAGAAGTAGAGGTGGAAGATGATACGGCAAAGTCAACATTTGTATTGTTTGATAAACACAGAGAGAAATTAATAAAAGTTCCTGTAACAACACTTCTAAGCACAGTTAAAGAGGTATTTTTATATTAATTAAAGAGCAGTATATATAGCATACATATAGTTTGATACAATTTTCGTGCATACCCAACCATTATTAATATTTTATAATAATAAAAGAAAAAAATATACAAGCTAAGGCACATTAAAATTATGTGGGGTTATATGGGAATATGACTCATTTCCTTAATTAAGGATTATCCACATTTGTTTTAATTGATAATTATATAATCAGTTAATCACTTTTCAAATGAACAAAAACAAATAAATCACTTCTTAATTTTATAATTGACCCATTTCCATACTTATTTTTAATTAACTTTTGTGACATGTTAATCAACCCTGTATAATTAAATTACCCTTTCGCTAATGAAGATTTAAATCAACAAATATTTCCAATAGCGTGGATATACACATTAGTTATAATACCTTATAGAAAATGATTATACTAATTTGATAATTAGCCAATTAATGTAATGATTATTTTAAGCATATATATCGCGTATTGAATCCGTAGTATTGCCCGGGGTATATACTAGTAGAAGTTATATGAGCTAACTATAACTTATGCTACTTGTATTTGGATAGCTCTTATTAACCCATATCAAAAGCTTATCTAAAGTTATTTATCCTGTTCTTATCTAATTTAAACTTATCAACTCTTATTAAAAGTTGATCATAAAAGCAACATGTAACAAATAACATTGAACAGAAAAAGTAGGTGAAATAGAATACTTATAGTTTCTAAGTTTCTTAATCAAAATTATCGACTATGATTGACACTACGTGTTTAAAAAAAAATGATATTACTTGTTGAGACAAATATGTCAAAAACAAATTTGAAATGTGTCTGAAATCAATAAAATAGGTTTTATCAAAGAAAAAAAATATATCAGTAAAATATAAATCGGGCAGACCAAAAGGGCCAAATAAAAGTGACCGCATTCCCAAAGGCCCAATTAAGTTTTTGCCATGTATTATCAATTTATCATCGCCTTCTACCAGTCGAGTATCTTTAAGCCTAACGTAGTCAACATTTGGGCTATTTGGTTTAACAAACGCAAATTTTATAATATGCTATATTCTGCATAAATTGAGATAATAATTTTTCTATACATTACAATATTATTACATAATTATTTAATTTTTCTTTGAAGTATATATTAATATGAATAAAATCTAATTAAGCATGTAATCATGATTTGTTCATCGGAGTCATAAATGAATATGCTTTACAGTATCTTCATCAAACTTGTGACTCGAACAATGATTTTATTTTATTATTAGACTAAATATATAAAGTTTCAAACAACTACGGATGTCAACATGTACAGAATACCTTATACATAAATCAACTTGCAATATGTTTTAGCACTAAATTAATATTGAATCATTAGTACTTAATTAGATTCTTGGAAGTATGACAAAATCAGCTTAAATTGCTTTAATCCATAGTTTGTTAAAGTGAGGCAAAGAAGAGAGTTTGATGTATTTCTTATGGCTTTAGCACCTATCAAAATCAATGAATATGTAAATTCCGTTTTCCAATTAAATTTCCGAGTAGGACATTTATAAACCATATTATGAAAGAGTATTTCATAACTTTTAAATTGACATATGACAAATTATGTTAGCTAAAATTCGTAGTCTTCACTTGACACATTGTGAGACCTATCACAAGTTTGGCAATTATATATTCAATGATGTATGAATTTTTTTAGAGGCGTGTTCAAATTTCGGATTTGCAGCCGTCTATATGATGTATGTTAATTGTTTTTGAATATTCAGTCCCAATATTACGTGTATTCAAGTTTTCTTGCAAAAATTAATGCGGAGTATGATTACACTTAATACTAAATGAAGTGATTCCTTGGAGAAAATGATCACTACTTATCCTATATATTTGTGAAATTTGTAGCCAGGTCAACCTACAATATTTAGATTTAAGGGTATCAATTAGCAACTACATAGTTTTTATATTTGATTTCTTTGGCATTTTTATAGAGTGTCACCATTGAAGTCGATTTTCTGATCTAACTAATTTGTAGAAATTATATACTTTAGTTGTGGAATATGCCACAAGTCAATTCATCTTATTGGAGCAAAATCCATTTGACAAGAGAAATTTAAGGTTGAAATTCTTCACTGTCCTCCGACCAAATTAAATCAATGGAACATAGTTTTAATTGCAACTTGATTATTATGATGAATTTTTAGCTTGTGAATTGAAAAGAGTGAGATTCAATATTTATGAGGACAATTAAATGAATGACCTCGGGACCTAATTCGTATTTAACATGCCATGGTTATTGATAGAAGGTTTTAATAATTTTGATGGTTAAATATTAGTATGTCACTTTTTATTTTATTTTTTATTTTTTTGAAGGGAAAATATTAGTATGTCACTTGAAGAAGGTGTGTTGTGATTAAATTTTAAGGTATTTTGGAAATATAATTAAGATAACTAGATTGCAAAATCAGGTTCAATGATCAAAGTGTGTAAAATGATGCAAGGGCAGACTCGTATATAGGAGAACGAATAGCATATTTAATTTGCTTTAATTGTGAAAATATATTTGACCATAAACTATATGGAGCACGCACAAAAATTCTTTAAGCATAAGCTAGCATGTGCCAAAGCCCAAAAGTTTGTAAATAGTAGATTGAAAAAAATTGGAGAAAACATAATTGCGAACATCTTCTGAGGTTTATTTCCTAAACTTTGATAGTCATTGTTCCGTGAAGCCCATTTTGTATTAGTGATATAATCCTGAAATTTTCTATCCAATGCTTTGGCGTTGCACCATTCGGATTGATAACTAACTAGTTTTTGTAAATTAATATTAAAAAATAAATACGGATTATATATTCAAGTTAATGTGTAAATAATGCAAAATTTGAATTATTGCAATTTTTCTAAAACAGACTAAAACTTACCTTTCAGTTTAAAAGGTAAAGAATCAACCTCTTGATAAACTAAATAAAGCAAAGGACTTTATGTGTTCCTTGTATATTTTTTTCCTCTTGTCAACATGGTTTTATTTAAAACTCTCAATAGTAACAAAGGGTGAGAGAAGAAAGGTGCTAATTCTAGGGTATCAAGTTAAGTTTTGATACACCAAATCACATATATTAAGCAAAAGAGCAAGAATTTTACTAAATCAATTAATGATAGAGAAGGCTTAAAAGGGTCAAAGAAGAAGGGAAAAAAAAAAAAGGAAGTAAAAGCTTTGATTTGCACCATTGAATAAAACTCATCAAGAGGAACCAAATTCCCACTCAACTCCATTTATATTATTAAAAAAAAATTATAATAATGTCAAATAATACTTAAACAAATTGACATTAAAATATTAATATGATGTAATTGAGAGGATTAGAGAGTCCACTAACAAACTTTCAAGAAATTGCCTAATTCCCATGATTGTCTTCACATGGATTATAATCTCATATGCTTTGATTTTATTTGGCTTTGTGCCGTACAAAGTTAGTTCATAAACAAATCAATAATTAGTTCACCATTAATTATACTTTATTCACTTTGCCTTTTTGGAGTATAATAATTATAATATAATGAAATAAACTTATGAATTGGTGCCAACCTTAATAATGGTGAAACCTAGGAGATGATTAATTAATAAAATAAATACATGAGTAACTTTATTATACGCAGTAATAACAATAATAATATTATTATTAGAGTAAAACGCTAACTCATAATTCAACTTGGGGTGTTTCTCATTCGCAAGCCAAAGACCAAGTGCAACAGAGATAGGAAACCAACACCAACCGTATTGGTCTCCACGTGGGTGTCCCTCCTCTATCGTTTTTCTTTTTTCCTTTTATTTTGGAGTTTTTTGACCTTCATTATTCCATACTCCCTAATTTAGTCAACATTTTTTTTGGTGCTAAATATTGTCAATATTACTTCCTTCTATCTACATTATCCAACATCCCATCATCATAGTTAAGTATTACAAGTATCATTTATTTATCTAAGCCTTCTATTAGATAATCCAGTCTTTTCAATCATCAATATGATAACTATAATATGCTTGAATTATAGATTATTGGGTGGTTTGATAATCGTTGTGCCAAACTAGTTGATCGAAGAAAGAATAATCACCCTTTCTAAAAAGTTTTCAGTGAGAAAGGAATGTGACATACTTCGTACAGAAGGATGCTTTAGCCTAAAAATTACATTCCAATTTTAACAGGGTTTAAACTACACCTTCCTAGCAATTTGCTTCCTAATTGTCGTAGTTGTTCGAAGTACATCATCCTATTGTTTAATTTCGTGGTCACAACTCTAGGTTCTCCGCTGCTCTTGTTGGTCTCCTTTTGTTAGGGGGACCAATTCAACCAAAAGCTTAAGCTGATGGTTGAGGCCCATGAATATGTTTTATAATCTATCATTCCCCCTTACACGAGGGTTCATTGGATTTGAAGTGTGGATGTAGCATGGACCCCACCATCCCCAACGTTTAATATTCCACTTTAAAAGGAAGGTGGATGAGATTCGAACTCGTGACCTTTGTGTCACGCTGGCTCTAATACCATGTTAGAGGATCAACTCAACCAAAAGGTTAAGCTTGGTTGAGGCTAAAAATATATTTTATAATCTATCACCTTTGTTGATGTTCTTGTATCACTCTTTCTAGTCTGAGTTGGCTTCCGATGAAACCTTGTTTTCTCTTCTATTTTCTATTATAACTGAATTTTTGTTTTCTATTTCTTACACCATTGTTTTTTTTTTTTTTTCTGGTTCTTTCCCAAGGATAGATAAACCACTAATTATTGTAATTGATCATTAGGAGTAGTACTCAAATTCAAAAACTTCTACGGATGCATTATTTCCCGTCTAACTATAATAAATTAAAATAAGGCAACAATAACTAGGGCTGTACACCGGTCCAAAACCGGACCGGACCTGGACCGGACCTGTTAGGACCGGGACCTGAATCAGCCAATTCTGAGGACCGGGGACCGGACCTGATTCAGCAGGTCCGGGTCAGGTCCAGACCTGAGCAATCAGGTCCGGGTCAGGTCCAGACCTGAACAGACCTGTTTTGTGTGTTTTTTTTTTTTTGTTTTTTTTTAAAGAAAATAAATAACCTGTTGGACCTAATTATAGACCTGTTTACATAAAATCTGAAAATATCAATGACAAAAACTACATAAAATCTATAAGTCTCAAATATAACAAATAATTCATTAAATTACATAAAGTCTCTAAGTCTCAAATACTAGAAATACATAAATTATCCAAAGACAACTTGAATTTTGGCGAGTTGCTTTCCCTTTGATTGCGTGATTCACACTAATGAGTCAACGAAAACAACTTCATCGTCTCCATCGTTAGATACATCATGTTGCACCTCTAAATAAAAAAACATTATAGAATATATTAATGAATGATAACAATGAAATAATAAATTTGGTGTAACAAAATTACAAGTACATAAAATTAATACTACCTTTCTCCATTTCTTGTAACTCTTTCAAATTTTCTTCCATATCCTCTTACTTTTTCTGTTCCATATGTATTCCCGCCCCGCTTTTAACTTCTTATCTGGAGGCAAAGTAGATTGCAATTCTTCCATATCCTTTTCAAAAAGTGGTTGTGACATTTCTTGAGAAAAAGCAGCAGATCTTTTGGATTGAGAGCTCTCCATCTTCAATATAATTATACACAATCTTCAATATAATTATACACAATATAAGTAATTTTTAAGTAACAATTATAAACACATAACATTTTATAAAAAAATGTGAGAACAACTTACATTGCAAGAGTAAGAATCCGTGGTTCTTGTTGATCCTAAACATATAAAACGATAGAATTCAATTACAATTCAAATTGAATTCACAAAATAAACAGAATACATACAAATATACAATACACCAACAAGGCAGCAAATTCTACAATATGAACTAAATTCGAAAGAAACAGATTTTAAACAGATTTATCAATCTACTTTAAACAGATTTATCAATCTTTTCTGATTTATCAATCTACTCCCAGCAAATTCACGGAATAAACAGATTTTAAACACACAAATCGAAAGAAACCAAAATTCAACATGCATTCGAAACAAATGAACTAAAATAATTAAAAAACAGTTACTTAAAATAAATAAAAAAACCTCAAAAAAAATCATGAATTCGAAAAAAATGAACTAAAAAACAGAACTTGCAAACATCAAACAATCATAATAAGCAATTGAAATACAAAATACCCAATTCAAATATAATTAGATTTAATTTAAAAAAAAAGAACTTACAGGATACCAAAATTCAACATGCATTCGAAACAAATGAACTAAAATAATTCAAAAACAGTTACTTAAAATAAATAAAAAAAAAACCTCAAAAAAAAATCATGAATTCGAAAAAAAAATTAACTAAAAAACAGAACTTACAAACATGCAAACATCAAACAATCATTATAAGCAATTGAAATACAAAATACCCAATTCAAATATAATTAGATTTAATTAAAAAAAAAAAAAGAACTTACAGTGAGATGCAGATGCAGGGTGTAGTCGTCGACTCGTCGTTGCAGGATGTACAGCGTGTAGTCACTGCTGGTCTGGACGTCTGGTGGGCGGTGGCGACTTCCGACTTGTGTCTGGGCGCCTGGGCGGTGGTCTGGAGGGAGTGGGTGTTGCCGTGCTTGCTTGTCGGCTGAGAGAGAGAGAGAGAGAGAGAGAGAGAGAGAGAGAGAGAGAGAGAAGTGAGTTAGGGTTAGTGTGTTAACAAAAATGAAACTGACTTCTTTTGAAATTTGGGATTTTTTTTTATTTTATTTTTTTTTATAAAAAACGCATTTTCAACGGGTTTCAGGTCCAGACCTGAAAACCCCGGGTTTGGACCTGATCCGGACCGGGACCGGAAACCTTGATTTTCAAGGACCGGGACCGGACCTGAATCTACAGGAAATAGGGTCAGGTCCGGTCCCAACAGGTCAGGGTCAGGTCGGTTTTCAGGTCCGGTCCTGTTCATGTACACCCCTAACAATAACCACTCAAAATTTCAGTCCCAATAAACTATACAATAAGTACATGAATAAATTTAGCCATATTACGGTTAGAAAATAAATACAGTACTCTGCATTCTAAAACTGACCACTTATGTTATTATGCAGTATATGCTCCAATAAATCAATAGTGACTTGGAGTAATATTTTACTTCTTTTTCGTATCGCAATAAATTACTGTTGGAGATTTGCCAAGTTGCCTAAGAGAAGAGGTAAACTACAAGTGACACACATTGTACTAAAAATGACCAATAATTGTCACATGTCGGAGAAACCATTTTAGATCTCAAAAAGTAAGTCACAATTAGTAAAAGCTCGGTCCTTTTTTCTGGGGGACTCATGTGATCTGTTTGGTCTATTTCAAGATTCTAATTAGGGTATCCAACTATCTATCTTTAAGAATCCTTCAAATACAAATACACAATCAATGAACGAACATTTTGTTACTTTGTAAATAGTTTCATCCGTAACTAAGTATGTTGGATTACTAGTTACCAATGTGCTGTCAATCATCAAGTATTACTTTGAAAGACGTATAGTCATGTAGACTTGGTCGTGTATAATGTCCGAGTATCCACAATTTGATTACTCGATTAGTATGCAATGATAAATGAAGCTAACGAGTATAAAATAGTAAAAAAATAAATAAATAAATTCTCCTACAAAATAAATTTTAAGGGTGATGCAACAACACACTCAAATAACACTTGTGTTATAAAAAATGCTTCATAAACTTTATTACCACTTCTGAGGTGAGCATTGAATGCTTTGAAAACTAGTGAAGGAAAATAGATGATAGGATGGTCAAACATGAAACATTGCCTTAATGCATACTTCAATAGATTGTTTTTTACATTTTAGGGAAAGGACATGGTCGGATCAACATCTTACACGTTAACTTATAGCCACTTTCATCGTAAATTATTTCCTTCCAAAAGGGTTGTAAAATCTTTTACTAATTTACTTGAGATGATATTAATCGGTGAGTTTTCTACCACGATACTACACATATTAGTTTTAGAGAATTTTACTCTTGTTTTACCTCGTGTTAGCTAGTATCAAGGCTCATATTAGTCTTAAGTAATAAGTTTTTAACCAACGACGTCTTTTTTTGTGATGAATACTGCAATTTGGATCAGATGAAGACAATACTAAACAATTAGATCGTACCTTTGAAAATTTGTATCGAACGTCTATTTGATAGGTGAAGATAATATAGCTTTTGTACTACTTACTTCTAATAATATTAAATTCAGATATACTTCATTCATTCTTTAATAGAATTATAATACGCGTAATATTATTATGCAAAATTTTGTTAAATTCATATAGGTGTGCATTTTCAATCATACATATACTCCCTCCGTCCCATAATATAGTTACTGTACTGTTTTCCTATTTTGGAGATTCAAAAATTTGTTCATGTTTCTATTTTTAGATAGTTAGTTTAGACCATTATACCCTCACTTTTTTAACTTTATTCATTATACTTTCTAAATTACCCTTGAATTTTGCACATCCCTTGTACTTTTTTCCACTTTCTCTCTCTAACTTTTGTCTATAATAGTACTTTTCACTTTTACTAATATACTCCATTCACTTTTTCCTCCTATTTCTTAAATATTGTAAAAAAAAACACAAACAAGAACTATATTATGGGACGGAGGGAGTCTTACACAACTGAAGACCACAACTAGAGTAAGACCCCTTTTTTTACTCACTATTTAGCTTTTGAGCTTAGTTTAATTCATTTCTATTTCATTAAAGTTCATCAATTTTAAAAGCACAATCAAGGTCTTACTATAAAATTAGATTATATTATGTCTAATGTATTAAAGTCTGCATTCAAATTATCAAATAATCATCAATTTATAATAATTTCCGAGTTACAAAATCCTTCATGGACCATTTTCTTCTTTCTTTTCCTTCTAATTTATTTAAAATGGACCACATTAAAAATTAAAAAAAAAAAATAATAATAAAAAAAAAAAAAAAAACAAAGAAAATAAACCTTTCTTTAGGTTCTACGTACAGCATCGAACTGATCCCAATAATTAGGTGAGTTTATCTTGGGTAGAAGTAGAAGTACTTAGTTGGAACTTGGAAGTGGTAAAGGAGAAGGACCACAAACAAAATATAATTACATAATAATTTAATATAATCCAT
The DNA here is from genome assembly GCF_001683475.1 of Chenopodium quinoa. NCBI lineage: Eukaryota > Viridiplantae > Streptophyta > Magnoliopsida > Caryophyllales > Amaranthaceae > Chenopodium > Chenopodium quinoa. Next base: position 8,124,781 of record NW_018742484.1, read on the forward strand.
AAAGCTTTCGTCATTGTCTTTAATGTAAAATTGAGAAGTATTTGGAATATCTTCACTTAAGTAAGTTTTGTTCTTCATTAAAGTTAAATTAATTTCATAAATTCTAAATCATACTTGATACTTGAAACTTTACCAAACTTTATTTATTTTATTTTCTTGTCTAACATTAGTTGATTAGTATTATTATTAGTAGCATAAAGAGACTGACTCTTTCAAATCGGCAAAGGTCGCTATTAACACCTTTAATATAATTAATTATTAGTTAATTATACTTTATTATAGATTAAAGCATGGGATTAATTAAAATATAGTAACCAACAGGTGTCGATCGGTAAAGTGAATGATACCAAATCTACCTTCATGCCTAATATTTGCTAAGACAGACAGACAATACACATAACATACAATTCATTGGTTTGTCTTCAACTATTGTGTCTAATCCTTTATTAGTCTAGTAATAGGAGATACATTTATAGGGTTATTAGCATATAATGCTAGCTTAGTCGCGCTTATCCACTTGATTAAAAAGCGGTTCTTAATACGGAGTATTAGTTATTAATTATTAAATATTATATTATTATTGTGTGATAAAAAAGATGAAGGAAAATGATCAAAGCAATGATCTAAGTTTGCACCCATGATCAAACATATAAATATTTTTTTCATTACTTGTGATTTTTATTGGTGATCATTAGTAAGGTGGTTGCCTCATCTAGTTTAGATTATTTTGTATTCTTTGCTTTTTGGTTACATACTAGGATGTCATTAGAGAGCTAATAAGCATTTGCCAGCTACATTTCCTTTGTACAATTTGCTAATTAATTTATATATTATTTAATAGTGTGACTTATATTGGTATCTCACTGAGCTAAACTAATTGACTAATAGAAAGGTCAAACTTATTGATGGTGATTCAATTATTGCTTATACATACACTCCTTATAAATTTGACTTTATTTTTAAATTATCATGGATGTATCTTGATGTGGATGTCGCTATAAATTTTGTGAGAGATTTTCTCGAGGGTATCTAATTAACTTATCGAAGATACTCATTAATGATATACATTAGATTGTATTCCACAAGATTGCCAGACTTGTGAAAAAGGTTAAGAATAGAGTGGTGATTGGAAAATCTCCCTTCCAATAATCAATGTATCAAAGTTGAGAGAAAAAGTCTAAGAGTGAGGGCAAAATTTTAATTCTTATACTTTGTATTAACTAATACTATGGTACGGAGTATTTGTTTTTGTGCTTTTCGGACTTCAGGCAATAACGTGAATTGTGAACGAAATAAAATGTATGGCTTTACATTAAACATAAGCCTTTTAACCCACCAAAGCATTCTGACCATATATGATTTCACAAACCTTCCATTGTTGGAAGAATTTTTTGACATATGTCACCCTTCTATAGATTATCTTAACCCGGGAATAAGTATGGAGACATGTATTATTAAGCAATTATTGGTCAACACTAAAATTAGTGTGTTAATTTTTGTGCCACAGAAATTAGTGTGTTAATTTAGTAATATGTATATGATCAACCAGCTAGATAAATATCTACAAAAACTCATTGATGTGCTTAATTCATGCCTTAACCCAAATAACTTATGTTGACTTTATTTGTAATTGATATGATAGAATTCAGTCAACTTCAACAAGAGATTTCAACAAAAAGCACATCAATGAAAAAAAATGGTTGCTGGTCTACGGGACATAACTCGTATAATAGCCAACTCATACCCAAAAATTGTTAATAAATGATGATTAGATCAATATATTATTTGGAGATATAGTAATTAAGTCTTTGCTCCTGTATCAGCCGTGTATGATGAACGTATATATAGATGATACGCATTCATTTAGTTATGATTAGTTCAATCTATGTCATTGACGTTGTAAAATTTGAAGGCAAATATAGAGTATTTTTCAATTCCTATTCCGTAGTAAATAAAGTATACACAAAGTGTGCATTTTCTGTTTTCTAGTCTTCAACCAATCGAACACTATATGAAGGTTTGTAACTATAGAGGCAGGGGACAATCAGCTGCTTGATTTGAAGATTATTTGTTGTCATTATGCAAACTGACATTTGACATTTGATGCTAAAAATGGCAATCAAATCTTTTATTTATTGTTAGTTAACATTTTCATTAATACGGAGTAATAGTAAAAATCTACACCATGATGTCCAAAAACAAAATTTACTGTAGAAATTGACTCCGTACCAGTCTACCAGAGTATCTTCAACAGTTGATTATTTGTGAATTTTAAGAAAAAATTCAAAAAGTTTAAAAAAAAAAGTAAAACGTGAGCCATACACGTGGAAAAGGATGTACGGTAAAACACAACAAATCACGTGGTAACAATAGGAAGGTACAGTGCTGACATAGACCAATCAAGGGGGACCACCTGTAACATTTGAGTCTAAAACTGCATTTTTTACAATTTTACCCCTGATTTTAACAGAGGTACCTGGATATTTCCCCCACCACGTTTTATCAAGATCCCACCAATTGGTGAAGTAATCACTGCCTCTGTTGAAAGCTTCTATACTTCGTTCTATCTCTCTCACTAAATTATCTTCTGTTTTATTATGCTGCTCTATGCCTCTTGTATAGTACGGAGTATTATATACTTTCTCTGTTTTTTCATAGTTGCAATAATTTGACTTTTATACTATTTTTGTGTTCCACTTTAACTAGGTTTAATGATTTATAACTATGCAAAAATATAGTCATGTAGAATCTCGTTAGATTCGTCTCGATTTATACAATTTTATCATCAAATGTTTATAATTTTTACATATTAATAATTAAAGATATTCACGATTGAAATCATGCATCGGCAACTCGGTAAGAGTGAAAAGAGAAGTGTTGCAACTATAAAGAAACAGAGGAAGTAAATGTTACTCCATATAATTTTATTTTATATCAAATACATGCATGTTGTGACGTTGATGGTAGTTGTTTCAATATAATCACAAAAATTTACGAAGTATATTGTAATACTCTCTCCATCCCCAAATGTTCTTTTCATTTAGACTGTATATGTTTGCCAATACCAAAATTTGACCATAAATATCGTTAGTTACTCATTAATTAAAAATATAATAATTGAATAACTACTCCCTACAATATATGCTTAAGTGGCAAGATCCCCTAATATTTGAATGTTTCCCACTTCCTTTGCATCATTACATGCTTCACTGTACTATTTTGGGGGAAGTGTATGAAGTTAATATTGTATACTACGGAGTATAAAAATAATTTTTTTCCTCTCCCATAGAATATAGAATTTGATTATGTCGTTAATTACATCAATATTTACATTATGATATATAAATTTTGCTAATTCGCTTTAAACTTATATATTCAAAAGGCCAAACCTGAAGTCTTTTAAAACTACGTGTCTAAAACAAGTGTAGGTAAAATTCTAAACGAACGTACAAGTTATAGAGCTTTCTATTAGGCATAGATAGCGCCTTACTATGCATATGCATTAACTCCTATATACTTAATTAGTAATAGTTAGTATTAATATCCTTAACCCCTTCACGCAGAGCGAGGGCTGCCCTTCTCCCTGATTCACCTCCTCCCGCTAGACTGGATTTCTGAAATGGCTCGATTGAAGGAAGAGACAGTGCAGAAGGATTTCGAACTACTTCGTAGAGAGTAGCCGAGAGACAGATATTGATTATGGGAGTATGGAGCCATCGTCGATCAGGTATAGCAAGGGAGGTTCTTCCTCCCGCTTTCGGTAGAGCAACAGCACACAGGTAGGTCGCACCTACCCCAAGCCCGCTGGCTCTCCTGAGTCTGTTACCCAGTCCGAAAGCAATCAATGCCGTCTTGTCATTCCGAGTTATTCATTCACAATTATAAGTCTATGACCTGTACTAGAATTTATTTGAATACAAAATTAACATTTTTAAATAATCAATTGACACAATCTAGCTTAAACTTTCTAAAATTAACCAACTGATCATTGAAAACTTGAAACCTATACTTATTTCTATAAACAGATCATTTGAGGTGTATAACATTAACCAATGTATTTACTTGTATATAACTATCTATACTATTAAGATTTGATATTGATAAAACATATATCGAGACAAATCTAACAAAGTTTTACAACATATAATAAATAAACAACTCTTTAAGTGGTAATTGCAACATATTTTAATTTGAACATTATGAATATGTTAAAATTATACATGATTCAATGATCACGATCATATCTTTCAAAATCGTTCTACTGGAATAGAGAATGTAAATTGAGAATCAACCTCAAACACGAACAGTTTGTTTGGGTAATGTTAAGGTAAGGAAAAGAAAGGGAGGGAGGGAGGTGAAGGGGAGGGGAGGGGAAGGAAGAAGTGATGAGTTGGAGGGATCATTTTCTTAGAATTTAGTCCCTCCAATTCCCTTCATCCCTAATTTTTTATTCAAATTAAAGAAACTTCCTCCCTCCATTTCCCTTTCCTTCCTTTTCCTCTATTTCTTTCAATCCAAACACACTCTAAAGTTTACTCCATCCTCAAATCATTTGCATTGCTTCTACTGTTCCACACCATCGTCATGGAGTACAAGGAACTCATGTGTAAAATGTGAGATAATAAAGTAGAGTATGTCATAGGCTAATAGGTATCAAGAGATGCCAACAAAAACCACCTAACAAGGAGAGTTGGGATAATTCATATAGTTGTGGTTTTTGTGGAAGTGAAAACTCTAACACAACTAAAGCCCATATGCAATTTCTTTATTTGTTTCTTTCTAATGTTCCCACTAGAATACAAAGATTCCGTTTTAAATCATAAATTTGACCATTGAATTCTCACAATTAACATAAGAATTCACATAATCGTGTGGTACCTTATTAATTTTGTTTCAAAATTTACTTTAAGATAGTAACTCTTACAAAATTTATAGTATAATCATACTCAAATTAAGGTAACTTTAAAAATATACGATGAAGAGGATCGATACAACTCACATTAAATGAGAGGTTAGTTGTATATTTGGAAGACGATAGATCCCAACGATGGAGAGAGAGTGAGGTTGAGGAAAATGAGAAGATATTCAACATTAAATTACATTGTACACTTTTTAGACCCATTAATGTCAAATTTAGGTAACATTAACATAGAGTCATAGATTAATACTTGTACAATTATACCATGAAGGTGGTTTCAAATTTTCAATAATCATTTAATTTATACTTAATTTATCAATTACGTGAGCACAAAATACATACATATACAGGGTTATATTTATGTCGCATTATATTCTACGTACTATCTAAATAAACTAAGTGAATTAATAAATTTTTTTATTAAAAAATTAACCTAAAAAAGGGAATGAATATCTACCAATTAAGAATCTAGGTTTACTTATATACTTTGTATTATTGCTTATATGGTTGTCAATCTTGTCATTAAAAAGTTGGCGGTGAAAATTCTTAGATAACATCAGTGGATATATATAACATACAACTAATTAGTATAACACCCGTACGATGCATGGCTTACAAATCTTGATACTCATACTCATTTCACAAAATTTTAACGAATATGATTTAATGAGTAATAATGAATTTACTTATAATATGTCTTAATCATATATTTTTAACCCTCAAAATATTGATATACAAAGTATTACTTGAAAACAACCTCTTTTTTTTTTTTTTTAATTCTTAAATTCTATGGAAAGATTTGGAAAATAATTCAACTTAATGAACTAACAATCAATACCCACATTAAGTCATATTTTTCCCCTCATTTTTACTTGAGCCACTAGCCACCTCATTTTTAAATGGGGGATTTTTTGCGTGACTGGTCACACCGTGTGGCCGGGATGACTTGAGTTACTTAGTCAGGGGTTACTCGAGTTACTTCTGACCAAGTGACCCCTCAAGTAACCCCTGACCGAATTCCCCGGTCTCGAGTAAATTAAACCCCTGACCGAGTAACTCGAGTAACCCTTGACCGAGTAACCCCTCAAGTAACCCATGGCCGAGTAACCCCTAACTGAACCCCTCAAGTAACCCATGACTGAGTAACCCCTGACTGAACCCCTAAAGTAAACCCTGACAGAGTAACCCCTCGAGTAACCCCTGGCCGAGTAATCCCTAACCGAGTAACCCCTTAAGTAACCCATGACCGAGTAACTAACCCCTGATTGAACCCCTCAAGTAACCCCTGACCGAACCCCTCAAGTAACCCATGACCGAGTAACTAACCCCTGACCGAACCCCTCAAGTAACCCCAGATCGAACCCCTCAGTAGTCCCTGACTAAACCCCTCAAGTAACCCCCTAATCGAGTAACTCGAGTAATCCTGCCACACGGTGTGGCCAGTCACATATAAAAATTTGTCTTTTAAATGACTATCTCCGTCCTCTAACTTAATATATTTTTGGAAAAGTTTACCAGTATAATAACATGATCATTATATATTGTATTTCGTATATCACATATATTTTCGTATCTTTTTTTTCTCCTTTATGGCTTCTAAAAACACTTAAAGTTTAACATGAAACTTTTAAAAATAGGATTTTTGATTCCATCACTTACTACCTTGATTTTATTACATGATGAATTCACCTGATCATCACCACACACCTATCGTACCTTCTACAACCAAAAATTCACACGTCTAAAAAATTTGCAAAGCCACTAACTTAAAACTTAGTACGAAGTATAATTTTTTTTTTCTAAAATTTTAACCTCGGAATGATGTTTAGGCTTGTCAATTGTTTGACTATCCGTCTTTTTTGAATTATATGTAATCATTTTATATTTTTATTACATATATATAATAGTAAATAAAAAAAAATACAAGCATATAAGAGAAGAAAAATAAAATGCATATCATTCTTACATATCACTCGTGACGACATATACAAAATCTATAACATATTTTCTGTGCGGCTGGTCACACCGTGTGAGCGCTTGTAAACAAAACGGAGTAACCCCTATGACACTAACTAACTAACCCCTACTATATTGACAGAGTAACTTCTAAGCCCTATTCACTTCACCTTATATTTGTTAAATTTAAATTATTTTTACTGAATCAAAATTATTTTTGATAAACTTAAATTATTTTTACTAAACTAAAATTAATTTTATTGAATTGAAATTATTTTTGCTGATAATTTTTTTTTTTTGTTGTTTCTCTATTATATTTCTTCTTTAAAGTAATAGTTTTTTACTTACCTGAAATTAATATACCAAATTGAACTTATTTATACTAAACTGAAATTATTTTTTCCAAATATTATATCTTTAAGATGAAGTTAACAGAGTCTTATTATAACCCTTAAATAACAAAGTAACAACTATAACACTAGCTGGGTAACCCCTATAACACTAACCGAGTAACCCTATGATGGTTGGCTACACACATATAAAATTAGTACCAAAATCTATATTAAAAATGAGAATTATATTTTATCTTATAGGGTGGTACACTTACGTGCCTCGTATTATTATTTTTTTTATATGCATTTATTTATGTCTATTATGCAAATTTATATACAATAGATAAATAAATTAAAATCATTTCTTATGCACACTCAATACTCATAAGTTCATAATGGATACGTATATGTAGTATCAAGTATAATATTATCCCTATATTCATTCCATGAACTAACTGTCTAACTAACAATACCCACATCTTAAATATGTTGATTGTAGATATTACGCATGAGTGTATTGTAATATTAGTTGTCAAATAAATAGTTTGATTATAGGTGTAGCATAAATTTAAAATCCTATTATAATATGAAGAGATTTTGGGTTTAGGAATTTTGTAACAAATTATTATAGCAAAAATTGAATCAGCAACTTTAGTGTGTTGCTGGCCACACGATGTGGCGAGCAAACACATGAGTAACCCTTGACGTGACCAGGTAACCCTTGAGCGATTGAGTAACCCCAAATCAAGTAACCCCTGAGTCCCTGACCGACTGAGTAACCCTTGACTGATTGAATAACCCCTGACCAAGTGAGTAACTCCTGACTGACCGAGTAACCCTTGACCAAGTAACCCCGACCATTATTTAAAAAAAAAAGAAAAAAAATGTGGCTAGCTACATGGTGTGGCCAGCCACTTATGAAAGTTTGTGAAATTGAATTATATACAATATGTAAATTTTTTTATAAAATAAATATGATATACCTAAAATTTTACGGTACAAAATTAGTATTATATCAACATAATTGGCTCACAATTTACATATTTTAAAAACATAATTTAACAAAAGACTACTATTAAACATTTTTGAATCAATCAAAATCAATTCGTAGTATATCAAATAATTAATCAAAATTCATAATTTTGTGATCAATTTTTAATTAGCGGTATATCATTTTTATGTATAGTATTCTGATAATAGTTTCTAGTCAATTATTTTTTTGATTGATTTTTTTTGGTGAAATATCCCTTTTTTTTTTTAATGTTACATGATTTTAGACTAAGATTCACGAAAAATAATCATATCACCTTCTATAAATGCGTATATACAATTTTTATAAGTGTATAAATATGTAAAATAATCAAATTCGAGTAAATAAAAAATATGGAAATGCACTTATCATAATTTATTATTTAGACCACGTGTTATATAAATTTGTATATTTGAATGATATATGATTGATAATCTATATTATCAATAATATCATTAATTAACAAAACTATAATCTAAATTTGACTAAAAATATAGAGGATATAAGATATTATAGATTATTCTATAATATGCAATATTATAAATCTTTTACTAATGTAATTTATAAAATTTTCTAGCTTCATAAATGGTCAAGAATGCTTATAATTTGTAGCTATTCATAATCTATTATTGACTATCATTGTAGGAAAAAATATCACTTGTCAATCTTTTACCAAACTGTAAGAGATTTTTAATACATAGATTTTATATATAGAGTGGTAAAATATAGGAAAAATATATCTTTTCTATAAATTATATGTATCACTCCATATCTTTTAATAATATTCTACTTAATAATATATTACATTCTATGAAAAGATAGAATATTACATATTATAAAATATATATTTTAAGGAATAGTATACTTGAGTGATAGATGAGTGATAATCTATATATTCAATACGTATACATTATATTTCTTCAAAAAAAATAAATTCGTATACATTATATTGAGTTCCATACAAGAATAAAAACAAAAAATTTATTTCTTAGGATTATGTATGTAGGATGAAAATTATTTACTATAACTAAAGTATAAAAATATTATTCAACATCTTTTACAAAATTATTTGCTACTTAATACTACCCTCGCTTTCCCAAGTTCTATCCATTTACAATTCCTAAGGTTAAAGTTGAGGTAGTATATTACGTAGTATATTTTATAAATAAAATAATTTATAAAATTAGTGTATTTGAGTGATAATCTACCTTTACTAAAGTATTCAATATTCATGTGTAAAATATATCAGATTTTATATATTATGAACATTATTTTATAATATGCAATTAATAGAATTTTTGACAATGATATACATTCTAACAATAGACAGCTAAAAAAAAAAAAAAGGACACGTGTCAGCTTTGGAGCTAGTGTACCCTATTTTAGTATAGTGTGTGTGTATATATATAGATTGTTTTCTTGACAAGAACAAGAAAAAATTCACTTTTTAGAAAATACTTAATTGCCGTAAATAGAAAAAACAACGCTATATTTTTTTATCAATGCACTATATGTATTTTTTTATTTATTTATTTATTTTTTTTTATGCAAGGGGAACTTCATTTTCATGTTCAAACAAACAACATTTTTGCAGTTCCTTATTTATAGATGGAGAAACTGCAGATTGAGCTAGACACTGTAAACTACCAAACTTAAATTAATAACAAACGCTCATACGTATACTAGCTAGTATAATTGGTAATTATTGCATCTTTTAATACTTTTATCTTACATTAGTGAGCTACAATTATAATTTATACGAGTATCATTATATTATAATCTGGTGTGAGATATTTTCTTCTAAAGTCAATCAACGTGGAGGATGCACACATTCTAAAATAAGACTCAAGCGAGTGTTGTAATTAGGGAGACAAAAGATCAATTAAAAAAAATTACTTTCTCCGTTTCGTATTAATCGCAACACTAGGGTGCTCACAAAATTTAAAAATTTTATAGGGTAGAGCCTAAATAAAGATTCTTTATAATATAAAGTATTATTAGTAGAAGAGAAATAATAAAAAAGTAGGGTAAGTGGGGTTGGTAAAAAAGCGATTTAATAAAATATTTGTGAAAGTGAGGTTAGTGTGAAAGAGAAATCATAAAATAATGGTGGGTCCTTTCAAATATAGAAGTGTTGCAATTAATATGAAACAAATGAAAAAGGGAAAGTGTTGTGATTAATACGAAACGGAGGAAGTAACTCATTTGAATAATATGACGAACAAGTAAATAAACGAGAACCATTAGTCTATTTAAAATGTTACTCCCTCTGCGGCTCCGCCTCAAAAGAATTTAAATGTATAACTTCTTTTTTTCTTCTTACAATTTATATACTAATTTTGAGCATAATATTTAGTAATGCGTCGCCAAAAACAAAATTTTTAAAATATAATGTTTCATAATATCAATTTTTTTTTGCTCTCTCTCTCTTTATTATATTTCCTTTTGTTCTTTCTAAATAGCATTGTTGGTGATTTCATGTTTGGATTCTATAATTGTTACATACTGATTAGTATTATTTATAACTTTTGAATTTTTTTATGCCTCACAAATAATCTCTAAAAATTGTAAATTATATGTAATGGAGTTAGTTTGTAAGGTCAAAGTATTAAATTGACATCGAAGTCAAATTCAACTGTGTCAATTATTTTGGTTAGAAGAAAGTCGTTTAAGAGTTAAAGACACACAAGATAAATCATAATATTTACTCAAAAAAAAAAAGATAAATCATAATATAACACATGTAATTAGTGCATTGGTTCATTGAACAATTCACACTAATAATTTAGTTATTTTATAATTAAAGATTCCTCCCATGTCTTAAAATGGAAAAATACTACAGTAGTACATGTAAAAAAGATTTTAAAAAATAATTATATATATATATATATATATATATATATATATATAAATGGCCCAAAATTTTCTGCCGGGTTTACTCTAGCCAACCGTGTTGCCTGCCGCGAAGCAGACAGTGATAGTGACGAGACTTAGCGGTAACGGCAGCCCCACGCTCTTCCGTCACTGTTGTTACACTTTCCCGTTAAGTCACGCGCCCCTAAACGACGCCATTTATTGGAAACATTATTACTTCATTTTTTACCACTACTATTCAGTCAATATGTGTCAACCTACTTGTTAACTAACGGCTCCGTCAATTGATTTTGTTGTCCCTTACCACAACATTACACCAACATCCCTTTGATCCCGTTTAAGATTCTAACCATGGTTAAAAAAGAACTTAACCATGGTTGGATAAATTAGTTAAGTTTTGTCAATTTTTGCAATTATTTTTAATTTTCCGGCCTGCCCACATCATGAATGAAAAAGAAGGAAGGTCCCCCACATTATGAAGTACTAGTACTAATGCTTTTGTAATTATTGAACTATTTGTGTGTTCTAGATGTGACTATCTCTTATACTACTTGAATTGTAATGTAATGCTATCTTGATTTACCTAGGATTATATAAAAAGGACATGTCCATAGCTTATACTTATGCTTATACTTATACTTAAGCTAAGTATAGCAACAAATTTGTAAATCTTTTCCAAGTAATGGATAAGTTACTTTTAGATGTGACCGTGACAGATGAAAAAAATAACAATAAACGTAAGGGATAAAATAAGCGCAAATCTAACTACAAACTCTATATATGGCTTGGCGTACATCAATAGACACATGTAAATGAAAATGTAAAGCCCAAATTTACTGAATTCTATGCAAGGTTTGGCGTGCATCAATAGACACGTGTTGTATGTGTGAGTGATAATGTAAAACCTAGACTTAAATAATGGATGGATTTTACTTTAAACATATGATGTTACCGAAAAAGAAGTATAAAACCATTTAACCAAATCAAAATAAATTAAAACTATACATGGTAAAATGCTATGGCATACAAAGTATCTAAATACGAGACACATGGTATGAGACTATGAGTAGCATAAGTTTTCGCCATAGGAAAATTTTTCCAATTCAATCTTCATTCTGTTCCGATTGAAAGCATTGTGATTTACCTAAGATTTTTTTTAACAAAAAATGAGCTTGTTATATTAAGCTAAATAACAAGATATTGTAAAGTCTATTTCAAATAATGGATGAGTTAATTTAGACATGAATGTATGACAACAATATAGAGATATTGTGGTTAATGACAAATGCAAACATTAACATAAACTCAAATTTATAGATAGACCGCTATGCATGCCTAAGTGCAAAATTAATCAATAGGAACTTAACATGATGTACGTGTCTATACTAATTCAACACATATATATGCCTTTATCGGACTAAACAATTAATGAATGTGTACACCATCTGTTTTATATAGATTTTTTTTTAAAAGTGAGAATATTATCATCAATATGAAACATATTGTAAGAAGTATATGATTTATTTTAAGCATTGTATACATTTTCTTCCAGCTTAAAAATAATATTAATAATAAAGGAAATGAATTGAACATCATAATACAATTGACTTCACAACCTCGATCTAGATCTTTTGCTTAGGTTTTAATTTATATAATTAGTACATTTGGTTTAATTTGCAAATAACTAAACTAGTAGTGGAATTTAGCTCTATGATGTGATAAATTTTCTCCTCTTTTCGTTTGTTAATAAGAGCTAGGGGATAATACATTAATACATAACCACTATTGTTGTTCAATAACAAAATTGCTGATTTTGACCCGTTTATTGAAACACCTTTTTGATCTGATCCAAACCTTTTAAACTGATTGCAAAATTTTCACATAGGTATTTAGATAGTTAGAGTACAAGTGATGTTGGTAAAACATTTTAGAGTACGCCTATACGTACAGACCTTATCACTTGTGTTATACGATGTTGTAATTAATTTGAAATGGAAGAGAGCTAATTCATCTATAAGCCTTAAAGTGGAACATGTCAAAAAGCAATAATAGGTTCTCACATCATAGGGTTTTTGCTTATTGACGTATCGTGCAAAGTATATTAAAAAAAAAAAAAATTATGTGTGTGACTTGACATATTTCACACCTACTCCCTCCGTCCCTTATATTTTGCCCCATAGTGTAATGTTACTTTATTAAGTTTTGGTTGAAAAAAGGTAATTAGAGAGAAAAGTAATGAGGTTAATGGGGTGGTCGTGAGAGTAGAAATGTCCAAAAATAAAATGGGACAAAATTAAAAAGACAGACTAAAAAGAAAATTGGGATAAAAATTAAGGGAGAGAGGAAGTACAAATAAATGTGACATCACTACCTCTTACCGGATATACATATCATTAACACCTCTAATTGGATATTATCTAAACTAGTTGGGCCCAATTCACATAACTGTCTTTATAGATATCATCAAACTCAAGTGATTAATTAAGTTTAATTTCCAAAATTTACATACAATAATGTATTTTTGTTTTTAAAAAAGGGCTCCATGTGTAATAATGTGTGAAATATTATTAGCTGTGTAAATCATATGAAAAGGGAAATTAATTATTTATTAATGATACCATTTCTTATATGTCTTGCAATTAGTTGTCCATAATCTCACATTGCCTTCTATTAAGATTTACTAATATATCATCCAAATATAAAAGATTATTTCTATCATTAAGATGTTTCAAGTCTATATATACAATGGTCTAAATCAGTGACAAATTCCATTCAAGAAGATACTCCACAAAACATATACAAAAATATCCTTGAAGAATTCCTCCATATAGCAAAGGTAAGTCATCACATATTCTCTTTAGTATTAGAATGTCTATCAATTATAATTATATATTCTCTATAGCATAGATGTCTTCCAATCTGTTACTTTGTCAAAATACAGCAATTCGAATAATACCATTTCTAAATCTTTTATTTATATAAATTCATTCGTACAAGATAAAAAGCACCCATGCTTCCCTACAAACAGTATGGAATCATTTTATTTATTTGACTATAAAATCCAGTATTTTATCTTTTAATAAGTAATACAAGTACTGTACCATTTTTTTTTTTGAAGCAACTATTCCTTTTTATAATTAGTTGCATCATTTTTTTTTGCACTATCTATATATAAAATTGTCATAAACTCATCACCCAATCAGAAAAAACTCGATCATATAATTAATCTGCATGAGCATATAAATTTAGCACAACTTAAAATCCGAAATGACCCAATCTAACCTTGCCCGATGACCGTACCCGAATTTACATTGGTTTTGATCCCGTTTGTTTTACATACTTTATATAGTACTCTGTAGCTAGATTTATAATTCTATATAAATTTATGCAATATCAAACCTAAAAGTCATCAAAATGGTGTTACGGCTATGTTTAATTTACCTTTATTATTTCAGAAACTTATTAGTTGTAGTTGATCACCAGCTCAGACCAAAAAAAAAAAATGAATTGATTAATATTTTACACTTTAAATGTATCAATATAATTAGGATTTTTTTGTAAATAACCACCAAAATGTACCCAGTGTTGAACTAACCACTCATTTTTTTTTGAAATTAAAAAATACCACCCTTATTTTACAAAACCAGTAGCTTTCACCACCCATCCTATATCCCGGCCTGTTTTCCGACTGATGGCCCACGTGGCACCACCCCTATTGGTCTAAAATAAAGAAAATAAAAAAAAAATCAAATTTTCCCCTCCTCCTCCTCCTGCCATCGGGACAGTGAACCCCACCCAAACCAACCTCTTGCCGGACCATCAAAATCAGCCAACGCCGCCCTCTCCCACTCCCCATTCACTGCCAGCGTCTAGCATAGCCTCCCCGCCAGCACCCACTCTTCCCCTAATTGCCGACAAACCAAACTCAACCTTCTAGCCTCCACCTCGACCATCGCCTGAAACTCGCATCATTCCTCGAAGAAGCACCAATCGCTATCCCCACCCCTCACCTGAAATCTGTAACTCATCCCTCGCCTGAAACCCTTACCCACTCTCCACAGCCTGAAATCCCCTATTAGCCCGAAACTCCAACCCTCACATGAAACCTAACCCTTAAACTATCCTAAACCAAGGAGGGGGGTCGAAATTATTGAGGGGGGAAGGAAAGGGGCCGGAAACAAGGACGGAAAGAAGGAGGGGGTGCCGGAAACGGAGACGCGGAAAGCAGGGGGTGCCGGTGGTGGCAGGGCTGCCGCCTACTAGAGGTGACAGGAATGGGTTTAAATTTTTGTAAGTTTAATTTTTATTTCAAAACCCTAAATCGAAAAAACTGGCCGGAATAGAGGTAGGGGTGGTAAAATCTACTGATTTTGTAAAATAGTGGTGGTATTTTTTAATTTAAAAAACAATGGGTGGTTGGTTCAACACAGGGTACATTTTGGGGTGGTTATTTACAAAAATCTATATAATTATAAAAATTAAGTTTCTTTAGATTAAAATAAAAATTGAAATAATTTTTTTAAAAAAAAATAAATTGTAAAAATTAATACGGAGTATTTAATTAAATACATAAAAAATAATACGAGTACCAACTACAGTATTGAAAAACATGTCACTTAACTTGCTAAAATCGGTTATCAACCAATCTTATTCTATTTAAACGAATGCCCCGAAGGACAAAGGTGGTACTATTATTATTTTGGAATAATTAACCAAAGGGTCAATTAGTTATGGAAGATCAATCAAAAGTCATATACTACAAGATTTTTTAATCGAATGAAGTAAGATTTTTACTTCATATTTTCTTTGGCCAGTTGTCCAGATTCGTAAATAAAAAAGACTCATTATGACAATTTGATAAAAAAAATGACTCCAACAACAATTTGGTAAAAAAACCTAATTCCAAGTGACAGTTTGCTTAAAAAAAAAAAGTTGAAGTTAGTTTTTTTTTTATTTTTTTTTTTTATTACCAAATTAGTCTTTTTTATTTACAAATGTGATCAATTGACCTATTTTCTTTTAAATGAAAAACTTTAGTCCTAAAATAAGGAGAGAGAAAGAAGTGATGTCCGTGTGAGTCATGACACGGTGAAAGGCAGCAACAAACGGGGGTGAGAGGATGCGTATAATAAGACGCGCGTAAAGCGGTTTTGGGATTCTGTAACGGCGTTCATTTCCCCCATCAAATCAAACATACCCAAAAAAAAAAAAAAAAAAAAAACTAGAGAGAGAAAAAACTCCAGCACCAACAACATTACAAGAAGCAGAGGAACAAAAAGCTGGTTTTACTGGATTTTTTAAGCGGTTTTGTTTAGCTAAAAAGCAGTTTTCCGGGTGGTAGAGAAGTGGGTTTTATGTGATTATAAACTTTTGGGGTGGTTTTTTTTATTAGAGAAATTTCATTTCAGTTACAAACGTTTCGAAACTCCAAAGGTTGGAGCTTTAATTGCAGACAATAATATTGGTGATAAATTGAGTATTTATTGATTGATTCAGAAGCTTTGTATTTTTTGTTACCCTTTTCAACTCATTTTAAGATTTGAAGAAGAAGATTATTTATGGCAAATAGTATGGCATTTGGACAACCCAATTTATCTCCTGGTGTTCGAGATTCAGGTACATATTTTTTAGAAAATTTTTCCAAATTTAATTTAATAATTCCTGTGAATTTCGTCAATTGAATATAAAATGGGTTTATTTATTTTATAATTTTTGTGAAATTGTGAATAATTTAGCAGGTGGAGGTGATGTTCTGTATCCAGAGCTATGGAGGGCGTGTGCTGGTCCACTGGTGGAAATTCCGCGCGTGAATGAGAGAGTTTACTATTTTCCTCAAGGTCATATGGAACAAGTGAGTTTAATTTCCATATATATATATATATTTTTATTTTTTTTTTAATTTTGGGTTTTTAATTTTTTTGAAGGATTTTTAATTTTTTCTGGGTTAATTTTGATGAATATTTGCAAAATTGTTTGTAGTTGGAAGCGTCAACAAACGAGGAATTAAATCAGAGAATTCACATGTTTAATCTAAATTCTAAGATCTTATGTCGTGTGTTGAACATTCATTTGCTGGTAATTATTCTTTGAATTTCGCTATTTTTTTTTTAATAATTTTTGTAATTTTATAATGTTTTAAATTAATTAATTATTTGGTTGTTTAATTGTAGGCTGAAAAAGAAACAGATGAAGTGTATGCACAAATAACTTTACTGCCAGAAGCAGATGTAAGACTCTTTGAAAATGATTGTTAATTTGTTTGATTTTGACAAGGCCTTTGCATCTTTTGATTTTGATTTTGATTTTATTACTTTTTGTGTTGAAATTTCTTTTTGGGGGTGTTTGCTTTTTTTTTTGATTTTCTCCTGAAATTGTGGTTTGTTGAGGAAATTTTGTTATTTTTGTGTGTAGCAAACTGAACCACTAACTGCTGATGAATATCCATCCGAGCCACGGAGGCCGACGATTCGGTCCTTCTCTAAGGTCTTGACTGCCTCCGACACCAGCACCCATGGTGGATTCTCCGTTCTTCGCAAACACGCGAATGAATGCCTTCCTCCTTTGGTATATACTTGTTTTTGCTCAAATTTTAAGTTTGTGGTTCTGCTGATTTTTGATGATAATTGATTTCTCGTGTTTTTTTTCTTTCCTAGGATATGACCCAACAAACTCCAACTCAAGAGTTGGCAGCCGAAGATCTTCATGGCTATCCGTGGCGCTTTAAGCATATCTTCAGAGGTATGATCATTTTGTAGTTCAATGTGATGTTCAATTCATTAATCGAGCAATGTTCAATTTTCATTGATTAGTAAATACACCAAATTGTTGAAAGTAAAGCTGCTTGCTACCTTGCTCTAATCACATGCATTAGGTTGTCTAGAAACCACCTAATGTTCTCACCAATCATTTCATCCTCGTGTAGGTCAACCTCGAAGGCATTTGTTAACAACTGGATGGAGTCATTTTGTGACTTCAAAGAGAATAGTTGCTGGTGATTCTTTTGTTTTCCTCAGGTAAATTGCTTGTTCCAAAATTACAAGGATCCTGTATGCAAATTGTCTGTGGTATTGTATTAATGTTCGTCATTGGGTTGTTTAGAGGAGAGAAGGGTGAATTACGAGTTGGGGTGCGGCGTGTTGCCCGTCAACAGAGCAGCATGCCCTCGTCTGTGATCTCTAGTCAGAGTATGCACCTCGGAGTACTTGCAACTGCATCCCATGCTGTCACTACTAATACCTACTTTGTGGTTTATTATAAGCCGAGGTAAGCTTCACTACTAATTATGAAATGTAAATTGTAATGCTGTTGCTGGTTTCCAATCTTAGGAGTCGAGAACTATAATATTTTTGTGACACCAGTTGGTTTTTTTTTCATCTTAAAACAAGCAGGATGAGTCAGTTCATCGTAGGATTGAACAAATACTTGCAGTCGGTTGCCAATGATTATAAAGTGGGCATGAGGTTTAAGATGAAATTTGAAGGGGACGACACTCCAGAGAGAAGGTATTGGAACGTCACGTGTCCTTTCAGTTAAATTTGTTTCTGAGATTAGAGTTGTCATTAAATAATCTATTCTATTCTTAAATTTGGTGATTTCAATAGGTTTACAGGTACAATTGTTGGTGTTGAGGAACTCTCACCCCAATGGAAGGATTCTAAATGGCGATCATTGAAGGTTCAGAAGCCCTCCTTTTCTGTGTCCAATTATGAAGTTGCTACGCTTTGTAGTCAAATTTCTTATTGTTTTACCTTCTTTTGTAGGTTCAATGGGATGAACCCACATCCATTCCTAGATCAGATAGGGTGTCTCCATGGGAGATTGAACCCTTTGGTTATCCTGCTGCTTCAGATGTTGCAGATCCTGTTGTCAAGAACAAAAAGCCCCGGCCATCAGTTGAAATCCCTGGCCATGGTAAGAGAAGCCTTTTCTGCATTACTCCTGTCTTTTGAGCTCAAAATTTTTAATGTGTTGCTTAGAATCTTCTGTACAACTTTCGTTCCTAATTTCCACCATCTTACTTGCAGCTTCCATGTCAGTTAATGATTCAACTCCTTGGAATCCCATTAATGACATCGCTCAGGTGAGTCTAGAGTCTTTGAATTTCATAAAACATACTCTGTATTTATTATCAAGAATCTCGACATTTGGATTTCTTTTGGATTACTGCTATATTTTCTCTATCTTACATGTAAATTTGATATCAGGCAGAAATAGAGGATTGTAAAACTGCAACTGCATGGTCCGTTTTCTCTGGATATGGAACCCCACAGTCTGCGAAACAAACTGGTGACCTAACTGAAATTGGGAAGAAAACCGAGACCACTTCGAGCTACAGGCTGTTTGGTATTGACCTAATGAAACCTTCCACACCGACAACTGTGGAGGAGGACTTTGTGCAAGAGCCAAATGTGAATGGAGTCTCCAAAGAGGAACAGGGGCGCAGCTTAGACTCAGCCGCTGAATCTGAACAAAAATCAGATCTTTCAAAGATTTCTCAAGAAAAGAAGCAAACGCTACTATTGGCTTCATCCAAAGATATGCCAAGCAAGCAGGGTTCCTCTACCAGAAGTCGTACAAAGGTATATACAAGTGATGCATAAGATAGTACCCTATGATCCTGATTTTCCTAGTTTATTAGTCTAATAAGAACATTTGTTGGAATAGGTGCAAATGCAAGGTGTTGCTGTTGGTCGGGCTGTTGATTTGACAACGTTGGAAAATTATGATCAGCTAATCGATGAATTGGAAGAGCTTTTCGATATAAAAGGAGAACTTCGTCCCAGAGTTAAATGGGAAATCGTATTCACAGATGATGAAGGTGATATGATGCTTGTTGGCGATGATCCTTGGCTGTGAGTCTTCTTTCTATCTTGGTCTCATTAAAATGAAACAAAAACTGTCCATTTCCAAATTTGCTGATTCAGTTTTTTATTTGTTTTCGTGCAGTGAATTCTGTAGCATGGCCAAGAAACTTTACATCTGTTCAAGCCAAGAAGTGAAGAAAATGAGCGCGGGATGCAAGTTGCCCTCGTCATCATTAGAAGGTGATGGTACTGTTGTAAGCATGGAATCTTCTGGGAATTGAAGGGCTCTTAATCAAAACTTTAGGACCTTCCTTCTGGGTGAATGGGTGATCAACCTTTTTTTTTTAGTCTTTTTAATTCATTTTGATGAAATGGAAACTGTTTCATAATTTGTTAGTGCTAATGTGGTGAGCTTAGAGAAAAGGATTCTTTTCCTTTTTGTTGGCAACTCACTTTTTAGGGAGTTATTTTATAAAAACTTGGTAGGCTAAGTAGTAGTCCTAAAAGCCAACTACTAAAGTTGGGGTTTTTTTCAAGTGTTAAAAATCAATTTCAAATCATCAGGATGATTAGTGGGAAGAGAGAGAGATAGAAATGTTAGGACTTTTAGACTGTTGTGAATATATAAAATGTTAAGCCATTTTTAGTGGTTCTTTCTTTCTCTTTTCTATGTTTGGTTTGTAAATAACTGTACTTAGCTTGTGGCAATTTAGTCATTTATTTTGCCTTTACCAGCTTTATGGTATTATTGGTATATACAAACAAATTAGAGTAATTTCTTGTTATATTTCTACCATATATAGACCAACTAGTTTTAGTGGACTACATGGGATGATTCTTGCAAGTATAAAAAATTCTGAAGTTAGTTCATTTTCTTGCTTTAGCAGTAGTGAAAGTGACTACATAATTACCTTCTTCGGCCGCCTATTAGGGTGAAGTTACTTGAAAGAGAAAGTAAGTAGGGCTGAATGTAGGTGTGAAAGTAAATTGTGTTAATCTATGAGACTATGACCATTTGTAGTACGGGGCAAACTCAAGCCCTCAAGGGGACTAATCAGATTGAAAGCCTGGCAAACTCGAAAGGACAAACTTTGTTCCTTTCAAGTGATAGAGGGAGTAGCTGAAGATTTCATTTCCAATTTTTGTGCCTTACAAAGGAGAATGATAAGTTTTGGGTAGAGAATTTCCAATTTCTTTGAAGTTAAGTCTAGCCGCTTTTATGCAAAATATGGTGATTTCCTTTCTACCATCCTTTTCTCATAAGTATGCTATAGGTTATTTTCTACTTCTTCAACTGGATAAGTTGGAGTTTAAGTTGGAGCTTGGAGATATAGTTGTCTCCTATTGATTTTGGAATGAAATCTTACTCTAGCCATCACCTATTGATTTTGGAATGAAATCTAATTTGGGCTTATAAACGGCTAACTCCATTTACATATTTAATGTTAAATATTCATCGGGGTAACCTCTTTCTTTTTTGAGGAAGATTTACGTAGTACATTATTTGGTTCTCTTACATGCCATATTTCGATCCTTACTATAAGATAGTATACTAGCAGGATAAAAATTTACTCCTATTAAGTTTTGGGTTTGTGGTTTTTGTTAACTACTCATCATATAATTATTTGTCTTAGACTATCTTTATTAGAATTTGGATCTTTTAGTACGTATTTCTAGAAAGGAAGAAATCAAATCCAATTAATCTATCGTGAAGACTAAAGGAGACACTTCAGGATATGGTTTATCCAATTCAGAAATCAGGATATGGTTTGTCAGAGTTTTCTTCAAGCTAATGGTATGCAACATCAAAAAACACACACTAATGCACTATGCTACTATGATCAAGTATTTGGGGGAGTGTACAACTTTTTGTTCAGTGTGAATGCAACATGTCTTATTCTTGGCGTAATCGTGTAACTCGTGAAATCCTGTATTCTGTTCATTCTCCTTGATAGCCAATGAGTACTTGTAGTTTGGTACCACCATGTCATTTGTCGTCCTGACCAATAAGTGTTGATATTCTAGGTTTTCTAAATGAAGCTTAAGATTGTATTACGGAACTGAAAATGAAGCTTAAGATTGTATTACGGAACTGAAAATGAATGTTAAGCGGGTTAAATTGTGATTGATAAGCAGTTAGAGTAGAGGATAGAGATAATATGGTGGTCTTATTTCATCCAAGATATTTTAGAAGGAATAGGCAGATAGCAGAATGCAACTTACAAAGACAATTAGGTTTTTGATGGGCCTATGTTGTCAGAAAGTTCAATAGTTGTTAGCTTGATGGTAATTCATGAGAATTGTTAAAGTTGGAATTTAAAAGGGGCCTTGATTTGGAATATAATTAAAGGGTCGTGATCCATTGCAAATTTACAATATAAAAGCTATATTAATCTCACAATTATTTATTACGACTTTTACAACGAGGAATCAAAGATGAATGTTTCTTTGAATTTTTGAAATGACTTGTATATTTTTTGCAAAGGACATGTATGTGCTATTTACATCATCATTTGCAATACGGAGATGAATTTCGATCTACTCAACCATGCTGTCTTTCACCGTTGCTTCTAAGATACTAAACGGCAAATTAATGGTTAATAAAGGGCATTAAACTCCCTATTATCTCGTAATAGTTTGACTTATACTTCGTATATCAAAGTATTTTCATTGATCATCTGCAAGAATGAGATGGGTTAAGTTAATCCTTTTGGTAGAAGCTAAGTGCTAACCTTATTTCTTCTTCCATTAGAAAAAAAGGGCTTCCCAACTCACGTAGAGGTTCTGACATATGGGGTTGTTTAGCAATCGGCGGTTGGCTGTTGGCTTATTTGCTTGGCTTGTTTGACTAGCTGGAAGTATTAGCTGTATGGATTGACCTTTTAAGTTAGTTGTTTAAGCCGGCTGTTTACAAAAGTGTTTGGTAAAATTATCTATGGTTGTTAGCCGTTTATTAGTGATAGAGTGGGCCAACAAGCCAAAAGCCAATAGAAAAAGTTACTTCTATTAGCTTTTGGCTTTTGGCGGAAAAACCAGCTTAAAAGCCAACAAAAAAGCCAACTATTGATGTATGCGTTTTATACCATGATTTACCCCGGTTTTATAGTGTATATTTGCATGGTTTTGAGCTCTACGGAGCCCTTTCTCGCTAACAATCTCTTCTCTAGTGTGTTCGATCTATTTTATTGAGTTTCACAGGAATACAAAGATTTCTTAGATGAATCGGACTTATTTTGGATGATTATAGAAGAATTGTCGAGTGAAGAATGAAGATTTCCCCAATGCCTTATCGGGCATCCCATGCCCTGGCTGCTAGGGCGAAGAAAGGAAGAGCTAACTACGAAGAATAGTCATTTGATCACACGTGCCCTATCGGGCATGTCATGCCCTGGCAGACCGGGCAATGAAGAGTTATTTTTAGAGCTTCATTCTTGAAGCTGTTATGCGCGCCCGACCGGGCGTGAGGTGCCCTGGCTGACCGGGCAGAAGAAGAAAGTTAGAGTAGGAGACATTAACTTTGTCCGCCCGATTGGGCAGGCCTTGCCCGGTCTGGTCGGGCACTGTTGCGCACCGTCGTTAATTGTTTTCGGAATTCTATCTTTTGAAGGGTATAAATACCCCCTGTAATCACATTTAGAAGACAGCTTATTATTTTCCCTAGTATTAGAACTACTTTAAAAACCCTAGTTTACTCTCTTTAAGCAATTAATTTCTACTCTTGGTTTTAGAATTATTGTTCATCAACAATTTAAGCTTTCTCAATTGAAGTAATTGGTATTCATCTACTTTATCACTCTTTTACTTTTCATTGCTTATTAACTATGTTTTCTTCATTGAATCTTATTTTTGCCTTCGTTAATACGTGTGAGTAGATCATTAATCCGGGATCTTGCAAGGCCCGAGTATGGTTGATACATGAATTGAATCTTTAATTCCTCCAATAATAATCCCAATTGACATGCTTAATTGATTGTGTTTATGCCATGCTAGATTAGGAATAATTAGTATTGTTATCATCCCTTTGTTCTTATTGCAACAGAAGTTGGGTATTAACGAGATTTGGGTATTTCAATTAGTGGTTTGAAGATCATCACGGAAGTAGGTGATTGGATGATTAGGAAGTTAAGCATTGTGTTTAATGTCCCTTATTACTTGATTCCATGGAAATAGGCTTGATAGTTTATATGGGAAGTCATTGATAACTCGGAAGAGACCTTTGGTATTGTTTAGGGAATGTTTTTCCTCTTGTCAATTGACTTATTATTGGGGGTAGATTTATTAGTGTATCGATTATGTTCGTGGTAATGCTTGATCTTGGATGTTTTAGTTAATTGATTTATCACTCTATTTAAATTAATTGTGCCATTTAGATATATTAGTTATTAGTGTTCTTCACTATTGATTGGTTACTTGCTTAGTGATCGCTTGAGTCTAATTAATTAGGTGAACCTTAGTCTCTTGGGATTCGATCCTTACTTGCCCGTCTACATAGTAGTGGTCTTGTTTGGTTTATTTTTGTTAGGTACGTGACACGTCTATCAACTATCAAACATATATTTTGACTATTTGACCAAACTAAAAAGCCAAAAGTCAAAAGTTAGGCAAAAAACCAATTGCCAAACACCCCAATAACCATGCATCAATGACCATGCTATATGGGTCATTGAATCAACAATCCCACTAAGGGATGCCTTGCACGGCTGCACCCCACTATAGAAGTCAAAATCATCACTAACTATCTAAAATGTGTTCTCATAAAACTATCATTTTTACAACGAAACAATGTAAACTCGGTCAACTTGACTGTGGACAGGGGG
Organism: Chenopodium quinoa; assembly: GCF_001683475.1. Classification (NCBI taxonomy): domain Eukaryota; kingdom Viridiplantae; phylum Streptophyta; class Magnoliopsida; order Caryophyllales; family Amaranthaceae; genus Chenopodium; species Chenopodium quinoa. The sequence goes on from NW_018742484.1 coordinate 8,149,512, forward strand.
AGTATAGTAATACTTATGTAATACAATGAAACAAACTTGTTTCTATCTCCGTCAAAATTGACCATCTACATAGTAGTGGTCTTGTTTGGTTTATTTTTGTTAGGTACACGACACGCCTATCAACTATCAAACATATATTTTGACTGTTTGACCAAACTAAAAAGCCAAAAGCCAAAAGTTAGGCAAAAAACCAATTGCCAAACACCCCAATAACCATGCATCAATGACCATGCTATACGGGTCATTGAATCAACAATCCCACTAAGGGATGCCTTGCACGGCTGCACCCCACTATAGAAGTCAAAATCATCACTAGCTATCTAAAATGTGTTCTCATAAAACTATCATTTTTACACGAAACAATGTAACCTCGATCAACTTGACTGTGGACAGGAGGAGTATAGTAATACTTATGTAATACGATGAAACAAACATGTTTCTATCTCCGTCAAAATTGACCGTTGTAACAACTTTATGATATTAAAGCACAACTGCACAAGTATGTAAAGTGACGCACTCTGTATTATTAAACACTAAACACATGAGCCGGTTAGGTAGCCAATTTAAAAAATATCTTCTTCATTAATCTCTACACAATCCTATGAGATTTTGCTATCCATTTCCCGTAATTATGCAAGAAACCCCGCTTTTAATAACACTCGTCAATGTTGTTATCACAATATCACCAGATGCACCTTACATGGCCTATTGGCCAACTTCTATACTCAAAATAAATTTTAACAACAATAAAAAAAATGAGGCTTCTATAAAACCATTTTTCCATTCAGTTGAAAGCAATGTAAATCCAAGCTTAAGACGTCAAAGTCTATTTTGCAATTAAAATGGCTAAATTCACGGTTTCCCTCCTCTTGGTTCTCCTTGCTTCCATCTTTGGTACGGTGATTAGTTCTTCTCCTTCGAATTAAGATTTTGAATTACTTCTTCTTCTTTGTATTATTCTGAAAGATGGGGTAAAAGGTTGGATTATTCTGTAATAATCAAAAGGTGAGATTATTTTGGGAGATTTGAGCAAAGGTTGGATTATTTAAAATAATTTTTTCAATTTAAAATTAAATCTAGCTAGCTTATTAAACTAGCTTAGTAAAGAGTTGTTTTATTTGTAGACGCTATATAAAATAGAAAAGTGACCTACGTCTTAGTAATTAATTAATTAATTATAAAGAGACGGTATTTTTTTTTTTTGACATTTTAGTCCAATTAATCAATATTTATAAATTTATAATAGTATATGACATATGTGACTATTATTTCTAGATGATTATGTGTTGCTTGCAATTTCATATTTTTATTTTCATCTTATTTGCGATTTTTATAGAATGGTGTTTGTTTTTGTATGTAGGAATTACAACAGGGGAAAGTTGCACATATTTTGCACAAGTACCTGGAGGGTGCCCTGACATTAAACAATGCACAGAAACATGCAGGCCTTGTTACCGAGGAGTAGGGCTTATACTACCAGAATGTGTGGCACCAGGCGGCGACGTCCATTTCTGGGAATGTAGGTGTTACTTCAGAAATGGGGCACCCTGCCCACCACCAGGCAGTGGCCCTACATGCCCTAAGCCGCCTGGTGCATTGCCGCGACAATGATCAAGCCCATTGAGCAGTCCTAAGCTAGATTCACCTTGCATCGCATTTTGTTGATCCTAAAGAATCCTTTCTAGTCCATGGTTGTTTATTTATTATAGTCTTAATTAAAGGACAATAAAATTTGATAGGTTCAAATTTGAGCTTTGAAGGAGTTAATTTTTTTTTTATTTGATTTTTTTAGCCTACAATTAAATGTTGTTATTGGCCATAAAAATCAAGCACCTATAATGTTTTTGGTCATAGGAATACATTGAAAATAGTGGATGATCTATTCATACTTTTACTGTTACATAGTTACATGCATGCTGTCACAACCTTACACAAATTTATTTTTTTTATTTTTATTTTTTGAGGAAACCACCTTACATAAATTAGGGACTATTAATGGCATCACTAAATCTGGAAAATATAATTTAATTTCGAATTACACACCCAAATTAGAGAATTCGATCTTGACCCAATGACATAGGGGCACTACTGCGTGTAGAAAACACATTTGTTTTCAATGTGTATATCGAAAACCGTACAAATAAAGTACTCCGTAACAACTTATGAAAACAAAAGGAAGCCTATAATTATTTTGTGAGTGAAAACAAGACCGAGTTTTTAACTTTTTATCGAACTTATTTTTATTTTTAATAAACCTAACTTATTTTTATTGAGCATAATTTATTTTAATTGAACTTAGCTTAATTTCACTTTTTCGAAATGCTCTATTAATGCTAGACTATCTTTTGGTGATAACTAATTTTTCTTCTTCTATTATACCTGTATGTTTGATTAGCTAGCATGAATGCATGATTATAATTTATATATTTCAATTTTTAATATAAATTTTTTGGATTTATCATGTCAAATTTAATACTACGTAATTTAATTAAGTTTATTGTTATATTGTCAATCAAATTGAAGTAGCAAATTTTCAAAATTAATTAGAGTAAGTAACACTGGTGCAGATAATGCTAGTTTTTCCATAATCCAACCTTTTTTTTGGTGTAGTTTCACCCGGTTCACCCTTTGGGCTAATCTGGATTCGGGCTCAGTTTTGGGTGGTTAGGTTCCACTCCCTTCCCAATTATTGTTGCGGGGGATCGACCACGCGGTCCTTCCTACCAAGTGTAGCTCCAATCACCACTACTGTACCAACAACCAATTGGTTCCATAATCCAACTTTACATATATATGCAGTTATGCTTATTATTGATTAATTGCTTACATTGAGTTGACATGTACTCCGTTTATACATTACACTCAAAATATTCTTAACATATACTGTATTGCTAATAATTCCATGATTTAAGAACTTCACATATGCACATTATATTATTGCTCACCATTAATTGACATATATATATACATTATACTCAAAATTATCTTAATTAACATATATAGCTAATATTTCCATGATTCAAGAACTTTACATATGCACATTATTGCTCATAATGAAACCGCATATATATTATACTTTAAATAATCTCAACGTATATAGCTAAGTTTACCATAATTCAAGAACTTTACATAATTACTTATCCGCATTGCTCATAATTAATTGGCATATAGTACTACATAGTTACGTAATATGATCTTAACATTTATAGCTAATCTTTCCATAATACAATAAATTTACATATTCGGGCCATAGAATCAATTCAACTACTTTCACCACTTAGCTATAAAAAGCACTCCTCGCACCCCAAAATTAAAGACCATAACTCTAATTGATTTTACTTACAAGTGCGCAACAATCTTCTGCGTTTGAAATGGCTAAATTTGCAGTTTTATTTTTATTGCGTTGGTTGTTCGTGTTGCTACTTCTCCCGATAATAATTTTTTGCCCATTCTTTTAATTTGCAAATTCAATTTTTCGTCGTATATATATTCAAGATGTATGTCTGAAATAATTAATTACTTAACAAGTTATTATAATCAAATTAAATATCTTGCATTATGTACTTTGTATTCAATTAAAATTTACATCTTATGGAGTAATCTAATTGTTCTTTCAAAATTAGCTTATATTTTTTTATATAAAAACAAAAGTGGTTTAACGATAATTTATACGTATATATGGAGTTGATTTAAATGATATGAAAGCTTCATGCATTGATATATGCACTGTAATTTCTCACTTGTAACAGTTTATAAAGTATTAATGGAGGCAACTGTACGTGTTATTCGATTGTTATAGAAAGAGTTATGTGTGTCAAATCACATGTATATTAGTGATGTAATAATGCATGTATGATGCATGCACGCATAAACAAACCTCATTCATAAATAGACATGACTAATTTATTACTATAAGAATTAGAATTCGCTCGTGCTAACACTTGTGATATATCACATGTATTTGTACAGGAAAACAATATTATATTGAAACTTGAAAGTTATGAAAAGTTATGTAATTATCTATTTTTTTTAGTGTTAGGAGTTTCATGGCTTGGTTAAAAGTTGTAAAACTAACTAACATTGTTTTTTATATTACGATGTAAAAATAAGAATGCAGGGAAAGCTCGAGGAGATGATACTTGCTCAACATATTTTTCACAAATACCAGGAGGATGCCCGGACTTTGAGAAGTGTCTACATTTATGTTCAACATGTTTTACAGGAATTGGCAATATACAAGCTGACTGTGCTGCCCCTGGTGGTTTTATTCATCTTTGGGAATGTAGGTGTTATTTCTTAAATGGAGCCCCGTGCCCGATAAGTCCACCGGGTTGTCCTCTACCTCCTGGTGCACACATTTCACCTCCTAGTCCTATTGGATTCACCCAAAACACAACCGAGCTTCTAAATTGATGTGCCGCGCACTTTCAATGATAGAAAAATATTTTCCTATCTTTATATTATTATGTTAAATATTTGTTAGTGAATCAATATTAATAATATTATTATAGTTACTTTGGTATTTATTACGAGTATTAACTTTATTTTGTTTGTTTATTGTTTTCTTTGAGGGTACTCATATTTGATATCGAGTCTGAAATACCATGTTTAAGACCAAAGATTAGGTTTAATATGATATGCATGTATTGAGATCAATAAACCACGATGACTTTGTCAAATTGCCAAATTGACGTAGATACTTCCAATTGAGGGGAAAAAAAACATATCTAGTGATTTGGATCGAGATTTTATTCCAATAGTGATGAGAAGAGTGACTCTTAACCTTATTCAAAATACGGAGTATATATTGATTAGGTATCCCAATGGATCTAAATAAATTCTTATACTATCTATTAAATGGAGTACCATTAGTCCATTACTGCCCTTAGATGCAATCATAAATGAATTGCTTGTATCAATTTCAACCGTTAAGTTTTACGAGGTTACGAGATAGCTCAGCCGCAGTTGTAGTGGTCTACACTGGTCCACTACATATTTTGATATGGTACAAGGCTACGGCCTAGGAGTAAGGTTGGGGTTTGCTGACTAGGAAAAATCGTTAGCTACTGCTGTTATCCAAAACTCCTGCAAGCCATGCATTATTCACCACATATTCGGAAAATTCGAGACATACTTGCTTTGTTTCTTTTTCTTTGTCCCGTTTTTTTTTTTTTTTTTGAATGTTCCTTGAAAATTGTTTAATTGTCTTAGTAACTAAATTTACTCGCTTGTCATTCCGTCCGTTTGATCTCTTGCTCTCTCTCCTTATCAACCATATTCACGATCCCGCGGGATAGGAAGATAGTAACAAACTAGGTTAGGTATCGTGCCATATATGGTAATTTTCAATAACCATTACTTAATTTACACTATTTTTAATTATAAAAAAATGAATCAGTCTAAGTTGTTACTTTGTAAAATGATTTTATTATAAAAGAACCTATTATTAGCAAAAAAGATTTTTTTAAAATACGCATATATGTATATTTATATACAGTATATTTCACCAACAAATTTATATCATTTTCTTCTTGTTAACCAAATGAATATATATCTTAACAATATGTATTTAACCTGTAAATAGATTTATTTTATACACACTATTTTTATTCTCTCTTATGCAGTATTTTTTTCAATAATTAACTGGCTTAAAATGTTTTTTCATATCTTTCCTGGCAAGCTTTTCATACATAATTAAGTAAAAAAATCTTTTACAAAAAATGATCTTCGTTGTAATAATGATAGAGTAGTACATAATATTATGTATGTTACAAATTATGTTAGGAATTTGATTATTTTTTAAAACTTAAGTTTATGGTATCAATATATATTGTGGAAGGATACATTAAATCTTTTTATTCTTTTATATATGTATAAGATTTGTTTCCTAAATAATTTTTTTTTTTAAAAATAAAATAAAATTTAGGGACACACCAGAAAATAACATTAAAAAAATTACTTATAATTATGATGTTGCCTTAATAACTTTTAGAGATAAATAATCTAGTGCCTCTAAAAATTTGGTCGCTAATTCATGGTTGCCCCTAAAGCCTCTTTTAAAGGCAATACAATGCATTGCTTCTAAAAACCCGAGGCAACCGTATAATCTTGCCCCTAAATATATTTAAAGACATTATGAAAATTTGCTTCTAAATAGCATATATAATTAGGGGTAACCATATAATTTTGCCTCAAAATATAATTAGAGGCATTATATCTATTTGCTTCTAAATACCATATACATTAAGAGGCAATCATGTAATTTTGTCTCAAAATATAATTAGATGCAATTTTGTATATTAATGCTAATGATATTTAGATGTCAATCAGAAATTTGACATGAAAGGTTTTTCGAGGCAGAATACATGATATATGCCTCTAATATATTGTTTCTAATTGTATAGAAATTTATATTACAATAATTTTTCATTTTAGGATATAATTTTTGTTGTTTATTTATTGGCAAAATCATTTAAAAGGATTAACCATGTCAGTATAACATAAATAAAGCAAGTTGATTTCATTAAATCAAACAAAAATGATATTATTAATAATATAATAGTCATTACATAATTGATCCCAAAAAAATTAATTAAGTTACTAAACTACTTGACTTCAAAACATGCACATGAATAATTAAAAAAAGTTGGATAATGTAAATAAGAAAGAGTTTTCATCTAAAACTATAAGCTTGAAAACAACATTATTTTCTTCAATTTCTTCTAATTCGATCTCTAGCCATCTTCATTATATATTTTTCTAGTCATTAAAAAGTATGAAATTAATTTTTGTTACAATGCGAAAAATTAAATTAAAATAAGTTTAAATAACTAATTCATATAAAAAAAAACTATAAATGATCATAAATAAATATTATCAAATTCAAAGAAAGATTAAAATTAATTTCACTAAAACTTACAATGAATGAAAATAAATAGTACTAATACTTCTCATCTACTTGCATTTCATCATCCTCTTCATCGTCATTCTCATCATCATCCTCATCGTCATCCATGTTATCATTAACCTATAATTTAATAATTAGTATGCAATGACAAATAAAAAATAATTTTTAAATTTAATTCAATAATCATATAACAATATTAAATAATGAAATATACCTCATCCGAATCTATTTCAGATAAATCATAGCCTAAATGGCTCAAAATATTCTCCATGAAATCTTTCATGACCTCAATTTCCTTCTAAAGGCCTCTCATCTTTTTAGTTAGGGCTTTATTTTTCACATTAGCTTCTTTTGCCTCTTTTTTAGCCTCTATTACCTCATTCTTTGCTACATCAGCTTCTTTGCGTAACTTTGCTCCCTCACTAAATGTCCCATATAATGATGTAATAGAAGGGCTAACTACCTTGCCACGATAACGACCACGTTTACCAATGGGTTTAACTTTTGCATAGATTTCTTCATCGATCATATCTATTTCTCCCGCCTCACGTTACACAAGGAGCTCTTTAACTTTTTACTGCATAAAAAAAATGTAAGATTATACAAAAAGGGGAAAAATAATAATAAACACTAATATTTACAAATGAACTCAATTAATTATATACTAGATTGATTCTAGAGAGAGAAAAAAGGTCACAAGTCTTTTTAACTAATAACAAATAAAATGTTTCCCTTATAATATGACTGAAAACCAACTTTAATATAGTCGTTTCAACCTGCTTTGTCACACAATAAACATAAAACAACTCCAACATCATTTAAATCACAACACATACCACCTCCACAATTTATTTCCAGAGTTACCCTATCTTTAATAATATAAAAATAAAAAATGAAAATATAATGAACTAAGTTATTGATAGGATTTGTTCATTAGCTTTTCTAATATATTATAGATATAGTATAATTTTTCAACATTATTCCTACACTATATGTACTACTTAATTTCTTACCATGGTTTCTTTTGTCACTTCAGTGATAGGTGCTTTATCACGAGTTTCCTCATATAAATCCAACATGCTCGGCATTACTTTGTCACGCTTGAACTGATATTATAAAAAGTCACATCATCAAATTAATTTTTTTTTGGGTAAAAAAATAGAAAAAAAAAAAAAGAGTTTACCATGTCTTCGGCTTTTTGAGCAAAACTCTTTGTACCAGCAGTATGTCCTACATCTTTTTTTTTTTTTTTGGTAAATAGTATGTCCTACATCTTGGTAAGACCGATTGTCAACATTTCTTTTACTTATGGCCTTTAAAATTTGAAAAGTAATATATAATTGATGTCCAAAACTAAAAGAGAAATAAAGAAACATATGATAACATTATACTATACCTTAAAGTCTGTTGACCCAAAATATTCAACAAGCCATTTCCAGTCATTTTCATCGACATTTGGAGGCATATTTTCTTCTTTAAATCGATCTTCATTTGTATCCACTGTATCATAATATGTACTCTTCAATCTTGCGCGATAATTCCTGTACTTCTTATTCAAAGATTCCATGATATACTTTTTCCTTTCCTCTAACTTCTTATCACGTTCCTCTTCATCCTCAAGTCCTATATTAAATTTTTCCTTGACAATATATACAAATGTAGTTATTAGAACCCAAAAAAAAAAAAAAAAAAATTGCAAGAAAAACATAATCTATATGTAACAAGATATAAAATCCAAAAAAAAATAAAAAAATACCCGAACAAGTTTCCACATCTTCTCCTTATTTTCTTTCGGAGTTTGTGAAAATACTTTCACCTCATAAAGTGGAGCATTAAGAGGATCTCGTACAAGGGCACCACAATAACTTGCCAAACAAGCTCTATTTACACCAATCGGCTGACCTTTTATGTTAAAATCCACCTTTTTTTTTTCTCACCAGGTCTCATTTTTGCCATTTGAAGATTTCTTGTAGGACCTCTAGGAGTGTTAGTCTTGTAAGTTTTTCTCTTTTTTTTTTTAGTTCCTATAATATAAAAACATTCTGGAATGTATTAATTCGTGCAATGTAAATAAAAATCATTGAATAAATAATAAGAAATACCATTGTTGTCTTCTCCTTCATTTATAGGTATTTCATCATCATAACTTCTAATCATGTCTGCATTGTTGAAATCTTCTTGATCTTCTAAATTAATGTCTCTTGTTTGATCTAAATTGTTATAACCTTCTCGACCTTGCAAATCATTATCATTATTGTTCTCAGAGTGTTGCACTTCATCTCGTCCTATGTCAAGTGCATTTTGGGGTCAAGTTAGTAGAATATGCCAAAGTTAAGAAATCGCATAAACATTCTAAAATAGATGATTATATAATGAAATAAATAATATTAATAATAAATGAACCTTTAAAATGACACTTCTTTCTCCATCATTTCTTTGTTCAAATCCTAGTAAGTATTAAAATTTAAAAATTCACGAAAAATGCATATCTTGGTCGTATATGAAATTATAAATATAAGTGTATAAAAAGAAACCTTGTTACAGCTTTGATGGATGTTCTGGTTTTATCAGCATTTTTATTTACATGTCTTGCCTGTTTTTCTTTATTTGATCTTAATAACCTAGCAACTGACATTGGTGGAATGAGATTTCTCCTTCGACCCCTTTCTTTGATCTCATTAATTTTAACCTGAAAAATTTTATAATAGAGAGTAGGTACCCAAATACAAGATAATGCATAATTATTCGATAGTATCCAAGAAAAACTTTACGAAGGAACCTTTTTAATAGTTACACTACTACTAAATTTGGAATACATAATGGTAAAATAACATGCCAACATCTCAACAATATATTCTGGAAGTATTTGTAACACTCTAGAAATTCCTTTTCTTTAAAATAGTTGTTTTGCTTTTTTAAAATATGAAATAGGAAATTTTAAGACATTACCGCCACCGTGAAAACGGCTAAGGCAATTATCAAAGACACATAGCGGAAGACTCTCTTTAAAACCATTCAAATCAAGTCAACTTAAAAAGTCAAACCAAATGAAAGTAAAGTCAACCAAAGTCAACCTACAACTTGGAACCATTGTAGGCCCTTAATAAAACCGAGATAAAACATTTGAAAACCTTTGCGTTAGTCTCACAAGCAAAATATATAATAACTAAAGCAACAAACCACATCATATTCTTATGAAAACTAAATGTGATTCGCTCTTCACTCTTGCTCAGCCCATCATGAATATGCTTATACACTTGAAAAACTCCTCTTTACTTTGTCCCCGCTACTTGCCATTAGAAATGGGTCGTCGTAGGGCCAAGATAAAGATAAGGCCAAACAAACACACAACACACAATTAGCAATGCTAAGTACATAAGTGTAAACAGTACACACTAACATGCTTTAACCCTATCAATACACAACTTACCTTGCTGCACCTGTTTTCAAGCACACAACACAACCAACCAATAATTAGACAACTAAATTGCTTATTTAATTTGATTATGCATCGAACGGGTTTCCCACCAAATCCCTGCCCCAAATAAATTGAGGTAAAGTACGCCGGGAGCTAACCGGGTAGGCAAATGCCACATGAAGTGACTGGACGTCTTGCGCATAAAATAAATAAAAGGAAAATACAGCTTCCTGCACTCCCAGTAGAAGTCATGGTAAAATATAAAACCCCATAACTCCCCCCATATGTTCATACTCAAGGTATATATGTTCCAAGAGTTTTGATGCATAATCTCTTTCACTTTACGTTGGTTACATATTGTCACACTTGGTGATAACTCTTAAACCATAACACAATCAATCATAATAAATCATTCAAGTAATCAAACATACTGGTAGGCGGTCGCACACCTAGCAAAAATAACCTAACTATTCCTCCTAATTATGTAGCAGGGTAAGTCAGGGTCGATCCCACAGAGACTATGGTTCACCTAAATTATCTAGACTCAAATAATTACTAAGCAAGAATCAAATCAATGGTGGAATAACAAAGAGCTAATGTATGGAAAACTTAAAATAAATCAAGGAATATAATAAATCAATAAGCTAAAACATCCAAGATCAAGTATCACCACAATTACGATCGATGCAATTATATATTTACCCCTATTATACAATTCCAATTAACATGGGGAAAAGTAAACCCTAATCAATACCAAGGACCTCTCTCGAGTATCAATGGCTTCCCTAACCTACAATCAAGCCTATTCTCATGGTATCATGCAAATTAGAGACATTAAACACTTTACTTCACTTCCCAATTATCAATTCAACTACTCTCGTGATGAATCTCAAACCCTAAATCAATTTCTCAAATCCGTTAAAACCCAACTCTCGTTGTGATTGAAACTATGGAATAATAACAATACTAATTATCTCTAATCTAGTATTGGCATAATCACAATCAATTTAGCATAAATAATTGTAATAGTTATTAGAGAATTTAAAGAAATAAATCATGCATCAATCATAATTGGGCTACCCTAGATCTTGGAATAAGAAAACTACTCACACATATTGAAAGAAAAAATAACAATAATAATCAAGGAAAACATAATTAAGAAACAAAAGATGAAAAGAAAATACCAAATCTTGAAATAAATGGAGATTGCAAAAGTAGAAACTTGAATCTTGAATTACAAAGCAATGTAAAAATAATAGAGAGAACTAGGTCTAATAATAAAAACTAGATGCTAATAAAATACTCAATAATGAAATAATATAAAGTCTAGAGTATTTGTACTCCGAAAAAGATAAGAAAACGCAACAAAAATATATCGCGCAGTCTTCCTAAGAGGCACGGACGTGCCTCACTTCGTGTAAGGTTCTTTCTCATCTTCTGGACTCCAGGCACGGACGTGCCTATATTGGGCACGGACGTGCCTCATATGAAAATTCGAAGTCAGCAGGGGCACAGACGTGCCTATATGAGGCACGGACGTGCCTCACTTCCAGATAGTTTTCTTCAGTTTCTGAGGCCTAGGCACGGATGTGCCTAGCTTCCAGATTACTTCTTCTTTCTTTCTTCAATTATACATGGCCGTGCTTGACTCCAAAAAGGCCTAAATGACTCGTTCTTCGACCAATGAGCTTCGTGAAGGTCCGTGGGCCTCGGTTTAGTCTCATGGCTTCATAAAAATCTCCATATTTGCTTCGTTAATCCTGAAATACATCAAAAACAACGAAATTACCCATAAAAGCATCGAATCATCGAAACTAAACCAAATCAAACCAAAATGGACTAAAATACTAAGCAAGACTAATAAAAACAACTAAAAAGAAGACAACAAACATGCACAAAACACGGCTTATCGCATACCAATTTAATTATTGAATAATTAGTAACCACATAATTTAACGTTGAATCCTTTTTAAACTACCTCGGTATTAAATAACACCTTAAGCGCATAAAGCACCGCAAATCCTATCCCTCGGTGTTTAGAACACCTTAAGTGCATGTAGGCACCGCAATATAATTTATCCCTATGTAATAAGACACTTAATAGCTCAATTCCCATGCTTAAAGCATCAATAAAAATTATATGAACCACAATAAAAATTCTCTTTTCATATTCCAAATCAAATTAAACATTTAGTTTAGTTAAACATGCTCTCAATCATGCCAATAATAAAAGTGTAGTTCATATTCAACATGCCAATATAATTAATTCCAATCATTAATCCATCATAAATAATTCATACATCACAAATCAATCACCAACATCAATCCAATCGCCAATTCCAATTCCACCTAACATCATACTACCATGGAATTAACTATACAAAGCCTAGCATGCTTCTATACACTTAAATAATTCTCGAGAACGCAAACGTACCTTGAATATGATCTCAAAATCGCCACGACTACACAAAATCACTCACTTGGAAATCTTCTACAACCCAAAATTTCAAAGAGACATTAATTCCTATTCAATATAAATTTCAAGCAATATATACACTCTTTAAATCGCTCATCAACCCTCTAAAACAAGCTGAAAATTAATTTTTAACCCTTACTTTTATTCCCAATTAATGGGTAATTAAAAATCTCTTCAAGAAACATAATTATAACCTTTATATTAAAATTCTAGCTTTATAAAAACATGTAAAATTGTTATAATTATGTTTAAAAATATCTAATTTATTAGTTTCATTCACCTACAATCAATTTCCATCAATATACATTAATTTAGAAACTTAGGTTCCTCAATTTGGGGCTTTTTAATTCAAAACCCAAATCTGAAAATTATTTACTTAATAAAAATAATCAAACATCATAAAAATATTACAAAACCCAAAAATAATAATTGAATCAAGGCTATAATAATTTTAAAACAAAAGAAGAGAATTTTTTTATTTTTTTTTAAAACACGCACACAAGGGGGAAAAAGGGAGGGTGGGTGGTGCCACCTCCCACGGCTGCTGCCGCCGGCCCGGCCGCCACCGTGATGGTGGTGGTGTGTGTGGCGATGTGTGTAAAATCTAAAAGGGAGGGGGGAAATTAAAGGAGAAAGAAAATAAGAGGAGAGATAGAGAGTTTACCTTTGGATATTCTCCACCTTGGGCAAGATCTAACTTGCTCATAAGACGGGTATTTATACCCCCTCTCTAAAACCCTCCTAAACTTAAATTCCCTTTCTACCCTTAATATCCCTTCTCCTATTCAAACTAGTCATTTGACTTTCTTTAAATACCATTGACTTTAAATTTCCTTTTATAAAATAATATGCCCTAAAATTTCTAAATAATAAATTAAAATATTTTTAAAACAAATTAAATAAATAAAAATAATTCTTTTTAAATAAATAAAATACTATAAATAATTCATTTTAAATTATTTAAATACTTCATAAAATAATGATTTAAATTAAAATATGTATAAAAATACGGGGTATTACAGTATTAAAAGTTGAATAGCAAAATAAATCAAAAAAAAAAAAGGCAATACCTTCTTGTTTGAAGTCACATTGTGAGTTTCTTTCTCATACTCAACTTCTTCATTCTCATCAGGTACATAATCACCATCTTTCTCAAGAGATGCATTACACTTTTGTTTAAACTTTTGAGCTATCTACTAAGCTTGTCAAAGAAGCAGCAATGCGCTTTATGCCCAACGTCTTCATCCTCGTCTTGTTAGCTTCAATTGTCTTAAGTCTTTGTAGTTCATACGCATTTTGAGCTATATGTAATCTTCTTTGTATGAAACAACATTCTTTCAATGCTTATACCAGGTCCTTAGGGGCCGAAAGATAAGTTTGATGTTATTTGCAACCTTTAATAGAGGAGCTAAAATTACTTTGGGAAGTTGGTGTTGAAATATATATGATGCTTCAAAGAAAGAGAACTTTAAAATGCATGCATCTTTGTTATGGACTATAAGTGATTATCCTGCCTATGGTGATTTATCAGGTTGGAAAACTGGAGGAGCTGTTGGTTGTCCGTCTTGTAATAGTGATACTTGTTCTAAGTGGTTACCAAATGGAAATAAACATTGTTATATGTGATACCGTAGACTCTTACCTTTAGATCATAAATGGAGATATGATGGAAGAACCTTTGATGGGGAACAAGAGCTGAGACCTGCACCTAGACCATTATCTGGTGAGGAAGTGTTACAACAAATTAATGCTGAACAAGCTGAATGTAATAAGAAAAAGATAAAACCAAAGAAATTATGGCGAAAGAAGAGCATTTTCTTTGAATAGCCATATTGGAGTAGTCTTTTGATACGTCATAATTTGGATGTAATGCATATAGAAAAAAAATGTGTGTGAAACTTTACTTGGGACACTACTGGAAATTGAAGGTAAAACTAAAGATAATTTGAGTGCACGTCTTGATCTAGAGGAAATGCAATTTAGAAAGTCATTGCACCCTATAATACATCCTGATAAATCAAAAGAGCTACCTCCGGCTCCTCATACATTATCTTCGGAGCAAAAGAGAGATTTGTGTAATTTTTTGACTAGTGTGAAGTTTCCAGATGGGTATGCTTAAAATATTTCAAAAAATTCCCTCCTTAAAGAACGTAAACACTCTGGATTAAAAAGCCATGATTATCATTTTATTATGGAGCATCTATTGCCTATTGCTATACGTGGTTGGCCTAAATCATTGTCTGCTCCACTTATTCAGTTGAGCATCTCTTTCAAAGAGTTATGTTCTAAGGCTTTGAAGACTGATAAGTTAGAGAAACTTGAAAAACAAATTGGTGTTACCCTATGTGAGCTAGAAAGGATTTTTCCAGGACCAGTTCATTATCGTTGGATGTACCCCATTGAAAGGTAGATAAATTTCATTTTATTTCTTTTTGTTTTTATAACAATAATGATAAATAAATATGTAATTTTTACTTTTTTCTATGGGTATCTTGGAAAATTAAAAGGATATGTACGCAATAAAGGTCACTCAGAAGGATCAATTGCAGAAGGTTATCTTTTAGAGGGATGCTTGACATTTTGTTCAAGATATATGGAGGATATAGAGACAAGATTTAACAAACAGGATAGAATTTATGATGACCGTGAAATTTTCCAACTGATATCCTACCTATATTTGAGACAAGAGGTAGAGCATTTGGGAAAGAATGTCCTCGTTTACTTACTACAGAGGAATGGGAAGAAGTTCACTTTTATGTGCTGAATAATTGTGACGAAGTACAACCATTTATTAAGTAAGTTTTACATATTTTAGCAAGCATAAAGATTACTTTTATAGAAAAAAAAAATATAACTTTGCTAATTATCTATCACAGTGAGTACACTCGCAATGCTATAAGTAACAAGAGGATGATTTCTTCTCAAAAAAGAGATTTCATAAAATGGTTTAGAGATCAAGTAATTAAGTATTTATTTATTTCTTATATTTTTTCCTATTTTGAAAATATATTTTTCTTATTTCATATAAATGGTGTAGAGATCACAGTGATTAATCTGGTTGCTGAAAAGTAATCGTAATTTATTTTATTATTATTTTTTAAAATATAATTATAAAACTATTGTCGTCTAATTATAGGTTCCTACTTTACACTTGATGTTATTTTTTATATATCATCATGATTTGATTTATGCACATACGTATTAGTGTTTTTTTTTTTTTTTTTAACTTTGATTTCTTATATTTATTTTACACCTATTTATGATTTTTTTTAGTTCTTATATGACTAGATTGGGTGGAAATGCACATTCAAAGCATGATGATATAACTGCAGATGAGTATAAACAACCAAAACTCAAGACTATTATATTGTAGCTAACAAAGTAAAAATGAAGACATTATTGGGCATAAAACACATTGCTGCCTCTTTGACAAGCAAGTACAGAGTGTGAAGCCACTATTTACCCCTGTGAAGCTACTGCTACCCCTATGAAGCTAACGGCTGCCTTGTATTCGCTGTTCTGGTCGCCCCAATCTAGGCTAAAAACTTTCTCGATTATTGTGCGCTAAGAGTCAAGCCTTTGGCAATTTTTTGTGCCCTGCTATGTTGTACATTGTAGATTAGTAAAATAATTGTTACACGTCATATTATTATATGATTTTACGATTAAATTAATATTATATACACTAAAAAATAAAAGATAAAATACGAAAAATTTCACACGATGGTTAATTTTTTTGTTTTAAGATTTAATTTTTCTTTTAACAATTTGAAATTATTGTCAAAACAAAGTACCAAGTAATTGTTGCACAAATTAAAGGCTTCAACTTTACAAGGCTTGCACAAGAAGAATAACCACTTAATCATTTCCCTTTTTACGCATCACTATATTTACATACAATTTCCGGTTCATAAAATTCATTATTGCTATAAATAACTTTTAGAGGTAACCAAATTTTCACTAATGCTAAAAATGAACTTTTAGAGGCAAGTTTAAATTCACTAATGCTGAAACTAACTTTTAGAGGCAACAATAATTTCATTGATGCTAAAAAGAACATTTAGGGGCATCCTATAATCCACTAATGCTAAAAATAACATTTAGAGATAATCATAGTTTAGTAATCCACTAATCCAGAGTGCTTTTGTGCCGGGTAGACTTATCACAGACAATGCTTTAGTAGCTCTGGAGCTATTTCATACTATGAAAACGAGGTGTAAGGGCAAAAAGGGTTTGATTTCTTTGAAATTGGATATGAGCAAGGCTTATGACAGAGTTGAATGGAATTTTCTTGAGAAACTCCTGCTAAAAATGGGTTTTGCTGATGGTTGGGTCAGAATTGTGATGGATTGTGTTACTTCAGTCTCGTATTCATTTATTGTTAATGGAGGGGTGTGTGGTTCTGTGACCCCTTCCCGTGGCCTCAGACAGGGGATCCATTGTCCCCGTATCTTTTTATTCTTGTTGCTGATGCTTTTTCTGGTCTTTTGCGGAAAGCTATGATTGATGGCTCGATTCATGGAGCTAGGGCTAGCAGGAAAGGTCCGGAAATTTCTAATTTACTTTTTGCAGATGATAGTCTTCTTTTTGCAAGAGCCAATCGAAGGGAATGCTCGAAAATAGTTGAAATTCTCAACACATATGAAGCAGCTTCCGGACAGAAAATTAACTATGATAAATCGGAGGTCTCTTTTAGCAAGGGTGTCAGTACGTCAATGCAAGAGGAATTGATCGAAACTTTGGCAATGAGAAGAGTTGATACCCACGGGAAATATTTTGGTATTCCCACCATTATTGGAAGATTGAAGAGGATGGTGTTCATGGCTCTTAAGGATAAATATGGAAAAAATTAAATGGGTGGAAGGAAAAGCTACTTTCTCGATCAATTAAACTATAATGCTAAAAATGGAAAAAACTTGCGTGGACCTGGTCCACAATAATACCTGAGCTGAGGTTTATTCGCACGTAACTGGCGTTATATTGAATATAGTGACCCTTATGTTGAACATAGAGACCCTAATTTAACATAGTGATCTTCTTCATTCATATTGACCAGTATATAAAAAATCATTAAAAAAAAACCTCTTATAGCCTTTATAATACCACAATGACTTTTATTTCAACATACCAACCTTTATTTAAATGTAGTGACTTTTTTTTTATTTTTTTTTATTAATAAAACGACCATTATTGTGTCTCTAATGTGGTCCACAATAAATTAGTATGAACCAGGTTTATTTAAGAATTTGTAATGAAAAATTATTTGCCTCTGTTGATAAATTTTCTTGTAGTGGTGTGTCTTTTTAGTACGAGTATATAGTTTTTTTTTTCAATAAGTCTTGTGTAAGGCGGGTGTATGTTAATTTTATTTTAAAACGATCAAAGATAACTTTTAATTTGTCGTAGGTTTGAATTTTATTTTAATGTGTAATTTCTTATAGAATCATGATTACATATTATAAATGCTAATGTTATTAATCTAATACATTATATGTTTTTTGTAAGATAAAATTTATTATTAGAAAAATAATAACTTTTGTAGTATAAAGGATAGCTTTTTATTTATTTATTTATTTTTAAAAATGATAACTTTAATTACTTTTAAGATAACTTTAACCCGTTTTACAATAAATTAATGTACACACGCCTCTTTTTTTTTTTTTTTTTTTTTTTCCCACCCGATTAGTATATAATTAGTTATTGATAGCTTAGGAAATAGGAACGTCAATATGGTTTCCCTCCAGTCTAGCTAAAAGTCTACAACAAATATTAACGAATCATTGTTTAATTTGGTCGTTCTCGCATAAAACATTATAGGGATTAGGGACCATAACCAAAATCAATTAAAAAGTACAATAGTATATCGCTCTAATCTCACTTTACTTTCAGTCGTAAGTCTCATAACAATTGATTTCACTAATTTTTTCCCATGCACGGTTTTTATAACCAATATTTTTTTCGTACGTTTGTGATAAAATTTGTTACTTTATTTATATGTTGTACCTAGTATATATTATATTATTATTTAATATTTTTATTTTATTTATTTAAAATAAATTGTGAATTTTCTCTCATTCATTATATATTTAGATGAAATTCCTAATATCAAAAGATAATATTTTATAATTAATTAATTTAAACTTAAAATCTCATTCGCTAATTTTACTTATTTAATTGGAATTAATGCCTATTTATAATAATAACAAATCATAAGATGAAATTTTATTATAATCACTTGTCATATTTTCATTTTTTTTTATCTAATCCATTTTTTTAAAAATATCAATTGAGTATGAATTTCATTTTTTTTTAAGTTTAATAGATTTTTTTTTAGGTATACAAAATAAAATAAATAGTTTCTTTTTTCTTAGATAAAATTTCCAATTTAAAAAGGTAGCATTTTATTTTTATAATAATTGTTTCTTTTTTCTTAGATAAAATTTCCAATTTAAAGAGGTAGTATTTTATTTTTATAATAAATTTAATTTTTTAATTTTAATCTTACGTGGCGCTTTAAAATAACAATCCTACGTGGCATAATCCTATACGTAACGCTCCAAAAATACTAATCCTACATGGCCATGACGTTCTATTAATTTTTTATAAATCAAAATCCTAGGTGGCTCTCTAAAATCTCGGGAAAAAACTCCCCTTTATATATATACTAGTATTGTGTCCCGGGCGATACCCAAGTTGTTTATTGAATTTTAGGATAAACCTTTTGGCTTGAATGGTAAATACAGTCATATAATAACTTTTGATAACGCAGGATATTTAGACATGTGATATCATACTTAATTATTTTTACTAATTGAAAGTATTTTTACCGATTAAAACTTATTTTTAGTAATTCTCTATTATTTTAAATATTGTATAAATGGATCTTATTTTAAAGAACTTTTTAATACAAATTTTATGATTGAAATAGAACCGAGTTATTAGATTTTTATTCAAAGTTATGATTAATTTTGTATATAGGAAATATTAGTAGTGTATCGATAATAAAACTCTATACAATATTTTTTTATCTTCAAAAATCTATTCAAAATTCAATTATTTAGCATCATATGTGTCACAATAATACCTATTTTATCCCCTACATGACACAACACTTGGCGAAAAACTAATATGTCAAGTGTCGCCGTCTCATGACCTAGCTGTGAGACCACCTTTATTTATTAGTGACTAGTTTTGTGCCTAGGCGATGCCTAGATGGTTTATAAAATTTTAAGATAACATTTTTACTTGAACGTTAAATACGGTCAAATAATTTGTTCTGATAATGTAGGATATTAGATTTATGATATCATATGGGGTGTACTTTGTGTAGTTTTGTTTGTAAATAGATATCTACGTTATTATTGACTTGAAATTTTTATTGAACTTAAAATATTTTCAATGAAATGAAAGTATTTTACCAAATTAAAATTATTTTTGATTAAAAATTATTTTACTGATTATCTAATATTTTTTAAATAAATTAAATAACAATGCATTTTTCATGCAACTAACCACACCATCTGACCGGACAAAGTAACCCCTATAAAACCGATCGAGTAACCCCTGTAATACTAACTGATCGAGTAACCTCTAACACCGCTAAGTAACTCCTATCTATAACACTGATTGAGTAACCACTATAACACTGACCAAGTAACCTCTATAGCACTAACGAAGTAACTTTGATCTTGTAATAGTTGGTGACACGGTTTGACCTGCTACGTATAAAAGTTTGTGATCAAATATATTATAAATGAATCTTATTTTAAAGAATTTTGTAAAACAAATTTGATGATCGAGTAACCTCTAACACCAACTAAGTAACTCCTATCTATAACACTGATTGAGTAACCACTATAACACTGACCAAGTAACCTTTATAGCACTAACGAAGTAACTCTGATCTTGTAATAGTTGGGGACACGGTTCGGCCAGCTACGTATAAAAGTTTGTGATTAAATATATTATAAATGGATCTTATTTTAAAGAATTTTTTAAAACAAAATTTGATGATGGAAATAGAATTGAGTTATAGGATATTTATTAAAAGTTATGATTACTTATATATATATATAAAATATTAGAATTTTATCGATAATAAAACTCTATACAAAAAAAAAATATATCCAAAAATTGCTTAGTTAGCATCATATGTGTCACAAGAATACTTGTTTATCTCCTACATGGCGCGACACTTGGCGAAAAACTGGAATGCCAAGTGTCGTTGTCTCGTGGCCAGGCTGCGAGACCGGCTTTATTTATTAGTGACTAGTTTTGTGCTCGGGTGATGCCCAAATGGTTGATAAATTTTATGATAAAACTTTTTGGCTTGAATGTTAAATACGGTCATATAATCCCATTTGATGATGCAGGAAATTTAGGCATACGATATCATATCGCTTATTTATATAATAATGCACTTTTATAGTTTTGTTTCTAAATAGATATTTATGTTATTATTGACTTGAAATTATTTTTATTGAACTTAAATTATTTTTACTGAAATGAAAGTATTTTTTTTTCTGATTAAAACTTATTTTTATTTAATAAAACTTATTTTTACTTATTCTCTATTATTTATATAAATGAATTAAATATATTATAAATGGGTCTTATTTTAAGGAACTTTTTAAAACGAATTTTATAATGGAAATAAAATTGAGTTATAGGATATTTATAAAAAGTTATGATTAATAATGTTGTATATATGAAATATTAGAAGTATATCGATAATAAAACTCTATACAACAATTTTATCTTACAAAATCTATCCAACATTCTCTTACTTAACATCATATGTGTCACAATAATACCTATTTGTCGCCTACGTGACGCAACACTTGGCGAAAAACTGAAATGTTAAAGATTGCTGTTTCGTAACCTGACTGCGAGACCGACTTCATTTATTAGTGATATGATATGATATAATATGATATATTAGATTAAATTATTATATTTATTTCAATTAGCCGGGGCAAATAAAAGATAACAAAGGGTTCTAAAATTGTTTTTACTTCGTACATGGAAGACGGACTGGGAATACAAGATAGGCTCCTGATAAGTCACACTTACTACAATGCCACACGTTGCTAAAAATTTCCCGTTTCGCAATGTATGTTATGTTGTAACAAGTCCAAATGAGGCAACTCTATGCTTGTCCATCTATCAAAATTATTAGTGTTAAATATCAAACCGAAACCGTTTAATTATCCGAAGCCAACCGATTCAAATAAGAACCGAATCGATTAAAAACTGATTTTTTAAAACCGAAAATCGATCCGAACCGTATTTTAGTAAACCTGAAACCGAACCGATTCGAATAATGTTAAACCGTATAAGGACCAAACCCGTTAAGGAACCGAACCAGTTCTAAACCGAATTCAATGAAAATCGAACCGAAAAAGAACCGAATCGTTTCTAACCCGAAACCGTTCCAACCCGAAACCGTTTGAACCGCGATAAAAACCGTTTACATCGAACCGTTAACAAACCACAACACGCTTGCACCGAACCGTGTACAAACCGAGCAATTTATGAACCAAACCGTTTATGAATCAAACCGTCTACAAACCATTTACTATAAAGGAAGATTAAATCACGTTAAAATGAATTTTATATGGACATCTAATTATGCACACATGTTTACCACAGATACGAAGTACATTATTGTTTTCACTAACTTTTTTTTATGTAATTATGGATTAAGCAAAAATAATCTTTGTCTTCTCATTAAACAATATCATCAAAGTGCTACATACATATTGTGCTCATAATTATATTAGACCAAAGCTGGCCTAATCAAATTCTTATGATGTACTCCTATTATCGTAATTCTCAAACTTTTTAGAATAGATGATTGCATCCTTTGATCTTTCAAAAACAAATTAAAGTCTATACAAAAATTATAATAAAGAATATGATTAATTAATTCATCAATTGAAAAAGAAACTCGAAAAATTCTAAGCTAGCTTGAAACCAATAGGCCAAAATGAGAACCGAACCGATTAAAAACCGATTTTTTGAAATCAAAATTTGACTTGAACCATTTTTAGTAAACCTGAAACCGAACCGATCCGAATAATGTTAAACTGTATAAGAACCGAACCCGTTAACGAACCGAATTGAAAAAAACCAAACCGAAAAAAAATCGAACCGTTTCTAACCCAAAAGCGTTTGAACCGGGATAAAAACTATTCACACCGAACCGTTAACAAACCGCAACCCGTTTGCACCGAAACGTTTACTACCTAAAACGAATTAAAATCGCTTAAGAATAAACCGAAACCGAACCGAAATGATAATTATTTGAACTGAACCGAAACTGACTCGTAAGGCACTTGAACCGATTTCAAACCGACCCATTTTCAAACCAATCAGGTTTCAAACCGAATCGAAACCAAACTGTCAAACCGTTTTGACAGTGCTAATCAAAATACATACAATTTGTTACAAGTTAATGTCATTGTGTGTATCGTATATATTTAACAATGTTTTATGCTTGTTAGCTTGTTGCACACTTGCGCGTATAACATAGACACACTTGAATCTTTTTCAGGCATCACATAGACAATTTGCGCTGTCCTCTCCGGTGACTGACAACAAACTTTTTTTTCCACCCCCGATTTCTTATCACTACTTTTTCTCTCTTGTAGTTGGTATCAATTTACTAATCATTTTTGTATGTAAATCAATAAGATGTACAAATAACATGATTTGCTTTTTGCTAAATCGTGCATCACATGTTGCCTAAGTAGTGGGACATAGTGGATTTTGGCATTTTGCAAATATATTACTCCAACGGTTTTTTTTTTTTTTTTTTTTTTTTTTTTTTTTTTTTTTTTTTTTTTTTGTCATGTGCTAATCTTATCCAACAAATAAGAGTTTGAAAGGGAGAGGAAGGGTTGAGGATTGATTATATTCAATAAAGAAATTAACTCATAAGGAATATGAAAGAAATATATAATGTTGCAATTGCATGTAATGATTTAGCTTTAAGACTAATTATTTTTATTATAAATTATAAATGTTTATAAATAAATTAAATAAAAGGTATGACATGTGACACTATTGATTTGAGTTTCTCTATAATATATACTTGGTTAGATTTCAATGATCTATCTATCATTATATTTAGGAATGTGTCAATAATTAATTAAAAAAAAATGGACAAAAAGGAAATGGTGTCAATTAGAAATGGAAGAACTCTTACAATAAGTTTTTAAATTGAATTGTCATTGACGATGTACTAATCTCCTATCTTTTGTATTTCTTTTTGCAAATAAGCTAATTTGCTTGATCAAACTAATTTAATATTTTAGCCCTGGTTCGATGGTCAAGTTGGAATTACAAGATAATCCCTAGATACATCTATTGGAGATCAAATGATTAAATTATATGTCAAATATAAACTTGATACTCTTTAATTTCTGATTAATAGCAACACTTTTTTTTATTAATTGTGTTAGTAATTTAGAGTGTATGTCTGGAGAGCCCTCTCAGCTCCAAAGGGTGCCGCGCCCGCGGTGGCTGGGGAGAGCCCTCTCCAAGGGCGCGACCAGCCTTCTTCAGAATTCAGAGGGTGAAATCTAATTCACCCTGTCCGCTCCCGTGGCATGGACCGCTGCGCTCGCGGCCCGCGACAGTTTGCGGTTTTTGTCGTTCTTTTAATTGTGAAATTAAAAGAAGAAGGGGGACATTCAGTTTTCTCTCCTCCCCAAAGTTATTCTCTCCACATTTTCATTATAGAACCATGCAAACTCTTCATTGAAACTCTATTAATCTAGCCAAATATTTGAGAATTTATCATCTAATTACGATTCTTAGTGCTAAGATCGTAGTGTTGTCTTTTGTATCTCAAAGAGAATTTGCGGTAAAATCCCAAGCACCGTTGTGGGGGAAATTAATCTCTTTAGAAAAGTGTTTCACACGCCTAAGATAAAGTATCAAGGTTTGAGACTCACGTGGTCATTGGAATTCTCATGTTCATGTTTGTTGAAAGGCTTGGAAGTGAGGCAAGTTTATAATCTTTAATATTAGTTAACTTCATTGTAATTTCTATAATTCTTTGAGTTAGTTGTGCTTGGTTTGAATACAATTGTTTGTATTGATTTGGTTGCATAATTTTTATTATTATACACTATTTTAGGTTTTGTTCCCACATAATTTGTATTTGATTTATACTAGTCAAAACCTAACAAATGCACCACTCCTTTACTTTACAAGGGCCTATGAAATACTATCTCTCCCATTAACAATTACATATTTACATATATACTATACCAACTATATTTTATATGAATTATTAGAAAAACATTACTCTAGTCTTCACCCTATATTTTCTTCCTCCATGTGGCAAGCATAGTATGTATAAAATAAAATGGATTGAGAAACAAAAACTAAAGATTAGATGAAGTGAGTATGTATAAAAATAAAACGGATTTTTCACCAAATATCACTGAGTTCTTTCGTAATTCACCATTTACCACACAAAATTTTCTAATACACCAAATACCACTGAGTTTAATATAAATGTCACAACATACCATTAATGACTAACGGACGTTAACATCGTTAGTCATTAAGGCTAATAATACCATGTGGCAAAATATAATTGGTTCCCTTTTTAATTATTTAATTTTAAAATAATTATTTAGTTAATTATCAAAAAAAAAAGAAAATATTCTTTTCTCTGTCCTTCCCCGCCACCAGTGCTCCACCCATTCCCACCACCACTGCAGCACTCCGGTTTCATCCCACCATCACCAAGGCACCAACCAGTCCTTATTCCACCCAACCCTTCTGTAGCCCCGATTCCACCCCTTCCCGACCACCGCAGCTAACCCCCACCACCTTAAACTCCCACAAACCCCACCAACGAGCCTGAACTCCCCACCCCACCTAACCACAACTCCCTTCTCCTTCACGAACAGCAGCTTTGCTGCCGTTGTCTCTCCTCGCACCAACAATAAAAGCCCCGCCGCGGCGCCGCCAATCGCAGGTGTTTTCTAATTTTAGTTTTGCGCATTTCGTGCTTTCAATCTTGTGTGGTGAGATTTGCGAACAATTATGTTCTGGGAAGTAGTTATGCTAATGAAATAATGGTTTCATTGAAAAGATCAAAGGATTGATGATTATAAAAGCAATTGATTTGTTCGTATATACTTGGTACTACTTTATAATCATGATTGTGTTTGGCTGACTGTTTAAGCTTTTGCCCCGACTCAGCTGCTTTTTGTAATCTTTATGGTTACATGGTTATATTTTTATTGAGGGAGTGAGAAGGGCAATATATATATATATATATATATATATATATATATATATATATATATATATATATATATATATATATATATATATATATATATATATATATATATATATATATATATATATATATATATATATATATATATATATATATATTGATATGAATGTTCTTGAATCGGCTTGTTTGGTTATATATTGACAGAATGACAAGCAAATCGTAGTAGAGAATTGGTGATGCGCAAGTGGATTCGGGAGGGAGAGCGGGATTCGCAGGTGGTGCTGGGGAATTCGACTAAGGTGTGGTGGCTAGGGATTTCGGGAGGGAGAGGGAAATTCACAGGTGGTGGTTGAGAATTCGGGAGGAAGAGGTGGCTGGGGTCTAGAATGTCGTCGGCGGGGGGATGGTGGCGGCCAGCTAGCCGGGGGTGAAGGTTGGGGTTGGGCAGGGGCGGTGGTGGTTGTGTTGGTGGTGTTTAATTTTTATTTTATTTTTAAAAATATTTTTTCTAAAGTTAATTAATTAAATACATAATATTAATTAGAACCAATTACAAGCTGCCACGTGGCATAATTAACGTTAATGACTAATTGAGTTAACGAAAATGGCATGTTGTGACATTTATGTTAAACTCAGTGGTATTTGGTGTATTAGAAAATTTTGTGTGGTATATGGTGAATTACAAAAGAACTTAGTGGTATTTGGTGAAAAATCCGAAAATAAAATGGATTAATCATAAATGAAGTCACTAATAGAAAAAACTAAATAGGCACCCCCCCTATAGCACCGGTTCATGAAAACCGGTGCCAACTAAAACGAGCGCGAGTTAAAATTTCAGAGTTGGCACCGGTTCTTACTTGAACCGGTGCCAATTACGCTAATTAGCACCGGTTCAAACCAGTGCCAACTGTTTTTTTTTTATTTTAAAAAAAAAAAGAATAGAGTTCGCACCGGTTAACCGGTGCCAACTGATTATTTAAAAAAAAAAAAAAAAAAAACGAGTTTAAAACAAAGCTATGCCGAGTTTCTGGGTTTTAACTCCTTCATTTCTTCTTCAATTCATTTTTCATTCTCTCTCTCTTAGCTCCCTGAAATTCCTTATCTCTGAATGCATGCATGCCTCTCTCCTTCAATTCCTTATCTCTGATCTCATCTTTCATCTTTGTTCTTCTCTCTCCAACCAAGCACAACAACGAAGCCGCTGCTGTCAACCACAACAAACATTGCCACCACCTAAAATCAGAAATTTGAGGTTAGGGTTTCTGAGTTTTGGGTTTTTCACAATTTTGGCTGGGTTTTTCACGAATTCTGGGTTTTTCACGATTCTAGGTTTATGCGTTTTGTGGGTTGAATCTGTGAGGGTGTATTTGTGCGAAATCGTTCATTTTTAAGGGGTTTATTTGATCGATTTTTGTTCGATTTTTTGGGTTTATTTGTCGATTTTTTTCCGATTTGTTTGGGGTTTATTTGTTCTATTTATTTTTTGTTTTTTTGGTTGAATTTATCTGGGTTAATCGTTCGTTTTTAAGGGGTTTATTTGATCGATTTTTGTTCCTTTTTTTGGGTTTATTTCTTCAATTTATTTTCGATTTTTTGGGGTTTATTTGTTCTATTTATTTTTTGTTTTTTTGGTATTTATCTGGGTTAATCGTTCGTTTTGAATGGGGTTTAATTGATCGATTTGTGTTCGATTTTTTGTTTAATTTTTCGATTGTCTTTCAATTTGTTTAGGTTTATTTGTTCTATTTATATTTTGTTTTTTTGGTTGAATTTATTGGGTTGAATCTTAGTGCGTTGTTCGATTTTTTGGGGTTATTTGTTCTATTTATTTTCGATTTTTTTTGGGTTTATTTTTTCTATTTATAATTGGGTTTTTTGTTGAACTTATCTGGGTTAATCGTTCGTTTTTAAGGGGTTTTTTTGATCGATTTTTGTTCGATTTTTGGGTTAATTTGTTCTATTGATTTCCGATTTTTTTGAGTTTTATTTGTTCGATTTTTTGGGTTTATTTGTTCGATTTTTGTTGAGTTTATCTGATTTTATTGTTTCAATTGATGCAGATTTGAAGGACGTGAATTTGCTGAGTATGAAGTTCGAAGTTTCCGGGTTTCGGATTGTAATTTATTTTTCAGCAATTTTTCTGTTTTTTTAATAAACTGTAAAAAAAAACAATTTATTTGATGAATATAGCCTTAGCTTGTTTGATTTCATGTTTTGGGTCGAATGTATAAATTGGATTGATGAAGAAATTTTATGCTGAAATATTTTTTTTTTTACTGTTTGAAGGCATATTTGGCACCGGTTAACCGGTGCCAATTGAAGTTTAAATTAAAAAAAAAAAAAACAGCGCGCATTAACATTTCGCACCGGTTAACCGGTGCTAAAGTGTGTAGTTAGCATCGGTTAACCGGTGCCAATTGCTTTAGTTGGCACCGGTTTCGAACCGGTGCCAAATTTTTTGGGATTTGGCACCCCTCAAATCCCCAACGGTTCAAAACCGGTGCCTTAGGGGGGGTTTGAACCGGTGCCAAATTAGCTTTTTTGTCTAGTGAGTGAGTATGTATAAAAATAAAATAATGGATTGAGAAACAAATGACTTCAATTGGGAAAAACAAAAAGGAAAGATTAGAATACATTTTTTAAAAATGTATTTACTAGTGAGTAGCCTGGGCATTGTCACAGGTGACTACTTCTGTAGTTATGCAACTGTTAATTTTTAAAGGCATTTAATAGTGTGTACGTAATATGTGTCTTCGATACTTTTGTAGTACATTATAATTTGTGTACAAATTTAAAGCATAATTGATAATTAGCCTATAAAAGGGTGAGCAAAAGTTTCGGGTACCCGGAATTGGAACCGGAATCGGAATCGATTACGAACTGGCGGGTCCAAAACCGAAATTGGAACCACCGGGTGGTGGTTCCAATTCCGGGTAATAAATTAAGCAATCGGTTCCAATTCCAATTATCGATATTTTGGACCCGGAATCGGTTGGGTACCCGGTTACCCAACATATGTTACACTAAATAAGTTTTTAAAAATAAAATTATATTAAATGTATCTAGTTAGTAAAATAAAAAAATATTTTTAATACCTAACATAAATAAAATAGCTTAGTGCATATAATAAATACAAGTGTTAAACGTTAAAAATGAAAATAGACTAAAATAAATATTACAATTTATATTATATTTACCAATTATATACATAAGTAGGTACTCGCAACCAGAACCGGTACCTGGTGGTTCCAATTCCAGGACCTAAATTTTAGAACCCGGTTGAACCAATTCCAATTCCGGTTCCAAATTTTAGGACCCAGTCTGTAACACCCCAATAATTTTCTCTTTACAAAAACCTGTAAAATCCTGTATTAACCTGCATAACCTGTAATAACCTTTATAACCTGTAATAACATGTGAAAGAATTATTGGAGTGTTACCGCCACGTGTTCAAACGTTAAGGCTAGTTTCAGAAATCAGCAGCAGAAAACTGACTTAGTTTTTTTTATTTTAAAAAGAAAAGGATATAAGTTTTGAAACTAAAAACCAAAATCAGGCTTTAGATTTACAAGTTGGAACCATAAAGGCCCTTATTCAAAATCCATATAAAATAGGAAGTAAGTAAAATTATAGTCAAATAAACTCAGTCTATGAAGTGAAATAAGCTAAGTAATTAACCAACGCTCCACTCAAATCCCATCACCCTGATGCAAGACAGTTTATGCAAAAACCTGTGATGAATCTGCTCCCCAATATTACAAGTGTAATAATTGGATCATTACAAGGTCATTGAAGGCGAAGGCCATGACCAAAGAAAACACACAAAAGCACGCAATCAGCAACGCTGAGTACATACAAGTTACGAAATATAGTAAAGAGTTCTAGCATGATACTAACAAGCATTCCATACACTCACAATATTATCATTGACTCGAACACATGACTCCATAGTTACTCATTACTAAGTTTTTATTTAAATAGCATTGATCACTTCATTAATTGATTAGATTAAGCAATAGACCGGGTTGTCCCCCTGTGCTCCATTCCGGAACATTAAATAAGAAAACCCTATGCCTCTTTCAGAAGACATTAATAAACATCCAATGGCAGACAGGCGCGACTCCGTGGCCATAGCTAGTATGAGATCTCATCTAACTCATTATAATTTTAAAAGAATTTAAAACAAGAGACTCGTAGATCAGACGGCCTCTGAAAAGTGCACGGCTAATACCCCGTGAACCCCAACCCCTGTTTGTCATTACTCTAGATGTGCACAAATCCAGAGTTTTATTGCTCATCCTTCTTGCACTTTACGTGATTTACCAGTTTAAATTTGGTGATGACTCATATGCAAACAATACAACCAATCATACATCAACTATTTTAAAACCATTCAAGTTTCCAATTCAATTCTTAATTTACCAGTGACAAACAACATTTATTATTGAATCCTTTAACTACCTCGGTGTATAAACACCTTAAATGCATAAGGCACCTCATATCCACAATTTTGTTTTATAAGACTTTAACTCTACCTTTACTCATTCCATTTCAATATAAATGAACAAGTAACCAAAATTATTCATTCCATATGTATACTTGTAGCTTTGCTTCTAAGCTCACTCTGCAAATTATTGCATAAATAATGCTCATAAGGAAAATCAATGCAAATTTTCTCATACATAAATTAAACCAATCATCACATTTATCATCAATCAACTCATTACCAAACAATTTCAACCAATCCACAAGTTCCCTAGCATGATTCTAGGTTTTTCCAAGTCCCTAAACATGCTCCTAAAATCAAGGTTTCTCGTATTCTTATACGTACCCTGAGTACACAAATTGGTTGGCCACTTTAAGGCTAGAAGTCACCTTCTACGAAGTCCCTTCCTAAACAAAACAACCATAGTTCAATTAATACTCAAGCAATATATTTTACAGCAATACCAAACTATTTTAAAATCCTTTAAACCATTGAAATGATGCTCTTAAATTATTCCCAATAGCCAAAGTTAATAATTTAGTACTTCAACTATGGGTTTATATGCTACAAATCATAAAAATATGGCTTATAGGAAAAATTTCAGCAACTTTAAAGTGGTGTTATAAATCTGAAAATTCGTTTGAAGCTTGTAAAACAATCCCATAAACATTACGTTAGTATGTTGAGAACTTGAAAATCCGTCATAAAACCATGATTTAAAGCTATTTAAAGTTAAGGTTAAAATCTGAAATTTAGTTTATAATCAAGATAATTGAATTTAAACATAATTTTACACATACTACAATTAGATAATTCAATCTTCACGTTCTAAACCCACAAATCATGAAAAATCAACATTTAAAACCCAAAATCAGCTTTTCTGAAAATCTAAAAATTACATATAATCATCGAAAATTAAAGGTAGAACCATATTTAAATACAAAGTAATTAGTTAAATCAATTATTCATGGTTTAATCCCAAAACATTGCGAAAATCACGATTTTTGAACCCTAATTTCGTAGCTAATAAAATCTGATATTAATCATGTACTTAGTATATCATAAACTCAACAAATTCGCAACATAACTCAATAAATTTGCAATATTCATCATGTATATGCATAATCAAATCAATAATTCATATGAAGGTTAAATCTTTAAAGAAATTAAACAAGAAAAGAGGAAGATAGAAGAAAAGGGAAATGAAAGGAAACCGGCTGGTGGTTCGAGCAGCAGCGACGGGTCGCTGGCGGCAGCAGCAGTGCGGCGGCGACACCAGCAGCGTAGGCGACAGCAGCAACGAAGGGGCAGCAGCGAATTTTTATTTTTTTTTATTTTTTGTGAGTGTCGTGAATTGTGGATGGGGAAAGGAGGAAGCAGTAGAGGAGTAATAAGGAGAGGGCAGTAGGAGGGTTTTAGGAGAAGTTTACTTAATTAGAAATGAGGGTTTGGGAGGTTTGGGCTTCTTTTATTTTTTGTAGAATTGGAATGGTAATCATAGCCCAAAGTGAGTAAAATGCTATTAAAGTATAAGTTATTGTTTTTGTTTTTTTTTTTTTTTTTTGAAATCTTCCCAAAGTATTTTTGTATAATTATAAAATTATTAAAATAATCGTATACATAAAAATATATATAATTATTATTTACTAAGAAAATATGGGGGATTACACAGTCCCATCCAATTCTGAGTCCGGAACCTAAAATTTTGACTGGGTACCCGGTAAAAGCCTCACCCCTAAGCCTATATAGTTAAATAATAATATTTTTTTTCTAAGAGGTTAAGTGTTCAAGCCTTCTCATCCATGATAAGGAGTTGAACGGGTGATGTGGCATAATGAGGAGTGAATTGTGTGACATGGCGTAATGAGTGGTCTATGTGGCATATAGACTTTCTTAGGAACACTTTTTGATATATTATATTTTTGGGCCAAGGCGATGCCCCGGGATTGTTACATGTATTATAATAATTGTGAATGATATTCATGATTAAAATTGCGTATTAAAATAATTGCGCTGTATAATTTTATGATTCAATAATAATTTTATCGAATTTTTGTATATTATGCTGTTATATAATAATTTTATTTTTGCTATAAATGACACATATCTAGACATAGCTCGACAGTTATGTTCCTACTAATTTAACCTTAAAATCAAGAGTTCGAATCTTATATGAATCACATTTCTAAATTTTTTAATGTGTAATGACATGGAATAATAGCCATTGAAAAGTTGAGAGAGTGCCACATGGCATGTGAACTTGATTCGAAACGTCTTTTAGTATATAGTATATATAGTTTTTTTTTTGAGATAGATATATTATTATTATTATTATTATTATTATTATTATTATTATTATTATTATTATTATTATTATTATTATTATTATTATTATTATTATTATTATTCCCTTCGTCCTCTAATACAAAGTCTTATTTCCTTTTTGGATAAACCAAAATACAGTGTCTCTTTCTATTTAAAGGTTGTATATTTTGGCATTATTACCCTCTTTTTAATGAGTTGTTATCTTTTTTTCCTTTACTTTTTTGTACTTTTAACATCAATTTCCAACACTTTCTCTCTCTATTTTTTCAATTATTCTCAACTACTTTTTTTTTTCTTTCTATCTCTCTCTAACCCCACATGCACGTATGTACTTTTAATAAAGAATTTACAACTTTCCTAATTCCCACGCAAAAATCAAAAGAGGCTTTGTATTAGGGGAAGGAAGGACCTAAAAATAATTAGTGGGAAGCCGAGATACAATGTGGGTCCCCCATTCCTCTATCTATAGCAAAGTCTATTCTAGTGAAAATATGAGCAGTAGCACGTGCCCCAATGTCCTGAGTCGTCAAGAACTTTTGAACCCGATTCAGCAATGCAACAGTCTCCTTCTCTAATTCTCCAACTTATTATTATTATTATTATTATTATTATTATTATTATTATTATTATTATTATTATTATAAAAAACAAAACGTACAGAGTCAATCAATTTACAAGAAATTGGTAGGGAGCCGAGATACAATCTGGGCCCCCACCCCTCTAGCTATAGCGAACCCGATCTTGCTGAAGATGTGAGCAGCTGCACGAGCACCAATATCCTGAGTCTTAGCGAACGCCTGAACCCGCTTCAGCAATACAATAGCATCCTTCTCTAATTCCCCCAACGAAGAAAAGGAGAAAGGAATAAAACCATAGCCAATAGCCCTGCAACGCGCCCCATACTTGTCCCGCTTCCGCTTCCGCTGAGCCGCCACCGACACAACACGACCAGGAACGAAGTCAGACAACCCCGATTGTGTCAAAGGTGAAGACCCCGTCAAATCAACACATACATCAAGGCCTCTATCCCAGGAATAAAGCAGCACATCTACAGGTCGTAGAGCCCCGCCGTTTCCTCCAATCAACCCAATGTTAACCTCCTTTCGAGCAGAGATTCCAGACCGAATACAAATATCAACAAGGGTGTCACGAACAACATTGTGCCGATGTTTAATACCCACCATCTCAGCACAAGACACATTCATAGTCTGACCCAAACCCGATATCGGGACCGTCCGCAACCAGGCCGAAGAGAGATCCCCCTGTTGGGACTTCCATAAGGCTACCTGACGCGGAGTTAAGGAGAAAGTGGAATCCGCAGATGCACTGACCTTCGTGAAATATATATCTGCCAACTTTTTCATGAGTTTGGGGGCAGCGATCTCCCTAGGGTTACTCAAAAGGTCGGTCTCCGCAGCGCTGTTAAAAAGACTAAGAGCACCATCGAAGGCCGGTCCCGGACCAACAATACCAGAATGGAGAAGAAGCGTCTCTTATATATATGATTATCTATGGTTATTATGTTCGTTCAACTTACCTGATATGATTTTATATGAAATTTATTTATATAATCTAAACTTTTTCAGTTTATGTCATATGATCTTATCTAGATCTGGCAATTTTAACTCAGACCCGATGATCCGACCCATAACCCGAAATTGACCCAAAAATGACCCGACTCGACCCATACCCGACCCGAAAATGGAGTTGACTCGATCCCGACCTGACACCCAAACTGACCTGACCCAAAGTGTTTGACCCGAACATACTCGATACCCGAAATTGACCCGAACAAACCCGATACCAAAAAAGTCCCGAATTAAAATTACTTTATAATTGAACTTAAACTGTCTTGTACCAAAAATAACTCAATTGTTCATCTTCAACCGTAGCTAAGCTTATAAACTGAATTGATAGTTTTTATTATAACAATAACAAATAAAATATATACTCCGTATAAAATTATTGATTTGAGCTTGATTCACATATGTAACAACCCGAAGACCAGATTTTAACCTAACCCGAATATACTTGACCCGAAATTGACTCGACCCGAACATACCCGACCCAAAATTGACCCGACCCTAACTCAACCCGATACCTGACCCAAAGTTGACCCGAAACTCAAATCGACCCGGCCCGACCCATACCCGACCTGAATGTTAGCTGACCTGAAATGACCCGACCCGAAAGTGACTCGACCCAGAATCGACCTGAATGACCCATTTGCCAGGTCTAATCTTATCCGATTTGGATTTTTTTGGTGTTTATTTTTTTGTTTTTATATTTTATTTTTTATTTGATATGGGATTATACAATAAATAATTATTATTGCATTTGATTTTCTTAGATGGAGTTTCTAAATTTACCACCATTTGAAAGTAAGTGTTGAAATTTGAATTCTAAGATCAAAGTTTTAAGTTTGAATATTAGAACTGTTTTTTGATCAATTCTAATTGGGCTGAGTAGTTTTGGATAGGTTTCGACTTACGATACTTGACCATCTTGACCCAAAGTATTTGGTTTCTCATAAGGAGTATTTTTTTTGACACACATAATATTTAATATTTTGAGCTTTGTGTTCATGACCAAATTTTATCGAAATAGTATTGAATTATTGATGCCGGGTCGAAATTTCCCATGTATAGCTTTTATTGTAATTAATGTTTCACAAATGCACAAGAATTATTTTTTATATTGTTAGATTTTTTGCGGTCAATGTATGTCTGTTATTTTAGATCGATGGAAATATTTTCAAATATTGTCCATTATTCAACTACTAGTATTATACTATTATTACACCAATAAAACTAAATTTTAGTCAGTAGTTTAGTAATTATTACTAGTTTACTACAGTATTAAGATAAAACATAAATTAAACAATTATATATAATGAACAAAAAAAATTATTGAGTAGGAGATGTTGATTTGATGTGATCTACCGTGATTAGGCCCTGTTCACCTCACCTTAAAAAAAAAAATTCATCAGTTCAGTAGAAATAAGTTCAATTCTGTTCAGTAAAAATAATTTTAGTTCAGTAAAAATAATTTCAATTCATCAAAAATAAGGTAAAGTGAAAAAGCCTTATTCTTGTTCGATTTGATATACACAAACTATTGGGTGCGGGCGTTCGCACCCAACAGTTCATGTGTCTGTAGATGACAATGACGACAATGGTGGATGTCGATGACGATCATCGATTGGAACCCTAGATTTGAAGTAGCGGCTGATCGATGGAGTTCCCTGCTGGTTTGTGTGGTTGGGCACTCCGCCTGGCTACGCGTCTGGCCGTGTAGGCGTGGATGCTCTGGGCTTCGGCAGGAGTTGTGGTGTGGGTGTGTAGGGTACTCGTAGCAGGGCAGCAGCAGGGGAGGGGTGGTGGCTACGGGCAGCAGCAGGGGAAGGGTCGTGATGGCTCGTAGCAATTTAGGCAGCAGCAGGTTAGGGTGGTGGCGTGAGGTTAAGGTGGTGGTTGGTTGGGTGTGGCGTGAGGTTAAGGTGAGTGAGGTTATGGTTATGGTTTGTTGATTCTTGGGTGGGAGGTGGCGTGAGAAACAAAGAGAGAGGAAGAAAGAGGAGAGAGAAAGAGATAAATATAGTAGTATCATATTAGCCAACAAATAACTCATATCAGCTAATTGATGTCTGATATCAGTCAACATTAGGGACATATTAGATACTAATAAGAACTTATCAGCCAACAAAACTAATATATCAGCCAACGACAGATACATATTGATCCGGAATTGATCCATGATCCGGAACTCATACAAGCCAATGAACCTAACAATTCAAAAGGGCCAAACACACGTTCAAGGGTCCAAAAAGATCAAGTTCCTATTGTCCATGGGTTGTTCGTTCATGGGTCCAAGTTAGACAAAGCGCAACGCATGGGCTTTGATGTTTCTTTGTCATTATACAAGTCATGCTTGACTTGGATAGATGACTAGGCGTAGAAGGTGTTTACTTGGGTGCCTTGGATTCTTTCTTTTCTTTGGGGAAAGGATCTTCTTGGATACTTGTTGTTTAGGAGACAGCCAAAGCAAGGGAATAAAGAGGAGGTTACGCTCGGTTTTGATGGGCATTTAAGAGGGATGTTACACACCCTTTTGGACGCCACTCTTGGAGCTTAAAACTCCTTAGTTTTATTGCTTTTTAATACTAGTTAATTATATGTTTATTTTTAGTTGTTAGAAGTAATTAGCTAAGCTTAAAGTGGCTGTAATAACACTGTAATAGTCAGCCGTTACAAGGGAGAAGCTGGGCGAATCTACAGCGAGTTCCTTCAGGAACTCCTCTAAGGAACTCCAACAGTTATTAGTCTTTAATAGGTGACGGTTTCCAAGGAAAACGTTACACATGAGGGCTGGGTATACCTGGCGACTTTTTGAGTTCTTTGTTGGTGACTTTTAAGTTCCTTTTTAATTATTTTAGCTAAGTTAGATAATTAATGTAACTACTTCCTTAGCCTATAAAAGGAAGTCTTATCTAGCTTGTAATCAATCGATTTTGAATGAAAAACAACAATTTTGAAATATACCTTGTGTTATTTCTTATTTTAAACTTGTGGATTCAAGTTTTACTTGAACTCGTGGATTCGAGTTTGTGAGCTTAACTCGGAGTGTTCGGGGTTAGCTTGTCTTATGGTTAGTAGAGTGAGTGTTCAACTCTAACCATACATATCCTTGATTAGTTTTGCGAGTGTTCCTTGTTGATCAAACTTTGAGTTCCTCGCTGTCAGGAACTTTGTTCTTTTCCTTACCCGTGTTCCCACGTAAACACCTAGCCCAAACACATAGCCCATCACCCAAAAACACACAACCCAACCTTAAATTCGCATCACATATAAGCCAACAAGAATAACATATCATCCAACAAAAGGTACATATCAGCCAACAGAAGGAATATATTAGCTAACAAATGGAGCGTATCAGCCAACAAAAGGATGAAACAGCAAAGCAAAGCAACAGGTAAGCCAACAAAATAAACATATCAGCCAACAAAATAAAACATATAAGCCAACAATTAAAATATACATATCAGCTAACAAAATAAATATATCAGCCAAGTAAAGAAATATATAAGCCAAATGATGGCTGATATCAGCCAACAAAAGGAACCTATAAAAAATATCAGCCAACAAAAAGAATATATTAGCCAACACAAAACTCATATCAGCCAACAAATGAAACATATCAGCTAACATATGAAACAGATAAGCCAACAAATAAAACATATCAGTCAAGCCAGTCGCACGAAAATTTGCGTGCGGGCATCAGCACGCAATAGCTTCTCTTTGATATATACTATTTGAAATAAATTCAATTAAACATAACCTGAGATTCTCCATCCAACCAATTGATATTTCTTGCGGTTGTTACATGGCTGGAAATTAAAATTGATGAAAGTGAAGATTTTGAAGTTACTATTATTTTATTTTATTTTTTTGTAAATGAAACCTGCATATTTTTTTTTTTTTTACAAAAAAATGAAACCTTCATAATTCATTAAGGTGCTAGAGCAAGTTTCAACAATATGTCAATAAAAAGGATCATATTTTATGTATAATTTTTTAAATTATCAAATGTGAGCGCAGATAAAATGAATGATGACAATATGTCAATCCCAGAAATCAATCCACCAGAGATCAATGCTCAAGTTGGTGATAAAAATGTCCTAATCAGAATTACTTGTGTCATACAAAAGGGAAGTTTCTGTAAAATAGCCATGAAGATTGAAGATTGTCATCTCATTATTACAAACATGAATGTTGTGCCTATCAGTGGTAATATATCCAATATAACAATTGTCGCTCAGGTATATATTTTCATAGTCATTTATATTATACTCTCTCCGACTTTTAAAATTATTTATGTTTAGATGGTGATTCATTATGTTTTAAAAATAAATAAATAAAAAATTAAAAATAGGAAATTTTGTCAAAAACCTCCTTATAAAAGCATTTTTTTAAAAAAAAACCCTCATAATTTTTTTTTTTGCAAAATCATACCTTAATCAATTTTTTTTTTTTTTTTTTTGCGAAGTCATACCTTATGCCAGAAAATGAGGTATAAGGAGGTTTTTGACAAATTTTCCTTGAAAATAAGAAGAATTCTTTGAGGCGAAAGGTGTATATTTTATATGATGACTTTAGAATCTTTGTTAAATTAGTTCATATGTATAAAAGTTTATAATTTAATGCAATCATATTTTGGCTACTTGTAGATGGAACCGGATTTTTGTATGAGTCAAGAAGATTTGGTGACCGACCTTCATTCGATTTTCCAGTAGTCAACAAGATTACTTACATAATGCATGCATTTATCCGTAATCATGTACTTAATTAGTTATTTGGTCAATTTTCTTTCTTTTCTATCCCTCAAAAATCAAAATCCTCGTTATTTCTTTGTAATTTTAGAGACTATCAGTTTATCATTGAATTGGCATTCTAGGCTATGGATCGTAACTCGCAAGTATCTTTTCTTTGTTATTAATTACTAATGTTTGGGTTAAAGCTCACGCTCAATGAAATATCCTTTTTTTTTTTTTTTTTTTTTGACAATAGCAAATATATTTATAAAATCAGAGTTTATAACCTACAAAACAAGAACTAAAACTTAAAGCATGACTTTTAATACTTAAGCCGTTACAACAACTTATGAGATTAAAAACAAAATTAAACTTGAATTGGCCGGACAAGTCGCAGATTAGGGACTCCTTACAAACCAAGGAGCAAAAACATACTACACACCATAAAGAGAGCAACGGAGAGGATCGAAACTGTTTGACCATGGCTAGCAAATCTTTACCTGGCGGGATCAACTCATCACCAAGTAAGGTCTTCAAATGGGTCACTTGAACTAGTGACCTTCCAATCAATAACTTTCCTTGTTGGCAAGAAAGCTTTCACAACGTCGAGACTCGAGAAACCCCAAAACAAAGTTTGGGCGCCTGCTTCAGATAACAAGTATCAAGAGTAATGATCACAAGAATCATTACATCCGAGGGAAAAGAAACCAAACCAATACTACTCCAACAAAGGACACACTTCACCTTAGCCAAGGTCAACTTCTTGTTCAAACCCCCAACAACTAAAACTGTAACCTCTCTTACCACAATAACCACACCATAATCCTTAACAAAGGATCTTAACTCCCTCTGCACATAACCATCCAAAATACTATAGCCAAAACAACTAAATAGCTTGGAAAACAACCAAAGGAGGCTAAAATATTCCATAACACAAACTAAGGCAAGTAAACTCTGATAAATACTAAGAAAAAACATGCTTAGGAAAGGGAACAAAACAGAGGAGAGCACCGTCCAAACCGAAAACCCGAAACCACGAACACTAGGAACCTCGAAACCCTAGCCCTAACTTCACTGTTTCCGTCTCTAACTACTCTTGACGGTGGCGTTAGGCCTAGCCCTCCAGCGCAAGGACCCACGAAACCCTAACCCTAACTTTACTGTTTCCGTCACGGTCAAAATTACTGATGACCAATGACGGCGGCGTTAGGCCTAGTCCTTATGCCTTGTTTCACCGGCGGAGAAACCCTTAAGCGAACGCAAACCTTCCACACAAAGGTAGGAAACGACGTCGAAGTTGGACAATCGAAACACTCCCCTTAAAACCTTTGAAAACTAGGATAGGCTCTCACAAACACCACAAAAAGGATTAAAATCCTCAAGAAGAAAAAAAATAACGATGTGAGGAAACCGCCTAAACCAAGAAGGGGAAAAGAAAGGAGAAGAGAAGCAGAAGAAAAGAGAAGAATAACAAAGAAGAGGAGGAGGAAAGAAGAGGAGGAGGCTCGCCAGAGTACGGTCGCAGCGCCGGAACTCCGGCGAGCTCCTAGGGTTTTAAAGGGGGGAGATGAAACAGGGGAGGAGAGAGAAGAGAGGATTTTAGGAGGAGAGAAAGTTTCAACTCGAGGAAGAGGATTTGATATATGTCTTTGTTATCAAGTTTGTGAGAGTTTAGGGAGTATATATGTTTTTTTTTTCTCATATAAATTGTTAAATGGTAGTGAACTAGTGATGGGAATTTAAGCGATATTGCATGCAATAGAAATAGATATTGGTTTTTGTCAACAATTAATTAAAAAAAATCAAGCTAATAATCGCAAAACTACAATAGAATGTGCCTTTTTGTAGACGGTACGTTGTATGAGATAATAACATGAAAAAAGTGCACATTAAAATAGGTTTAATCTTATTTACAATGATTATATATTTTTTAGGGGAGATTTTGATTTTATTTGATATATTAGAGTGTGAACTATGAACTATATATATATATATATATATATATATATATATATATATATATATATATATATATATATATATATATATATATTAGTGTTTGATAATCAAGATTTTACATAGTACACAACCCTTACTAAATTAGATTGTGTAAAGTGAATCTTAATTAAAATAAAATTTAAAATTATATCCTTTATGGTCTATTCCATATGTGATACAGGAAAAGGCTTACAAATTAATTAAATCAGTGCAATATCAATGCCTTAATAGTTAATCTAATCTAATCTAATATATATATATATATATATATATATATATATATATATATATATATATATATATATATATATATCACTAACAAATAAAGCCAGCCTCGCAGCCAGGCCACGAGACAGCGACACTTGGCATTCCAGTTTTTTGCCAAGTGTCGCGCCATGTAGGCGATAAATAGGTATTATTGTGACATGTATGATGTTGAGTAAGCAATTTTTGGATAGATTTTAAGATAAAATTGTTGTATAGAGTTTTATTATCGATAGAATTCTAATATTTCATATATACAAAATTAATCATCGCTTAATAAATATCTTATAACTTGGTACTATTTCCATCATAAAATTCATTTTAAAAAGTTCTTTAAAATAAGATTCATTTATAATATATTTAACTTATTTACAAAATAATAAGAATTGGTGAAAATAAGTTTTAATTAGAAAAAATAATGTTAGTTTTGGTAAAAATACTTTCAGTTCAGTAAAAATAATTTTAGTTCAATAAAATATCATTTCAGTTCAGTATGTCTAAATATCTTGCATTATTAAAGGGATTATATGATCGTATTTAACATTCAATCCAAAAAAAATTTCCTAAACTTTTATCAACCATCTGGGCATCACCCGGGCACAAGCCGGTCTTGCAGTCAGGCCACGAAACATCGACACTTGACATTTCAGATTTTCATCAAGTGCTGTGCTACGTAGGCGACAAATAGGTATATTGTGACGCATATAATGCTAAGTAAACGAATTTTGGATAGATTTTTAAAAATAAAAAATGTTTTATAGAGTTTTATTATTGATAAACTTCTAATATTTTATATATACAAAATTAATAATTACTTTTAATAAATATCCTATAACTTGGTTCTATTTTCGTCATAAAATTCATTATAAAAAGTTCTTTATAATAAGATTAATTTATAATATATTTTATTTATTTAAAATATTATAGAAAATCAGTAAAACTAATCAGTAAAACTAATTTTAGTTTGGTAAAAATACTAGTCCAGTCAAAATAATTTCAAGTTAATAATAATATTGAAATCTATTTACAAACAAAACTACAAAAAGTACATTATTATATAAATATAAGCGATATGATATCATATGTCTAAATATTCTGAATCTTTAAAGGGATTATATGACCGTATTCAAAATCTAAGCAAAAAGGTTTATCCTTAAATCTTATCAACAGTCCGAGCATCGCCCGAGCACAAAACTAATTACTAATATATAAAGTCGGTCACGCAGTCAGGCCTCGAGACAGTGACACTTGGCATTCCAGCTTTTTGCCAAGTGTCAAGCCATGTAGACGACAAATAGATATTGTTGTAATTAGATTAGATGCCACGTTAGATTAGATTGGATACATTTGTTTAGGATAAAAAAGTATCCATAAAAAAATTTATAATTCTTTTGAATTTTCTTTTTTTTTTTTTTTTATCTTTTTATTGACCATAGAATTTTACTTATAGTAACACACTATATATTATAATTACTATGAATATCCAATTAACAATAGAATTTTACTCCTATACGAAAAACCGCAGAATTATAAATATGGCCAAGTGTCATTAATTTTTTTTAATCTAATATTCTAAAAAATTATAAATACTACTACTAATAATAATAATACAAAACATGTCCACAAATAAGTACACTCTCTAAAATGGGTATCCGGGATAAAGAGGAGTTTTTTCCCAATTTTTTAGAGAGCCACGTGGGATTAAGTTTTCTTAACGTGCCATGTATGATTATAAATTTTAATTATAGACAATCAATAAGAGATTTGTTAATTCTTTTAGAAATAAATAATCCACATAAGTAAAATTGGCGAATGAGATTTTAGAGTTTAAATTAATTAAATGTAAAATATTATCTTTTGAGATTAGGAATTTTATCTAAATATATAAGGAATGAGATAAAATTCACAATTTATCTTAAATATTAAATGATATATTATGCACTACAAATAAAATAACAAATTGGCTTCAAAAAAAAAATCAAATAAAAACAAAAAATATTTTTTTTAAAAAATAAAAATAAACTGTGCATCGCACGAGCTTCATCTAGTGTGTATATATATATATATCAAACTCATGTTTTAATCCAATTTATTTTTATATATGTGTGTTAGTGAAAAAGTTTCATTCAAAAGGAAAGTTTTTGGAATATTAGGCATGCTATACAACCTATAGTTTGGTTTAAAATTATAGTTTAAGAAAATAAATTGACATAATTTACCATATTTCATATTTATGTGTAACGATAAACATACAATGAAAAATGCTAATGGACTAACTTTTATATTGGCAAGTGTGAAATTTAAAATTGTATATATTTCTTGAAAATTTTGGGCTTTTTGTCCATTTTTATTACAAAAACTTTTGTGTACACTCGGTGTACAATAATATTAATGTATATCATATCAAAGTCAATTTGAGATAACTTTTAAATTTTAACTATTTTGGGATAATTTTAAACTTGATATTATTTTAATGTAAATAGACAACATGATAAGTTTATAAGAGTAATATAGTTACTCTCTAAGATTTAAACTTTATCAATAAACCAATCAAATATATAAAAACTTATAAGCGCTACGTAAGATTATGATTTTGCGCTACGTAGGA
The DNA here is from genome assembly GCF_001683475.1 of Chenopodium quinoa. Taxonomy (NCBI): domain Eukaryota; kingdom Viridiplantae; phylum Streptophyta; class Magnoliopsida; order Caryophyllales; family Amaranthaceae; genus Chenopodium; species Chenopodium quinoa. Next base: position 8,193,571 of record NW_018742484.1, read on the forward strand.
TTAAAATGCACTGTACGTGTGTAAGATTTCAATTTAAAGTGTGCCATGTAGGATAATAATTATTAAAAAAAATAACATTATAAAATTTTGATTATTATTTATAAAGGGTAATGATTATTAAATAAAATAACATAATAACTTAAAATAACTATGTCATTTAGGATTATGTTTATCAAATAAAAACTTAAAGATTTGCTTCACTAAAGAATCCAATTAAATCTAAAAGTGGACTAAGATATTTATAAAAAATGCTAAAGAATCCAATCAATGATACGTAGTGGATTAAGCCATACATATATATATTTCAATAGTTTTATTAAGAAAATAAATAATGTTGTTGCATGGATAAATTTTTGGACTGTTAGGAATTTTTAAAAATTACAATTTGAAAAATGATAAAATTTAGATTGGGAAAAAGATATGAATTGATTTAATTAGCTTATGATTTGTTATTATTATAATAAGCATTAATTTAATTCATGCACCACCAAAAAATCACATAAAACTTCATAAAAAATAATTTGGGATTTTATATTGTGGTTTAAAAATATGTCGGTCTAATTCCTTAATCTCAATTTTGTTTTTTCAAATTGTAATTACTGGTAATATTATTTTTAACTATTTTCTTTTCATTGCATTGTTTTCTTAAGTCTATTTCGTTGATTCGAGAAATTAATTCTTCCAAAAATGATTGGAAAATTAAAGTACGTGTATCAAGGCTTTTTGATGTTTTAAAATTTCGGAAACATAATAGTTTGATTAGTTTGGACATGGTTTTAATTGACGAAGAGGTATGCCTTTAATTTTTTATTTGATCATACTTATCGTTTTAAATCATTGAATAATATATAATATTTGTTTTCAAATTCATTGTGTAACTTACAATATTATTTTTCATGTGTAGGGTAATAATGTCTATGCTTCAATCAAAGGAAAATTTGTCCAACAATTTCGTTCAAAACTAATTGAAGGCAAAGTGTACACAATTCGATTCCGTTGTACCTAACAAGAATGAATATCGTGTTGTGAGCGATAGCAAGATAATGATACAATTTTTTCAAAATACAACTGTCAAGGGTATTTTGGGTAAAAATACCCAGGCCACATGGCCTAATCAGAAGGGGATACGTGTCACCCCAAGACATGTCCAAAAAGGACCAATCACCAGTTGACACGTGGCACTCCCAATCATCAGGGAAAATGCGTCTTTCAAAGGCGCAAATCGCGAGAACATCGTAAAAACGGCACAACCCATTTACCTAGGTTGATGACCTGGAAAAGGGGGCACCGATTTCTATGACCCTATAAATAGGGAGATTACCCCAATTTGGGGGCACGTTCATTTATTAGATCACACTCAATTCTCTCACATCAGATCAGAGAAAAAACAGATCTCGGGATTCGAGAAGATACTTTTACTTTCCGCACATTTACTTCACTTCGACCGTTTCTAACTTGATCGTCGAAGGCGAAACTCCGAACCCCCGGAGTTTCTGTTCGTTTGCAGGTACAACCGAAGAGTTGCTAGTCTTGGTGACGTAACTCTCCCGTAGGACATCTTGCAATAAACCCCGAAACATTTGGCGCCGTCTGTGGGGAGAGTACCTCTAAGATGGTTTCTCAAGAAACTGTACCACCTCCTGAGGAAAAGCATCCGTCAGCTGAGGTCCATTCGGACCATGATACAGAGTCGGACCCAGAGGTCGAAGTATTTACGGCCGGAGATGGATCCCTCATCACCAGACGCATACGTTCCAAGGATAACAAGGAACGGGGCGATAACCAGGTAGGCCCGATAAAGTCAGCCGGCCAGCCTTAACTTACAGAACAGACTGCTCACATCACCCGTGAGGAGTTTGTCAAGTTCATGATGAATTTTAAAGGTGAGATGAAAGATCTCATCAAGACCTAGATGGCTGGTCTAAGCAAAGGGAAGTCGTCCAAGAAACCTTCTCATTTTGGGAAGACAAAGCCGGTCAAGGACAGACAGCCTACTCCGCATACAAAACAGAAGGAGGGGGACCGACCTTTGATCGCTGGACGAATATTCGTCTCCCGGGGGTGAATCAGACAAAGCTTATCCGTTATGTACAACCGGATGGCAGCAAGAAGACTTACGCCGATGCTCGACATTTCCTTGAGAAAAAGTGGAACAACCAACTGTCTGACACGGCTGGGGGAGAGCGGGCAATGGCGCAATATGGTCATCCAATTCTTGGTTGTAACAGAGCTGACCGCCTACAACCTCATAATTGGTCGTCCGACTTTGAACGAATCTAAGGCCATCATTATCCTATCTCTCATGCTTCTGAAATTTGAGAAAGATGATGGTTCTGTTGGCTCCTTGAATAGAGATCAGAAGACGGCTCGAGAGTGCTATCTCTCAAATGTTAAGCCCATGTCAATTGGCTAAGACGCAGAGCCAATAGACCTTGACAATGTTAAGGAACCTGAGTGTGCCCTACCAGTAGGCGGCAAGAAGAGAAAGGCCAACCAGCTGGTGACTGTCAAGAAAGAGAAGCAATAGAAATCACTGACCGGGGAACGGTCAGATGACCTCCGTTCCTAGCCGGTTGGTGAACACATTGACATCGCTCTAGATGACACACGTCCGAAATGAACTGTAAAGGTTAGGACGGTTGCTTTTGCAAAGTTGGGGGCAGACTTGCATAATCAGTTGAAAGAATTCAAGGACATTTTTGCCTTTAAAGTGGAAGAGATGCCAAACATCAAACCGGATCTTGCTATCCACAAACTCGCTGTTGATCCAAAGAAGAAGCCTGTAAGGCAAAATAAAAGAAATCACGGCGAGGAAAGATCTCAGACGGTAGCTGTTGAGGTCAAGAAGTTGTTGCTCGGTTCATTCGACATGTCACTTCCCAGATTGGGTTGCGAATGTTGTTCTTGTGGAGAAGCCGAATGGGACCTAGCGCATGTGTGTTAATTACACCGATTTGAACAAGGCATGTCCAAAGGACAGTTACCGGCTTCCAAAGATCGACAGTCTGGTCGACTCTACAGCTGGACATGCTTTGATGAGTTTTATGGATGCGTATTCAGGTTTTCATCAGATACCCATGTGGAAGAATATCAAGAGAAGACGACATTTGTCACTGATCAGGGGTTATTCTGTTATACTGTGATGCCGTTTGGCTTAAAAAATGCGCTTGCTACTTTTCAACGAATGATTAATACGGTGTTCGTTATCAAATCGAAAGAAATGTAGAGACGTACATTGATGATATGATAGTCAAATCAAGCTACATACGGATCATCTTGTTGATCTCTGAGAAACCTTCACCACACTCAGGCGACACAAGTTCATGCTCTATCCCAAAAAGTTTGTCTTTGGTGTTGAGTGTGTGAAGTTTCTCGGATTTTTGATTGACTAAAGAGGGATAGAGGAAAATCCAATGATTTTATGCACCCTTGGTAGCCACATCATGTCACCTTCACCCTTTCAATTACACATCTCTTTTGATAAACCACTTTGAGCCTCGTTTAACAATCGACCTTTCTTTTTTCAACCCTCATCTACCTAACCTTGGGATGGGATGGTGTGCGACTTATGCAATTTTCAAAGCCAAGTAAAAAATCTTGAGTGATTTTTACCAAAATTTCAAAAAGTTTAAAAAGCAATAAAAGTGTGCAAAAGGGCAAGTGTTCCAATGTCTTTGATATGAACACGTCTTAGATTGCGTCTCTTATCGAGTGCTCGGCACCGTGCTTGAAAAACATGAATGCCAAGTGAGTGATAGACCGAAGGATTGGGATTGCCTACACTTACCGAGTATCCAACGAAGAAATAAATTCAAATACAAATGCGAAAGAAAAAAGGTTCAAAAATGAGAAACCTCAAACATACAAATACCAAGATTCAAATGCAAGGTTGCACAGCTTGAGGGCTTATATTGGGTCTTGAGCTTCTATCCTTCTTCAAACCTTTAGACTAAACCCGTTTCAACCCTTAAAAGACCTCATTGAGATATACACACACACTTGTGCAAGGTTCGGCTAGAGCTACGTTCGGCCTGATTCCTAACAGATACGTAGGCAACCACACATTGGGGTGCGGCCATAATAAAAATGCATTCATTCATATTAACATTCATGCATGATCATATCAAGGGATCTCCAATGCTCACCCTTATCCATTTAGAGCTAGACTTGAGGGCTTGATTCCTACTTCATTAGCCTACCCAGCCTAAGAGTCACTATCATTTGGCTCTTCTCAAAATATTTTCCACATCCTTAGCCTTTGTAGCTTAACCTTAGTGTCACTCTCAAACACATCACAAACACATAGTCAAATAATCCTTCCCTTAGGAACCCTTTGTCATGAAATCTTAATACAACCATGAAGTATGCCTTGCCATTTTAGAATCACTCATTATCATAATCATCCTTGCACCACAAAGTATGAAGTACTTAGCCTCCGCGCCTAAGTTACCTAAATACTTTGATTATCGAGTCATCAATTGAGATAGCCTAGGATACTACAATCCTAGGAGCATGAGATACAACGACCAATACATACACTTGATTAAGCTTACTCAACATGCACCATCGCTTGATTCATTGTTTTCCTTTTGAGAAGTTTAAAAAACTTCATTTTTCATCAATACTTTACCTCTTTTCATTTTCACGTCTTTCTTATCGGGAGAAAGTCGGTACCGTCCACAAAAATGACGGAAAATTTTTGCTTTTCTGCATTTTCGAGTCGCACGAGCACAATTACAACACAATGCACACACGAGTCATGAACATTGAGTCATGTCGTGTCATGACGTCGAGTTGAGTCAAAACTCTATACACACAAGTCGTACGCACAACATCCACATCGAGTCGATTTGAGCACGTTGAGTTATACATCGAGTTGAGTACATTGAGTCACACAATGAGTTGAGTAACACCAAGCCTTGAGTGAACCTTAGGCCAACCAACTACCAAGGTCTTTTGACAAAATTTGATTTTTTTTGCAGGGCTTAGGCACATCACCTATACGACAATTTTTCCAAAATTGGATTGTCATCTCAATTGGCAATGTTTCCAAGAGTGGATTGTCGCGCATCTTCTTCAACTAGAAATTTTTCCAAGATTGGATTATCATCTTCTTTGGCAATGTTTCCAAAAGTGGATTATCACGCTCCTTCTCCATTTGGCAATTTTTCCAAAAATGGATTGTCACCTCCTTTGGCAATTTGTTCCAAGTTTGGATTGTCATACGTTCATTAAGTCCTTGGCAATTTTTCAAAGATTATATTGCCGTTTCCCTTGGAACTTTTACCAAAAATTGGATTGTTATTAACCTAGTTCCCTATGACATTGTCTGTCCAAGCTAAAGTATAAGCTACGCATCATGCACAAGGTCATTCACCCCTTGGTTGGTTTTAAGGGTGGAGTTGTGAACCCACTCGGCCAGATTGATCCACCCATCCGGCTGGGGGAGAGCGGGCACGGGCGCAATATGGTCATCCGATTCTTGGTTGTAAAAGAGCTGACCGCCTACAACCTCATAATTGGTCGTGCGACTCTGAACGAATCTAAGGCCATCATTATCCCATCTCTCATGCTTTTGATATTTGAGAAAGATGATGGTTCTGTTGGCTCCTTGAATAGAGATCAGAAGACGGCTCGAGAGTGCTATATCTCAAACGTCAAGCCCATGGCTATTGGCCAGGACGCAGAGCCAATAGACCTTGACGATGTTAAGGAACCTGAGTCTGCCCCACCAGTAGGCGGCAAGAAGAGAAAGGCTAACCAGCTGGTGACTATGAAGAAAGAGAAGCAATAACAATTACTGACGGGGGAACGGTCAGATGACCGCCGTCCCCAGCCGCCTGGTGAACACATTGACATCGCTTTGAATAACACACGTCCGAAGCGAACTGTAGAGGTTAGGACGGTTGCTTTTGCAAAGTTGGGGACAGACTTGCACAATCAACTTAATGAATTCAAGGACATTTTTTCCTTTGAAGTGGAAGAGATGCCAGGCCTCAGCCCGGATCTTGCTGTCCACAAACTCGCCGTTGATCCAAAGAAGAAGCCTGTTAGGTAAAAGAAAAGAAATAACGACAAGGAAAGATCTCAGGCGGTAGCCGCCGATGTCAAGAAGCTGTTAGACGCTGGGTTCATTCGGCAATGTCACTTCCTAGATTGGGTTGTGAATGTTGTTCTAGTGAAGAAGACGAATGGGACTTGGCGCATGTATGTTGATTACACTAATTTGAACAAGGCATGTCTAGAGGACATTTACCCGCTTCCAAAGATCGACAGTCTGGTCGACTCTACAGCCAGACATGCTTTGATGAGTTTTATGGATGCCTATTTAGGCTTTCATCAGATTCTCATGTGGAAGAAAGATCAAGAGAAGACGACATTAGTCACTAATCAGGGGTTATTCTATTATACTATGATGCCATTTAGCTTGAAAAATGCGTCTGCTACTTTCCAACGAATGATTAATACGATTTTTATTAATCAAATCAACAAAGATGTAGAGGAGTACATTAATGATATGATAGTCAAATCCAAGCTACAGACGGATCATCTTGCTGTTTCGAGAAACCTTCACCACACTCAGGCGGCACAAGGTCATGCTCAATCCCAAGAAGTTTGTCTTTGGTGTTGAGTCTGGGAAGTTTCTCGGATTTTTGATTGTTCAAAGAGAGATAGAGGCAAATCTAGAGAAAATACAGGTGGTCATTGACATGAATTCACCCTACACTGTTAAGAAGGTTCAAAAATTAACCGGTTATCTGGCGACATTGGGGAGATTCCTCAGCTGCTCAGGGGACAAGTGCCTCTATTTTTTTCAAGCAATAAAAAAGAAGACCATGTTTGAATGGGAGAGAGGATGCTGAGGCGACCTTCCAAAAACTGAAAGAACATCTGCAATCCTTGCCAAGGCTTGTTAGCCCTCTGCCCAAAGAGACGCTTTACATGTACCTAGCCGTCTTAGATCATGCTCTTATTGCTGTTTTCCTTGCTGAGAGAGACGACAATCACCTCCCGGTCTATTTCGTTAGCCATATGCTTCGAAATGCTGAACTCCGGTATTCTATGGTTGAGAAATTTGGTCTTGCTAATTTCATGGCAGTCAAAAAGTTGAAGACATACTTCTTGGCACATCTGGTGGTAGTCTACACAAACCAACCCCAAGCGGCTAATGACAACCTTAGATCATTCGGGAGAATTCTTAAGTAGGCTATTAAAATGCAAAGTCCTTAAATCTTTTTCGAACCAAGGAAGGCAGTGAAGGGTTAGGCGTTCGCCGACTTTATTGTTGAAATGACACGGCCGGTTGAATCGGAAAATCTTGATCAGGTCTGGAAAGTGTATGTAGATGGGAGCTCTACTATGAACGACTGTGGTGCAGGGATTATCTATCAGTCTCCTGAAGGGGACAAGTATGAATATGCACTACGATTCTGTAGACACCTGATTGTATCTCCCCAAAAACCAAACCTAGTGATGAGTACACTAGGCGAAAATACGCATTCCCCACCGGCTCAAACCCCCCATTTCGCACCAGTTATGAACCGGTCTAGATTTGGGGGGTGCTAAAACCCCATAGATTTCGCACCAGTTCAAAACCGGTGGGGAAAAGAACTTTTAGCACCGGTTTTAGGGGTAAACCGGTGGCAATTCTTCAACTTTTCCAACCGGTTTTTACATAGAACCGGTGGCAAAAGTGCTTGCGCGCCTTGAATATTAAACACTTTTGCCACCGTTTCTAAGCAAAAACCGGTGGTAAAACCCCTTTTTTAAAAAAAAATATTTTTGCTTTAAATAATTATATTAATAAAAATGAAAACCTGCACATCCTGCATTAATTCTACCATCAATATATATTATAACAACAACAACAACAACAACAACAACAACAACAACAACAACAACAACAACAACAACAATAATAATAATAATAATTATAATAATAATAATAATAATAATTATTATTATTATTATTATTATTATAATATTATTAATAATTCTAATAACAATAATAATATAATAATTTCTAAATTGAAATAATAACAACTATACATAGATATAAATTAATAATCCCAAATGCAATACAATGAAGTGTCATATATATTTACAAATCCTTATAAAAAAAAAGTGTCATATTTACAAACAATACTAATTATTAATGTAGTTAACAAGTTCAAATTAAATTAAATGTGATGAAAGATGCCAACATGTCTCGAACTTCATTAAGTTTCGTGTTCGTCAATGGACCTCCTTTCTGTACCTTGCAAAACTTGGATAAACAAAAATTATATTAGAATTCAAGTGTTTTAGGACTCAATTACCTAGTTAGAGGTGGCTAAGCCTTGAAATAACATTAAAAGAGCAATTCAAGTGTTTTAGAACGCAATTTCATCCAAAATGGCCAAAATAAGGCCTATATGGCTATTAGGTTGCCTATTTTCAACATTTCTTATCAAATCAACTCATTCTTGCTCTTAATATGTCATTATTACCTAGTTATAGGCGGCTAAGCCTTGAAATCACATTAAAAGAGCAATTCAAGTGTTTTAGGATGCAATTTCATCCAAAATGGCCAAAATAAGGCATATATGGCTACTAGGTTGCCTCTTTTCTACATTTCTTATCAAATCAACTCATTCTTGCTCTTAACATGTCATTATTACCTATTTATAGGCGGATAAGCCTTGAAATCACATTAAAAGAGCAATACAAGTGTTTTAGGACGCAATTTCATCCAAAATGACCCAAATAAGGCCTATATGGCTATTAGGTTGCCTATTTCCTACATTTCTTATCAAATCAACTCATTCTTGCTCTTAACATGTCATTATTACCTAGTTATATGTGGCTAAGCCTTGAAATTACATTAAAAGAGCAATTCAAGGGTTTTAGGACGCAATTTCATTCAACATGAACCAAATAACCTACATGACTACTAGGATGCCTATTTCCTACATTTCTTGTCAAATCAAATGAAAAGATCAAATTAACTAAGTCAATGGCATACCACATACCTCATCAAGTTGTAGTGTGTCTGTACAACGACTTAGTATGTCGAACATGAATCTCATCACGTATAGTCCACAATCAACTTTGTTATCTTGTTGTGCGCACTAGCATAGGAACAAAGTACATGAATCAAACATGCATAGAAAACTAGCAACATCTTACGCATTGTTTATTACGAAAATCACAATATCATGTAGCATTACCATCGGTGATTTCCATGTGGGACCTTGAGGAGCTCGACAATTTATCTCCCTCCCACACCTACTATCCGTCCTGGATGGTAGGGCTTTCCCAAAGCCAAGGTGAAAGGGTATTTTTCTACACTTGGGACGAGCTTGCCTTCAACCAGTTCTTCAATGTGTTCAATCTGTAGCCTTCAAGCTAAACTTGTGCTTCAATTCACATATGAATCTATTAAAAATTAAAAAGAAAAAACAAAAGTTAGTAAGTAATTAATACCTACATACATTGCTAAAGAATAACGCATCATTAATCAAACTAACAATTTCTAATCACTAATTTTTTTTAAAATTTTGAGTAAATAATGTAATTTTACTAATTTATTCACTAATTTATAACACAATTGCTAATCACTAATTCAACCACATAATATTTTCTTAAGATATAATAGACAATACTTGTATTAATTTTTTTAAAAATTAAGAGTAAATAATGTAATTCCACACTTCGCTCATTATCTTATTTATTTTAGTTTAACATTCTTTTAACTTTGTTTTATTATTTTATTATATTTCCCGATAACCCCCTTGTGTTTACTTGGTTGTGTAGGTGGTCGGTCAAGGTTCGAGTCTCGAAATTGAGCAAGAGCAACAAAGACTACTAACCTATTCTGCTCCCCTGCCTCCCCCTTGCTGCCATGTCACCTTCAAACCAACACAACTCCACCAATTCGCACAAACAATCACGCCTCACCTCACGAACTCCACTATCTCCTGTTCTGCCAACACCAAGCATCAACCACCACTGTCACCTCTCATCCCCAACAAAAGCTCAAATCCATTTACGATAATGAAACACTCTATATACATTAGCTTAACCAAACCCAATAGTTAATGCATTTTATAAATCTATGGACTTATCCTAATCTTCAACTTAGGAATCCAAATCAAGACCAAATATCAGTATGCATATGCATTATCGGGTTATCAGTCTATCGATTTCTCTAAATTCTCTACAAAACAAGCTAAACTAAATGAAATTTACTATTATATCAGGCAAACTTTATTCAGTACTTGTTACAAATTTGATGTCTCTTCACACTAACAGATACTCCAAAAGAATCAAGGCCAAACTTCTCTAACGAACTGGGATTCACGAGGAAAGGGCAAAAGACAGCGTTTATCTACAGATGAATGTACAACAAACTGCTCAGAGGCATAAATCTTAAAGGTGTTGGAGGAAAACAACAGATTGTTGAATACACAACTCAAAAGTCACAACAGCAGGCGAGCAGACAAACCCTATAATTATGAAATTGAAAAGCAAATCAACGACTAACCCTAGATTGCGAAGGAATTCAATAGATTAAGAAGACCACAAAATAAATCTTACCTCAAAGCTGCTTCAATGGAGGTGAGAAAGATCAGACGAATGCGCTTCAATGGAGGTGAGAAAGCTTAGAATGCGCTTCAATGGAGGAGAGCTATGGAGAGAAAAGGAGGTGCAGTTGCGCGGCAATGGAGGTGAGAAAGCTCAGAATGCGCTTCAATGGAGGAGACCTATGGTGAAAATTCGGATCTATGCGCTTCAATGAAGGAGAGCTATGGTGAAGCTAGGCGAGAACGAGAGAAGAGAGAAGGTGGAAAAGCAGAGGGAAAAAAATTATAGGAAGAAGAAGATTTTCACGAATTATAAGGCGGGTTTTTGTTTAATTTTCCGCACCGGTTCGAACCGGTTCTAAATACCTTTTTCCCACCGGTTTGGTTAGAACCGGTGCGAAATCCATTTCTCCTTCCCCTTTTTTTTTAAAAAAAAAAAAGAAATTCCGCACCGGTTCAAACCGGTGCGAAAAACAAGAGTTGGCACCGGTTTATAAGGAACCGGTGAGAAAAGTAAAAATCCAAATCCCGCCCATATCTTTTCCCACCGGTTCTCAAGAACCGGTGCGAAAAGGGGGGTGCGGATTTCATTTTTTCTACTAGTGGTACCTTTCACGTCTTTGATTATCGAGTTAGGTGAATAGTTGAGAAGAGTCTCGTGAAATCCCTTTAGCCTTTACCATTTCCAACCTTTCCTTAAATGTTTTAAACCAAAATCTTTTATTTCGTGTCTTTAAACTCAAAATCATTCATTTCGTGTGCTCTTTATGAAACGTCTAGACCAGTCTATTTTAGTCCATAATCCTGGTCTAATAATTGCTTTTTTGGATGGGTCTTGAAAATTTCTTTATAACGATATATTATAAGCCCAAATCCGACTTATAACGAAGAAGTTATGGCCAAAATACTAAACCAAGCCCAAATCGGACCTAGGTCCATCTTACCTACGACCCAATGATATATCATAATCCCAATTCCGATCTATAACGAAAAAGATATGATTAAAATACCAAACTCTATCCAAAAATGACATTGTTCCACTATTTCAATCATATCTTTTATTCTACAAAAGATATCAATCTGATTCTAATTGGGTTAGAAAGTAGACTTCCAAAGATTTCCAACGATATATTATTTATCTTATTTTGATTTCTGGATCAAATGTTATGATAAAAACAAAAACTGCAAAAACTGTTGTCCATTGCGCCGCGACAAGGCTGTCGCGCTGCGATGGAACCTGTTTTACTTTGATTTGATTTCTGACTCTATTCTGATCCTTTGACCCTCTTTTTTCCTTATAAATAGAGGTCGTTTCACCCCTTTTTCAATCATCAACAAGCTTGATCACCAACAATCATCATCTAATCCTCTCTCTAAGCTAAAAGCTTTTCTCTCTCTTTCCTTTCTTGATTTCTAGCCTTAGCCTAAACACGTCCTTATACATCCTTGATACTTTTCCCAATCAAACACCATACCTCCTTCACGAGCTTTGAATACTCCAAGCCAATCTCGAAGTTGCCTTCGACCTCGACGTGAAAGGTTGATTATTCTGAGGGTTAGGTCCTTAATCTATATCTCAATTCTTATTTGATTTATTTGGTTTGTTTGATTTAATCTTTCTTGAAGTTACTAACATGTGTATTGTTTTGATAGAAAGAGGTACGAGGCATCAAAGTAAGTAATTCGATTACTTAATTATTCTTTAATTCCTAGTATCTTGTTAGGATGTTGATTTTGATTCCTAGTATCATACATAGGGTGTTAATTAAAATTTCTAATATCATGTTGATTTTTAGCATCATGTTTAGGTTAAAACTTTGATTATGATTTTTATTAGTGACATGCTAGAGTTTGTTATTAATCCATTTAGTATCATGCCTAGGATCTTGCTATTAATCATGTTTTAATAATATTTTGATGATGTTTTAATTATGATGATGATTTGTTGTGTTAATTATACATTGCTTGATTATTAGTGATTGATTGTTATTGCTTGATTACGCCCCTTCTTGCAGGTTTAAAGGGAATTTATACTTGAAATCACGCCTAATAAGATAATTAATAATTTGTTTTAGGATTAATTTGATTTTAATTCAAGTGATCGCCAATAATAATAGATTTGATTGTGCATTATTAATCAACCAACGTAGATTAAACAAGTTTAGGGATAACTTGATATATGTATGTTGATCGGAAAGCACACATGAATATCATAAGAATTAAGTAGAGGCTGATTTAGGGCGGATCAATCTCTTTTAGGTTGGATTCTTACCATCATCCTCGAATATCCAGTCATGGTTTCGGACCACTATGGAGTTAGCGATCTCTGTGATCGTGAATGGGGTGTAACCTTCACACGCGTGAATGGTTTACAAGTTCCTAAAACTTGTTGGCGGCTCTTTTATCTCTAGCTTCTTTCCCTTTGGACGCCACCATGCCTAAAAGCATGATCACGATGGGGCTCAAATTTGAGTTTGAAAAAATTCCATACAGGTTCAAGCTTCAAACAATGAAGCTGAGTATGAAGCCTTGCTAGCCGGTATACACATGTGTAAGGCGGCAAGAGCAAAGAAAATTGACGCCTGCTCTGATTTACAGTTGGTTGTTAGCCAATACCATGGTGACTATGAGGCCACCCATCCGACTATGATCAAATACTTGCAGGCGGTAAGGGCAGAGACGGGGCACTTGATGAATTCTACTTAAGTCAAGTACCTCGGTCTGAAAACAACCAGGCGGATGCTCTTTCTAAGCTACATCACCCGCCTCCTGTGATACATCTCGGTCAGTCTTTTGGGAAGTGATGGAAAAACGAAGCATCGAGGAAGATCCAATTGGTGTACTTGACCGGAGTTCCACCTGGATGGACAGCATCCGGGCCTATCTGCTAGACGACACTGGTCGCAAGTAAAAAAACGTGCAACCAACTAATTTGATATTTGCGATGGAGAACTCTTCAAAAAAGGCTTTATGTTTCCTCTTTTGAAGTGTATCACCCTAGAGAAGGGGCATGAGATTCTGGAAGATTTACATTTGAGTTTTCTGTGCCTCTCACAAAGGCGGTAGAGCTCTAGCAGAAAGGGTCAGGCGGCAAGGGTACCTCAGGCCCATTCTTTAGGCAGACGCCATGGAACTGGTGAAGAAGTGTGACAAATTTCAAAGGTTCGGCAAGCTCATCCACCATCCGGCAACTAATCTGACGGCCATTCATAGCCTTGTACCATTCGCCAAATGAGGCATGGACATCTTGGGTCCGTATACACCCGCGCCAGGCGGACGACGGTACATTCTAATTGTTGTTGACTACTTCACCAAGTGGGTAGAGTCCGAGGCTGTTAAAGGCATCAAGACAAAGGATGTCATCTCTTTCATCTGGAAGAACAACATCACCCGGTTTGGGGTACTTATGTCTATGGTTTTTGACAATGGTCCTCTATTTGAGACGCCTACCTTGAAAAATTGGTCGGGAGACCAAGAGATCTCTCACTTCTTTGCATCAGTCGGCCAACCTCAAGCAAACGGTCAGGTTGAAGCCTTCAACAAGCTAATCTCGAACGACATAAACCAGAAAATTGAAAGGGCTGGTGGCCTATGGGCTGAAGAGCTAACTAATGTTCTATGGGCTATCAGAACAACGACAAAAGGGGAAACCGGCGAAACCCCATTCCTTATGGTTTACGGTGCTGAAGTCGTCTTACCTATTGAGCTTTATGAGCCTACTCTTCGAGTCATGTTGTATGATGAAAAAGCCAACTAGGAGGCCATGTGGCTGGCATTGGACTGACTTCCAGAACGCCGGGGAAATGCCGCCTTGCGTCATGAGATATACCATTTGAGAATGACAAGAGCCTACAACAAGAGAGTACACAAGCGATTCTTGAAAGTTGGGGACTTTGTGTTACGGAAAATGGAGGCAACCGGTAGGGCTAACGAGCAAGGCAAGTTTACATCCAATTGAGAAGGTCCCTACCGGATCTATGAAGAAATAAGAGGCGACACCTACCGCCTAGTAACACCAGTCGGCAGGAAGCTAGCCAGAACTTGGAATGTAGACAACATGAAAAAGTACTACTTCTGAGACTTTTAAAATTTTTGTAAATGAAAAGCTTATTAATGAAAGTTGCTTTTTATTTAATTTTATTGTCTTTTACATTAATAGATATGTCTCCCTATGGGAACAACGCCCGTGCAATGTACAAGCGGTGAAATCTAAACCAATCGTCTGCTCCAGCAAGAGTAGGACATTCGGTGACGCCCATCTGGGTGAATTCGCTTACGGAGAGCATCTCCCATTTGGGTGGTACATTTCTCTATAAAATCATAATACAAACGGCCCTACTGACTGCCTTAAAAAGAATTCGCTTACAGCCGTTTGACTTGAATAATCTAACATGAAACCTAAACGGCACAATAAACCGCATGCCCTATGGACATTGGGCGGTAGCCGGCCGTTATTTAACCTTAGATTAAAATTTTATAAATTGAAAAACGTCTGTAATTGCTCTGGGGTAACGCAGACGGTGCAAAAGCACAATCATTCTTACCTAGATGGTGGAAAATGTTTTCGTTATCCAATGGACTAAGTGATACCATAAACCGTCTGGGTATCAAGCTGCCATTTTCCACCTACCCTATGGGATATCAGGCAGCCATTTTCCACCTACCCTATGGGATATCAGTCGGCCTCCTATCGCCTAGAATATGGAGGGATGTGTACTTGGTTTGAGGCAATCACGGTAGTGATTGATTGACCAAGGAACTTTTCATACTCTTTAAAGTATCAAAAATTCCTAAGTCAATCAATCAAATTTTTAAACCAACCACACAGCCGCCCAGGGGCAAGAGGCCAGCCGATTTGTTAGTTGCCACATGCAATAAATAAGTCAGGCAAAAATAAAAGCATATATAGCGAAAATGCAAAAAGCAAAATTGAAAAAATTGAACTCAAATTGAGATAAAACCGACTCAGTCGGCTACTTCATTCATAAAACCCGACCTTAAGGCCGGAAGAGAAATTGTCAAACCAGACCCACGTCCGGGCTAATAAAAAGATTGTTGAAAAATTACAACACTTACTCGGCGCACAGGCCGGAAATACAGACGGCTCAAGGCCGCGAGGAAAAACCTAAAGCTTAAGATTGCTGGGGCGGGGCCACAGACTGGTCCTGGCGGAAGGGGATCTCACCTTTCTTTTGACCCGGCTGAGCAAGGGTTAATTCAACCGGCACTTGATCCTTCTGGTCTTCATTGAGCTCCTCCTCACCATCTTCCTCCTCGTCCCTATATAGCTCCTCGATACCGGTCCACTCATCAAATGGAGGCGGCGCTTCCAATCCTAAGGTCTGGCCATCATACACCTCGCTGGCGTACTTATACCACAAACCAAAGAAGTCTCAGTCAGAGTCCGGATGGACGAGGTGTCATGCCATCTTCATGCGCTCCTCGCAGTCTTTCTCGTTCTCCGCTATCATCTGCTCCTACTCTGCCTCTAGAGCAGCCTTTTGGTCGCTATACACCCGGGCCATCTCATCTTTGAGTCGGTTGACGTCTGACTGGAGCTCAGTGTTCTCCTTGTCAGCCCCCTCTAAAGCCTTGAGGTTCGACTGAGCATTTTTTAGCTCAAGCTCCAGGTCAGACGTCTTCTTATTAGCCGTCTCCAGTGCAGCCGTCAACTCCTTGATGATCTCCTCCCGTGTCATCTTCTCCGCTTTAGGCTTAATAACATTCATTGTAATCCGAGTTAAGAGCCTCAGTCGCCCAGATTTTGGCATCTCTTACCTCCTCTGTTTTTTGTTAAACGAGATTTGAGCCCATCCACCCTCAACATCTGTAATACCTCGTATTTTTGAAACGTATTTTCTAATTAATTAATTAGTTATTATTTTCTAAAAAGGGTATTTTAGTAATTTATTTTACTATTTGAATTTTGGAGCCAAAATGATATTTGAATTTTGGCGCCAAAAGTATTTTAAAAACTTAATTATTAATTTTGGATTTTGTATTATCCATTTATTTTATTTTAAATACCGAATTATTAATATATATTTCGAATATTTTAATTAAGTAAAATTATATTTTATTATTTAATTGAGAGGTTCGAAAATTCCTATTGATTAGCTATGATTTTCGGATTTTCCTAGTGTGGAAAACCTGATTTTTTTTTAGTTAATTTATTTAGTGAATAATTGTTATTCTCTTAACTAATTATTTTATACAAAATATATTATTTACACAACTATTTTTAATTCCTTAAATCTAGCAAAATATTTCCCTAATTACTACATAGGATGTCTGAAATTTTGAGCTATGGAAGCTCAAAAATTTCGGCCACCATGGTTGGATTTTGGGTGATTTGTTTTGGTAAATTGTATTTTTAATTATCTCTCTTAAATTTATTATTTTCCTTAATTTTATTTCTCACCTTCTAGATATTTGATCATCTTATTTCCCTACCTTATTTCATCTTTGATTATTCCCCAAGCAAAGCCATTTACCATTTAATATTTCATGACTACATACTTACCTTAATTCTTTATTTCTTAATCACCATAAAGTAAACCTTCCTTAATTCTTAAACTCTCTTTTCCTAGTAATTCCTTAAACTACATTTACCATAATTCTTCCTACAAGATCTTGCCTTAATTCTTTCATTCATGAGCCTATAAATACCACCTCATACCTCTCATCTTCTTCACACCAAAACTCAATTCTCTTCTTCTCTCTTGAATCACCCAATTCAGAGTTATATTGAAGGAGTTATGGCCTCTGTAAGTTCTGTCTATTCTTTCCAACGCAAATTCAATTCTTTTTAATCCTATTCCTTTATTTTCTTCGTGGTTAGTTTTCTAAAATATAAATACTTATTTCAAAGCTATAATTTTATATTAATGTATTATTTTTAAAAGAGTTTTATAGTCCATGCACATTAGATTTGGGTTTATGTCTAAAGATGTTGTGATGACCTTATGGTTATGTTAGTTATAAGGTGTATTCGTGATTGAACTTTGAAAGTACGAAGTGTTGATTGATATTAGGAATCAAGGTACGTTTAGGTGGCTAGATACCTTTGAAATTGATTGGATTTAATAAGCATGTTTTACATGATTTTTATGATGATTGAATTAAATTGAATTAAATTATGATTTATGAAATAAAGCATGTTTTAAATATTGGTTTTTGATAAATGAATTGAAGGATTGATTTTATATCATGTTTTGAATGGTTTGAAATTATTTATTATGTTTAAAGGAGTTTAGTTGTTTAAAAGTATGTTGGATTGACTTACAGAGTTTTTTTTTTTTTTTTTTTTTTTTAAATAAAGGGTTTTAAAAAGTTTGTTGAATTAAATAAAAAGGATTTTTTGAGTTATTCTATTATAAAGTTTGATTTCATTCAAAGACAAAATTTAAAGAGGATTTTATTAAAAAGCTTTACAAGCATGATTATTATGTTGATCCCACTATGCGGATTCATTGGAGACTATGGATTTTGTATGACCTAATCTTTCCTCAATAATAGCCTTGAAATAGTAGAAGACTAGCTTGGGTGGTGTGCACACTTATAGAGGAGATTGAGTTTTCGAAAATAATTGATTTTATTAGTCATTATTATTGAGTTATTGGAATTGTTTTGAGAATATTTGAGAATTGGTTTTATAAATCGTTTTATGGAATTATTGAATTATTGGAATTGGTTTTGAATCATGAGTTTTGGAATTATATTATTGGAATTGGTTTTGAAATTTTGAGTTTGGAATTATTAGATTTACATTGGAATTGATTTTAAATGCATGTTTGCAAATAAATTGAATTTACTTATCTTGCACTTATCGTACTTAGCATATTTTGCTAATCCGTATTTCCTATTTGTTTTGGTTCGCCATGTTTACCTTAATGGTAAGCAGTGTTGACTATTTTCAGGTGGAGTCAATATTTGAGCATATGGGAGTCCCAGGAATGTTCTTCACCTAGAATTAGGATTGTTGGTCTTTGTTTAATTATGAGTACTCATGACAACGGTTTCTATTTATAGCTATTATAAATAAAGAAAGAGTTTGAATTTCTGGTGCAAAGTATTGGTTTTGGTTAGTAGTTTGAGTAGCCTTGCATAATCACGCGGTGGTAATAAGCCTAAGTTTATCTTTATGGTATATTTTTACGTATTAGACTAGTATTTCCGTAGAGGGAGATTTGAGGGTGTTACAGCATCGCCTGCAATTAATAATGAGAATATGCAACGCCTAAAATTGCAACACTAATAAAATTGTTACCCTTGATAACCTAAGGCAATGATTTTAAAATGTTACTTTGAAATAAAATAACAATACTAGATCCCTATGAAACAACTATAAAAGTGTTGCTATAGAGCATTAAAGTCAACAATAACCTAAAGTGTTAATTAATTACTTTTGGGTTATCTTTTTATTAAATAATTTATGATGTTAAATTAAATAAAAAAATATGTTCTGATTTTTATGATTTTATCTTATTAAATATTAAACTAATGACAATTACAAAAATTAATTAAAAAATCTTAGATGAAAAAAATGAAAATGGATTGTTAAAAATAATTGAATAATATAATTTTGGGATAATTGAACCCGACCCGATTCCCAACCCGAACCGATTCCAAACTCGAGTTATTGAGAACGAACCCGGATCCAACTCAGCCTGACCCAAATGACCCAAAATTGACCCAATTTGACCCACTTATCATATTTTGTACTAACCCAAACAATCAAAACAATTTGAATCAAATGATCCAAAATTCAACCTAAACCCGACGGGTTAACCTGAATTGACAAGTCTCGATGACCTGATCTATATAACAATCTGAATACAAGCTCTAAAAGGGTGGAAAAATTAAAAAAAAAAGGCCGGAAAAATTAAAAATAAAAAGAAAAAGGGCGGAAGAATTTCTGCTGCTACGATTTTCACATTAGTTATTCAGTTACCTAATTCGTTCTTCTTCCTCACTCTCTCTCTCCTCAAAGATGGAGGTGCAGACGCACTGCTGCAGCCTAAGCACCACCAGGCGACAAATACTCCCTTGCATTTCCTTTTCTATCTCCCCTTGCTTGGTATTCTAGGGGTTTTTTTTGGAGCTTTTACTTTTGCAATTCTCACTTTCTCTCCCCTCTAGCTCAATTGGTATTCTAGGGCTTGACAAATTTTTTGGTTAATTTTAGAAAATATTTCCTAATTTGTAAAATTTGGGCTTGATTTTCAGTGAGATCAAAGGGAATTTCTCAGCGCTTCAACAAATCAGAGAAAAAGTTGCAAAAGACCGTTAGAAAAAGAAAGAGGAGACGATTTCTAAGTCTGGTTTGTTTTTCTTCTTCAATCGTTAAATTTCTGAACTGTATCTGGAATTTTTGAATTGTTTGGCTTCATTTCTATTTTAATTGCAATCTATTATCTTTAAATGAATGAATTTCCATTCTATCAAGCTGTTTGATGTCAACATTAGAGTTTCTTAATTTGCTATTGTTGTTAATTAAATTGAATTCTACAATTATGCGTCGAATTTTCTCCAAGAAATTTGACAATAATATGACCGAATTAGTAATTTTTATGAAATTAGTCATAAAGTCTGATGAGAGTAGTAAACTGACTTCTGAGTTAAATACCTAAGATTCTGACAAATTAGTCATAAAGCATTGACGACAAAGAGCTCAATACCAAATTTAATGGTTTATGTAATTGTTAACCGACTATACTCTTATAGTCTTATATGTTTGATTATTGGAAGGTTTAGGCAAATACCTGGTTGTGACAATTATTGTTGATGCATTTTGAACCTTGATTGTGTATAAGTTGGCCATTTAAAGAGGTTTATAATTGGAATGGGAATTTTATATCTATATATGATCAACGGTTTAGGTGCCTGCTACTATATAATTATTTCTGAGTTTTTTTTTTTTTTTTTTTTTGTATTAACTCATTGCTTATATGTTGCTGCTTGTTAGCATATCAAGAATACTAACTAATTGAAACATTGGTTATACAATATAAGTCAAAACTCTCATGATGACAAATATATAAACCATTAAATTTTGTTTGATAGGTACAGAGTACTTGGTCATTAGTTGATTAAATTGCATAAAGGTGTCGAGCAGCTTCTCATTAACCTAGCTAGTGTCTAAAAAGCTTATGAAACACTAGTAGAAAAAATGAAATAGGCACCGCACAATCCGCACCGATTTTTGAAAACCGGTGCGAAAAAAATAGGCGGGATTGGGAAATAGAGTTTTCGCACCGGTTCTAACCAAACCGATGCGAAAAGTTTGTTTTTCCCACCGGTTTAAACCGAACCGGTGCTAAAACTCTTTCTAAATAATAATAAAAAAAAACCGGTCTCTTTCTTTCCCTTTCATTTCCTCATCTAGCCTCTCTTTCTCATCTAGCCTCTCTCTCCTCAAAAACTCACCATCACTAAAACACTAACCCACCCACAAAATTCAACGGCTCCACAGAAGCAGTCTCAAAGGTAGATCTTCTTTTTCTTTAATCATTGACCTAATTTGATTTATAAATTGTCACTATATATTCAATTTAGGATTTTAGGGTTCTTCGAAAGTTCGAAGTTGGATAATTGTGGCCTTATGGGTTGATAATTGAGTCAATTTTGGTTGCTAAAATTCTAATCTGTTGCAGGGTTTGGTTTGTGGAGGCGTAGAGCGTACTCGAAATTCTCCATTGAAGCGGCTTCTGAGTTCTGACTTTCTGAGCTTTCTCTCCTCGACTCCTCCATTGAAGGCTTTGAAGGCTTGAAGTAGTCTCTAAGGTTAGATTTTGAGTGTTATTGTGTATTTGTGTTAATAACTTAATCGAAAATCGTCTACCACCGTCTTCATGGTGATGAGCAATAATATCTTCTCCTTTACCCTATTTTTTTTCATAATATTGTTGGTTGATTTGGTTTTATAATCTGAATATTATTATTGTTGATGATTTCATAATTTTGTTATTAAAGATTTTAATTTTTTGATTTTTGGGGGTTTTAGGGCTAGGGCTAAATTTTTGGGGGTTTTAGGGTTAGGGCTATGTTTCTAGTCTTTCTCATTAGTGTGACTACGAGAAAGAGGATCTGTGCAAATTATCTAATACTCTTTTGTTCTTTCAGAAAAATTATGTGAAGAGAAACAACTACTGTCCACAGTTTAAAATACTGAAGATTGAAACATGACTGTCTGACCTTACAACTTACAGGGTATGAATTGCTATCCTAGAAGCATCAATTTCTTTAAAATCTTGTCTACCTATCACTGGTCAAAGTTTTGATATTCAATTTTGCTCGAAATTTGTGTTCTACTGCTGTTAAGCTAAGGAAGTCCTTTATGGTAGTTGAATTCGTTGGAATTGATGTTAGTTTGTCTAATTGTTTTCAAATGATATGATTTTATGCCTAATTTTGCTGTTTTATTTTTATTTTTATTTTTATTTTATTGAATTGTGTATATGTGCCTAACTTACCCTGTTTCACGCTGGGATTACAAATTTTTCTAGAGAATTTTCATTAATTTAGGATACAACTGCAATTTTGTTACAATATGTACCAGGAATTATAGTTTGTCAAAGATTTGTCAAAGATTTGTCATTCCGCAATCAAGTGCATGGTTCTGTAATTTGTTGACTGATCATAGAATCAGAGGCATGACTCCAAGTAGGGGCTTTTAAAGGTGACAATGGGGTCATTTTGTTATGTTTTGGGTCTGGTGACTTTAGTTTCAGGTAGAATCAATCCCAACCTTAGTTTCAGGTAGGATAAATTTGGTACGAATCATCTAATTTTGGCTATGATTTAGATATCAGTCATCAAAATTGAATTTTTTTTCTTCCCGTAATTATATACATCATCTCTTCTTTTCAACTCAATATATGATCTAGTATTTTGTAGTCTTAGGAAGTCTTGATGGAGCCTCGATTCAGAAAGAATTTCCCTATCATGCTTACACTCAGCATTGGGGTAGTTTTCTGTGACATAGCTATAATTGTCCATTGCTTTACTAGCATTCTAACTGTCATGTGAATCAATCTGATTAAGGTGACTTTAAAAACTGTAGATTTTATAGCTGGCCTGAAGTTGGTGCTTCAGATATATAGTTGAGCTAAAATAACAAAGTTTGTTCTCTAATTCACATCTTCAGGGACATTGGATTTGTTATCTGGTGATATGCCTAAAGGAAAGATTCACAGCAAGCATCTTGATTCAATGATCGAACTGCATAACGTGACAAGCACTTTTAATTTGCAAGAAATATCAACATCTCTTTTCAGAATATGCGATGCAAGTATCACTTGATACAGCGAAAGCAATTTACTCTCCTTTTGAGACATTTAAAAAGAAGTAAGCTGAAGACTTTGAATTTAAAATTAACTCATTTTGATCTTGCTTTCAACTGTTTTTGCCCATTGATTGAGTTGTAGCTCAGTAGTGCATGCCAAGTTCCTTTGACTAATTTGCAAATTGTTACTTTGATGCTTCATAATTCTAATTGATATGTAAATTTTTGCGTGATAGATACGGGCAAATGGAGCGTGCTATTCTTGCTTCTGAGATTGGGAAGTTAGATCTTAGAGGAGGTTGCCTTTTGTTGATGATATGGTTGCCAACAACTATATATTGTTGCTGGCCAGGGGATAGATATTGAATGTGAAGGATGTTGCTTGTTTCTGAATTAGTTGTTGTTGTTGTTAGCTTGTGAATTTAGTTAAGAGTCCCTGTGTGTGTCTTAATGGGGAATTGTGATTGTTGGATGATGATTGTCCTGCAGCCTATTTGTGTTGGTTCTCAATGACCAAGTGTATAGAGAGAACTACTGCTACTTGCTATAAGTCAGTTCTATATACTATTTTACCAAGAGGCATGATCAGTTAGTGTTTTGTAGAAAATGTAAGTTGAGTGTTTTTACAAGATAATCATAAACTGTTTGTGAGTTAGTGCTGAGATCTGTTCCTGTGCTGCTGTGCATGATATGTAATACACTGCTGTGAGTTACTTGCACCTTATTGAGTGAAACTATAGAGCATCAAGACTTTTGCAGTATGTGAATTGTGATTAACATAATGAATAAATTAACTATACCTTTCTAAAAAGGCTACTCCATATGTACATATGGACCTCCTAAACCCTGCCTAAGTGCAGGGGCTGCGGCCTATACACTAGATAACTAATTATATGTTTTTGGTTAACTTCTATATTTGCCATTCTGCCTTATGCTGTAAATTGTTAAAAGTTATATTATTGAAATTATGCTTGTCAGAAATGATTTTTTTTTTTTGGCAGCTTTTCAGTTGGTCATATTTTTTTTTTTCTGTCAATTTTTAATTGTTTTCATTGGCATTCTTAAATTTCTAGGGATAGGGATTGAGATCAAGTACCAAGAGATGCCTGTTGGTGGCTCTGCTTTTGATCTCGCCGGAGTTCCATTGCCAGAGGAGACCCTTGCAGCAGCAAAACAATCTGATGCTGTTCTTCTTGGAGCTATTGGAGGGTAATATCCATTACCACTTGTTTTAATTATTTTTTTCTCTGTCTTCCCTCCCTTGTAATATGTGAAAATAAGGATGGGTTACTTGGCCATGTATAAATGGGACAAACTTGAAAAGAAGTTGAAGCCACAGACCGGCTTGCTTCAGCTTCGAGCAGGTCTTGACGTGTTTGCAAATTTAAGGCCAGCTACTGTCTTGCCTCAGGTTGCTCTGCTGTTTCTTTTTTCTTTTGCTTATATTCAGTGTTATATATTTTATTTTATTATTATTAATTTTTTTTATTATAAAATATGGTTATGGTGATTTATACTGAAACTTCTTGCATAAATCAAGCTCATGGGCTTTCCCAACCCCCCCTTTGTCCCTCTCAAGGCATAACTTTCATTGTTTTCCACGCACTAGTAGAAAAAATGAATAAAGCACCGCACTTTTCGCACCGGTTCATCTAGAGTTTATTCTTTTTGTTTGATTGTTTGATTGTCTCTGAGATTTTATTCTTTTTGCATATACTTGTTCGTCTTCGGATTCATCTAGAGTTTGACACTTGTCTGCCCTCCTTGCTGCTCCACCGTAGCCCGGGCTCCTCCTCGCTGCATGTTGCTGCTGCTGCCTTTGCTGTGTTATTGCTGTTGTTGAGTGTTGCTCAGCTCGTAGTTCAATTGTGAGGTTCACTCTCCTTTTCCTCCTACCTCTATTATCTCTAAAGTTAAATTGTAAATGATTTTGTGAATTCTTTGTGTGGAGTACTTGATTGAATTATCCTTGCGAAATAAACTATGCACTGATCATCCTTGGTTGTTAGAGTTGCTATGGGAATTGTTTTTTCAAGCAGGCCCTATTGGTAATTTTTGTACAAGTCTTTTTTTTTTTTGGTTTTCTGATGATCTCTATATTTTAATCTTCACTACATCTCTTTGTTTAGGCTGCTTATTCTTCTTAGCTTTCTTATTGGCTCTTGAGTTATATAATTTTTTGTTTATGTCCAGTTCACCATGATGGTAAGCATATTTGGTCATAGATGCATCTCAATGGTTATTCTTTAGTAGCTAAACAGAAACTACAACTTTATGATGCTATGACCTTTATTGCAAGTGAAACAAATGCCAAATTTTAATGATTGAGTAGCAAATCCTGATATAACTCAGTAGCTTTTAGTTTGCAAATCCTGATATAATTAAATGGATAAACTTGTCTTCCTTGCATTGTTCTGGTGCCATGTTGATCCTGTCAGGGTTATCTTCCATTAATATACAGTATGAATTGGGCATTTTTTCTTCCCTTGATTTCATATTTATAGAATTTCTGATCCTTATTCATTTGAAATCTCAATTAACTTGTTTCTGAAATTTTCTTCATCAAATGATTCTTCCGTGTTTCTGATTCAGATATGCAATGCAGTGGCTGTTGCTGGATTTTTGAATGCCACATTAGTAATTCCACGTCTGGAGTATCACAATGTCTGGATGGATCGAAGGTCTTTCATCTTGTTTTTCAGCTTTTAGTATCACATTAATCTGGTGCCATGTTGATCCTGCCTAATCCTCCATTAGTTACTACCTTGAAGACGCATAGATGGATGCAGTCAAGTCTTATTTGGGAATTGCTACCGCCTCTTATCTTTGATTGTGTAGTTTGTTTTTTTTTTTGGGCATTTTTGGCACCGGTTTTGATAAAGAACCGGTGCTAAAAGTTTTTTATTATAATTTTCTTACCTACTTTTCGCACCGGTTCACAGCAAGAACCGGTGCTAAAAGTGCGGTTTTCGCACCGGTTCTCACCCAGAATCGGTGCGAAATGTATGGGGTTTTAGCACCCCCAAATCCCCACCGGTTCAAAACCGGTGCTAAATGGGGGGATTGAACCGGTGGGGATTACGTATTTTCGCCTAGTGAAAGTCCTACTTATTTTAACTACTACAGGAATGCAAGATACTCTTATGAGTAGACTAGTATATCTGATTAAGATCATACTAAATATATACTAAATTTTTTGTAAAATCTTACAATAATTTAATTTCTTATCTTATTTAGTAGAATTCAGGGTATTTTTATTGCTTTCTAGTACTTTGTCTAGGTGTGGCATTTATAGATATGATTAAGTGACCTATGTATATTTGCTTACAAAAATTATTCTATGTAGTAACTTATACCATGATTGTGTATAAAAATAAAGCTCATGAGTTTATATAACTCCTATTAGAGGTACTTCCATGGTTTATATGCTTATCACCTATATAACTCCTATTAGAGGTACTTCCATGGTTTATATGCTTATCACCTATATATTAGAGGTACTTCCATGGCTACATGCTTATCACCTATATAACTCCTATTAGAGGTACTTCCAGTTGATGATGTTACTTGTTGGGATTAGTAAAGATGTAATCCTATTAGGGATTTGATAGGCATCTGAGAAGCATAATGGTAAACGGTTAGGTTTAAAAATTATCAGTTTCATGACTTGCAAGTATACAACCAATATGCATGTTTACTCATATAAATCTCTGATGTTGTTCTTTTTTTTATTAGTAATCTTTTTTTGATGTTGTATACTTGGTTTGTTTTAAGGTTCTATTTTGTGTAGCAGAATTAATCAGACTATTTTTTTTATGTCATCTTTTCGTTCTCTTTCGATCGTAGCCCTAGCCATACTAGTAAACTATAGTTTTGTAGTTATCTAAAGCTTGCACTATGTTTGACTAGTATGATATTAATAAAAATTGAGTGACAAATATTCAGTGTAGTTCATGTTTTGACTTTTTTATTTTTAATTTTGATGCAGATTAAGTGTCCTATGTTGTTGCCAAAGGGCAAAGGCCTGTTTGACAAGGTAAGCTAAACCGCCTACAATATTTAAAAAAATTAAATTAAATGGAGAGGAAATAGCTTACATACTGTATAACTTAAGAACTCCATTGTTTTAGCATAACATTTAATCTGCACTTTGCTCAGAACTTATGTTAAAGTTAATTATTGCTCTGTACTTGTGTAGTCGTGCATCTTTATTAAGTACTTTAATTTAGATTTTTCTTATTAACCTCTTTGTTGATAGCTTATGAACTTCTAATATATCTAATATTGCTTGTTTGATGCACTGATCATCAGACTATGGATTTATATAATACTGGAAAATGCTTAGTTGAATTGAATAAAATTTGAAACTAAATTATAATTAAAGTGAATTAGTTGCATGTTGTGCATTTGGTTTTTTGCTGACATTGATTATGAGTTTATGCTAAAAGGGTAACTAATTTGAAGTAGGTTGGAGCTGAGGATAAAGAAAGAAGGATATAGGTTGTGATTGTGTGGGGTATGTTGTCACTGTTAGCTTCTAAAGACTCTTAGTCTCTAATAAAGATGAAGGAAAGCAACTCAGTTCATAGAGGTGAGACCTAAGTTATGTGATTAGAGATTCTTAACTTATTTTTTTGTTGAGTAGCTACTTAACAAAGATGAGCAAAGTTTTGATATTATTTGTATGTATAGCCCCATATTCCCTTTAAGTTCAGTGAGCTGCTGATATTTAAATAAATATCTAAAAGTGCAAGTAAATAAGTAATTAGGATACTTTTTTTAATTTGATCATCAAATTCAAATGTGACGCACAAAAATTTTCAATATTGATACAAATTTATTTTGATTAAGAAATTCAAATCATCATTAAATTTGCTTTAAAAAATTGGAAAAAAAAAACAAAAAAAAAGCCTCTATGGGCCTTATTTGCTCTGGTTATGAACTAGAGTCTTTTACTCCTGTTATTGGCCACCTCTACCCCCATTTTAACCGCAACACTTGGGCTTTTTTTTTTAATAGTGTTAGTTTTTGAAAAATTATATTATAACTTTATTAATTGATTGGTAATACATGGCGTAAATGTACATGGAAGAAGATATACATTCAAGACAAAGACGAAGAGTTGATTAATTAGCACTTTAGATTGTTTATAGTCATTTGACCCATTTCCCTCTTTAAACGTTGCATTCTATCTCTTGTGCACTGTATTAGATATAAAAAGTTAAACAATTACTGGTATTAGAAATGTACTAGATTGTGAATCATAAAAATCCTAATAAATAACTATTAGATTGATTATTGTCTATTGTTGAATTCACATGTTGATTCATCTGTATTCATTCAATTTATAATTTCACATATAATCGCTTTTAAGGTGTTGCTTTTAAGATATTTGGCATCACTTTTGTATTATTACTAACAAATACAACAAGTGAAAAGGTTGTTGTATATTATGACATAAGGTTACAATTTTAAATGTGGATTGCTAAACATCGCCCGCAAATCTCCACATAAAGCCCACAAATCTATATTGAATTTACCTTATTGCCCTAAACCTAAAATAAAAAAATCTAACCCATACCCACACTCTAATCACCCGAAAATACGGCAATGTTGAGGCGGCAAGGCAAGGACTTGGCGGCCACAGCGGCGGAGGGAAGGACGGCTCACGGTGGCAGGGTTTTTTTTAAAAAAAAAACCAGAAGAGGTGGGGCGCCTGGCCAGGACGCCAGCCCCTGGTGGTGGCGTCTGCTCCGGCCGCCGGAACCAGGGGGCTGGCGTCTGACCTGGACGCCTAGCCACAGTTGTGGCGTTTTCCAGAGGCACCACCGCCGTGGCTGGGCGTCCAGGTCAGACGCCAGCCCCCTGGTCCCGGCGGCCGGAGCAGACGCCACCACCAGGGCTGGGCGTCCTGGCCAGGCGCCATACCACTTTTTTTTTTTTTTTTTTTTTTGTCTAATATTTTTTTTTTTTGGAAAATCAGAATTCTTTTGTTAATGTTTAATATTTTTGTTTTATGTGTTAATGTTTTTATTTCTAATGTATATATTTTTTTTTAAATTAGAATTTTTTGTGTTAATGTTTAATTAAAAAAACAAAAACTTTAAATAAAATTTTAAAAAAATTACAAAAACTTTAAATAAAATTACAAAAAAAAAAAAAAAAAAATTACAAAAAGTAGGGGTGGCGTCTGGCCAGGACGCCACAGCCATGGTGGCGGCGTCTGGCCAGGAGTGGCGGCGTCTGGCCAGGACGCCACAACCATGGTGGCGGCGTCTGGCCAGGACGCCACAGCCATGGTGGCGGCGTCCTGACCAGACGCCACCCCTACTTTTCGTAATTTTTCCCCCGGATTATCTCGCTTTCCGGCGACGATGACAGCTCTTCGGTGTCCCTCGGCGATCCACTCCAGCTCCACATTCTTCGTGAGAGTGAATTACGGTTTCGGTAAAAATTAGAAAAAGGGCAAAAGAGTCAAAGTAAAAATATTTGTGGGCTTTATGTGGAGATTTGCGGGCGACGTTTAACAAATCCCTTTTAAATTGTCTCCTAAGGTGGCAACACTTTTAATTTGTTTCCTTTGTAAAATTGTTGCCTTAGGTATCATTATACCTTGGCTTTTAAAAATGTTGCCTTATGAATAGACAACGGGGGCATAAACTACGCCTCATATGTGTTGCCTTAGCTACAAGGCAACACTTTTTTAATATTAGGCAATGGTTTTTAATTGTTACCTTTGCTTTGTTTTGTTGTAGTTAAAGACAAAGAAATGAATCAGCCGGTATCTTTCAAAAAAAAAAAAAAAGAAAAAAAAAAGAGGCATTTGAAATAGTGAAGACAAGTTATCTTCGGCAGTAAGTTGGTAATACGATCCAGGTTGACCTGATGCAACCCAACGACCAGCTCCTTTCTGACAAGGTGATGGACCCCAGTATCCGTTTGGACTATTGCTGAAGGTCTGGCCATTTTGGAGAAGCATCTGCACCAATAGGAAGAGATTGTGAGATAGCAGCATAAGCGGCACCAATAGACCGCCGGTTGCTGGACGAATCTTCCGACTGTTGAGACTTAGATTTGACCCACATGGGCCCGAGGGGCCATGGGGGTTCGAAAGAGGCATCCGTACCTTGGGGATTTGGCTAAAGGACCAGGTCCCCCCCAGTTGCGGCAGAACCGAATACAGCATTGAGTGGCACGCCACTCTTCGACACCCTTGGGACGCCCGACTCTTTGTCGACCAAATCGATGCCCAATCCTTAGCTTTTGAGGCTCTTTCCTACAGAAGTTGGTCGGTCTCCTTCAGATGGAAGAGTAGGTGCCGTCTGAGTAGACAACACTTCCTTGGCTTTAGAGGAGCCTTTCACAGTGTCCTCCGGCTTCCGCTTTAGCATCTTTGACATGGACTTTGGAGGATTCTTGCTCCCATCCTGAAAATGGAGCACATGGGTTACAATCGGTCTTTTACCGTCTCAGCACAATAAACATACATGAACAAGTCAAAGGGGCAGGCAGAGCTTACCCTATCCTTTTTGGCCGCGAGTTGGGATTATTTTTTCTCCAAGTTTGCTAGCCTGATCTGGGCTGTAGACCTGGCAGGCGTCTTTTCCCCATCAACCATGCTTAGACCTTTTTCTGCAAAAGACACCAGCTGTTAGATAAATCTTTAGCAAATAACATAAAAACTATAGAATCGGCATTAAAGCGCCGGATGGTGGTTTATGTAGGTCTATCAAACATGGTGCTAAGACCATAGGCGGAAAGGAACGCCTCGTCTTTAAACCAGCCCGGATGGGGTACCCTGTTATTGGGTACAATTATTTCTGTGCCGTCTTCCAAGGGCATAGTAATGGTCCCAAAAAAGTCCGGCTCTAATATTTGTGCCTAGGCCTCTTCTGGGAGACACGGTAAGGCACACTTCTTGCCTAGAAGATCAGGCTTCTTATTATACCGGCGTATCTCATTGTTATAACGTTGACTGGGAGAGGAAACCAAATAAAATTTGTTCCTCCAGTTGGTCCATTTTGACGGTTTATCAAGCGTCATCAAATATTCCGGATGCGTGGTCAAAGTAAACCACGCCCTCCAGCGGCTTAAGGCACGACTCAAATAGTGCATGTGGGAAAAGGCCTCCCAGCCAGGCGTTATGTTTTGCATCTCACAGGCGGCGATATAGCTAAGAATGTTCACCCACGAATTGGGGATAATTTGCCATACGCCTATATCATACCCCCTCAAGATGGCTTTTATTGTGTCATAAAGAGGGAAGCGAAGGCCGGCTTTGAAAGGCGCCTTATAGCAACTGACAGGCTAAAGTTGTATCACCTAATCAAAAGTAATTCCTAAAACTACTAACTAATATAGATAGGGAAGTAGGGTCGAACCCACAAGGAAACAATGTTCTTTTATTCCTAATAAATTATTATAATCTAAATTATCACGAAACAAGTAAGAATTGTGAGAATTATACTAAAGGCTATAATTAAACTAAGGGAATAATCAATAATAAAAATTCTATGGTCATAGGTTCACCAATAATTAATACTCCGGGATAAAACATAACAATCAATTATCGATGCATAAATTAACCAGATTATAAAGGGCTTTTGCTACGTATTATAATCACAGAATTAATTTACTGGTATTAAATCGCATCTCTCGAATCTTGACTTAACCATTTATAAATTAACCTGCCTATTGAAACTAAGCCTAAACATCAATTCTCATCTCTCGAATCTCGAATCAATATTGCATAACTCATACAATTAAACCTGGCCAAATCTAATACTAAAAATATTTTATAAACTAAAAAGAACAAAACTAAAACTAAAACTAATAAAAATTAATTAAAAACTAATTTTTTCCCACCTACGTACTACCCCCTTATATACCCAGCAAAAGGGGTTTAAAGGAATACCACTACTAATCAAACTCCCAAGAAAATCAAAGGCGACATTATAAATCAATCAGCAAACTAAACCCAAAATCAGCAAGCCCAAGAAGAAAAACAGCCCAACTGTTGAAGCAGCCTAACGTGTTGCTGGACACATCCGCCCAACCGGGCCAGGCCTCGCCCGGTCGAGCCCTGCTGCCTGGCAGCGAGCTGGGCTTCTTCACGCGCGAGCTTGAGTGTTCTCCTTGGTATTGCACTTCTCTAGCTTTGAGCCCAATCTCCTCTCTTGGACTTAACTTGATCATGATATTAATTTGACCTTTTCACTTAATCGGGCCCTTAACCATCAAATTAAATTCCTTTACTCGGTCTTGGGCTTAAAATATTTGGTCAAAAAATACGATCAAACTCTAATGTCTTTGTAGTGGCTCAATAAGCTCGAAAATTATCATGATTCTGCAAACTCCTACAAAATAATACCAACTCTACAAAAACACTAGAAAACGTATATTAGTAATAAAAATAGCTCCGCAGAGCTCAAATATGACCATGGGACGGGAAATAAAAATATATATATAATGAACTCATTAGTAACGAAAGTAGTTATCAGCATTTTGCTGATCATCTTCCCAAGCAATTGTGCCTTCAGCAGGTGGCACTCTAATTCCCCATCTATCCCCCAAGGGGAATTTATTTATAAAGGCGGGAAAACCCGTCTCCATTGTTGCCCTATCCCTGGAAGACACATGAACCCCAAACGGGTTTGACTGTGCAGGCCAAGAGAACGTCTCATCCTCCTCACCAGCGGCATCCATCTATAGTGAGCTTGACTCCTCGGAGCTCGACCCAGAGCCGGCCTCTTCGCCGTCTTCATGCTTAGATTCCTCTAAAATGCCATCACTTGGAGTGATTGGTGCACCCGGGGGGATAGTCATATACTTTGTCAGCCGGCACCTCTAATGTACCGTCTTCTCTATATTCCAGATCAGGTGCCGTCATCTTCATCTGAGCCATAGTGTCCTGCACAGAAACAGAGACGGACGGATTCGAGGAAAAGCAAGGGTGGTCCAAACACCTAGAGATGGCACCCCCAGTTCTAAACTCAACCGTGCCAGGAGACCGACTGACTACTGTCCTAGGATGTGCCGTGTGTGTTGTTGGTGAATCCATTTATTTAAAGAAATATGCACAGACGGTAACAAGGATGAAAGAGTTGAGAAGGAGAAAGACGGTTATCTCAAGAGTCTGAAAAGAAAGATGTCAGGCGTTGACCGGCTGTATAAGGTGGTGATATCATAGGATATTATCAAAGGAAATCTCAGGCGGTTATAGAGTCTCTCTCTCTCTAGAATTTTTTTCTTTCTCTCTCTAGACTTTGTAAAATGGTCAAAAAGGAGGGATGGGTAAAACGTTATTTATAGAGGGGTAAATCCAGGGGCATCCCTGGAATTTCCTCATAAGGTGAATAGTTAAAACTGTTCACCAATGCCAAACTGACAAGTGTCACAGGCACCACGTGGCGCGCCACGTCACCCCTATGAGGGGCAAATGATTTGGGTAAAAGTACCTAGGTCACGTGGCCTAATTAGAAGGGGACAAGTGTCACCCTAGGAGAGGCCCAAAAAGGACCAATCACCAGTTGACACGTGGCACTCCAAATCATCAGGAAAGAAGGCGGCTTTCAAAGGCCTAAATCCCAAGAACGCCGTAAAAACGGCGCGGTCCATTTACCTAGCTTGATGACTTAGAAAAGGGGGCACTGATTTCTATAACCTTATAAATAGGGAGATTTACCCCAATTTGGGGGCATGTTCAGTTATTAGATCACACTCAATTCTCTCACATCATATCAGAGAAAAAACCAAATTTTGGGATTCGAGAAGATACTTTCACTTTCCGCACATTTACTTCACTTCGACCGTTTCTAACTTGATCGTCGGAGGCGGAACTTCGAATCCTCGGAGTTTCCGTTTGTTTGCAGGTACAGCCAAAGAGCAGCCAGTCTTGGTGACGTAACTCTCCCATAGGACAACTCGCAAAAACCCTGAAACAAAGGGCGGTGCAAATAATAATAAAATTCCATTGCATAGATTTGATTTTGTTCACTTGCAACATTTAGATCAGTCATGTAGTAATGCAACACTCCCTGGTATAAATTTTCATATTTTTAATTTTTAATTTTAAAAATTCTATAATGTTATCGTTCGTTTTACTAACCATTTTTTTTTTGTATATCACTTTGTCTTACAAGATGTGGTTGGTATGGTTGTAAACGAAATTGGAGATTCAATTGAAATAGAAGACAAATGGTAATCATTATTTTAATAAAATTGTATATATTATTATTATCAATCACGATAAACTAAGATTTATTATTTTAAAATCATTTATATTTGATTAATTTTAGATTTATTAGTAAATTATTTGTATTTGGATATCATGGTTAGGGGACAATGAATCCAATTAAATATTTGGGATAATGTATTTCCTGATTATTCAAGACAAAAAGATCTACTTGCTGATTCTATTAAGCCTTTTGGTATAGTTGTTACTTCAACAATGGTCAAATATTTTAATGGTAAGTATCATATATTAGTCATTATAATAACTTTTTTTTAATATTTACAACTAATAACCTAATATACCATTGTCATGTTCATTTATTATATTTACTATTTTGTTTACAGGAAAAAATAATCTGAATACTTCTGCATCAACCAAAATTTATATTGATCTTTAAATTTCTGAGGTTAATGAATTGAAATCTTTATGGAGGTATTATGATTCAATAAATTTAATTTTTATGTTATTCTTTCTTTTTTATATCTTATTAATAAAAAGAAGTTTTAAATTAATTGCAATAGTTTATCAATGATAATAATAACAAAAATGTCTTTGTTTTTATGACTTTATCTCTTATATATGATCATTATAATGCAGTGAGATGTTAGATAATGCTACCATTGGAAAACTTGAGATTTAGCATATCAACTTTGGATCGGAAGAAATCAACTCTAAAAAAGTTGATATTTTAACGCTTATGAATCATGTGCAAAAAACTTTAGAAAAGGTATTTTAATACATCGCTTTATTATATTTAATACAAAGTATATGAAAAATCTTAAATTCAAACCTAATTTTATTTTTAAAATCATATAGGATTTGATCTTCTATTGCAAGGCTAAAGTGGATGCAATTATGAGTGAAAATAGTTGGTATTATATCTCATGCCCAGCATGTAAAAGACGTATCACTCCAAGGAAAACAGAATTTTGGTGCATTCCTTGTCAGAAACAAATTGAAAGGCCCATCCCAAGGTTTGTTTCAAATTTCTTCTTCATCCATATTATAATATTAGATTAAACTAATAATAAATTATATAATGCCTAATTATCTTCATGCATTATTTTTTTTCTCGATCAGATATCGTTTGGAGCTTAGTGTTATCGATCATACTGGGTCAACAATAATTGTAGTTTTTGATGAAGAAGCTAAGAAACTAAAAGGACAAGATGCAAGTACTCTTTTTGAGGCTCATACAGATGAAAAGGTTTAAATATTTGACTTTTAACAATGGTTTAAAGATTAAATTGTTCTACAAATGCTTTTATCACTTATTTCAATCAAAATTTACAGACTAATGATCATAATGATGATGATAATGACAATGAAGATTATGATACACAAATTCCAAAGATGATTGGAAATATCATTGGAAGAGAGTTAGTGTTCAAAGTAAAAATCACTGCTTATAATCGTACAATAATTCGACAAACTTTTACGGTGATGAGAATTTTTTACAAAAGTGTCATTGAGGTACTAAATAATTGTTACAAGTATTTAATGTTTATTTAGAAGTCATGAATTTAAAATTTAAATTTGTTAAAACTTTACATAAATAATTTTGATGTAGAACAAAGATGTCATAAAAGATAATGAAGGTGCTCCAAAAGATGAAGTTACGGTCGTTGAAGAACCAGCAAAACGCCCTTTTAATAATATCGATTCAACGAAGAAGGATGATTTATCTGACCAAATCACATCAAAGAAGATAAAGGTATATATATTTTTTAGCATATATATAATTCATTTAAATATTTCTTACATTTCTAATTTTATCTTATAGATTATTTAATAGTGTACTAATAATAACACTTTAATTTGTATACTTTGTGTATGATGCACATTTAGTTTTATGAATCAAGGATGCTTTCGAAACATAATAAAACTCCATGGTCAAGAAATAGAGATTTAGATGATTGTAACAAATAATACTTATGTTAGCTTTTTTAATTGTTTAATTATGTAACAACTTTCGAGATTCTATCTAGATGATAGTTTTTCTTTTATGTTTTGTTAACAAAAAATTATATAATACTTTTGTTTACCTTTATTTTTGAATTGTTATATCAATTTTAATATTATTTAACACCCTTGATATACTAATTTTTAATTTTGTAAAAATATCAGTATAACACCCTTGGTATAATAATAGTAGAACTCAAAATTAATACAAAGTAAGAAGTAATTAACAAATATGATTTTATTTTTTTTTTGGTGAAGACAAAGATGATAAATTATTCAATTGTAGATCACATAGTCGTCAATTCGTCATTGATGACACATATGGTTAAACTAAATAAGCTTTGACAAAACTGTATAACTATAATTATATCAATTACATTTCTCATACTTCACAACTACAATAAAAAAGAAAAAAGGGAAATTTTGTAGAAGTAACATTGATCAATAGGTAGCGTGTTTTATGCCCACATAGAATTATTCAAATAAGGTAAGCAATAAAGTCAAGATCATGAATGCCATTTATAAATAAAATTACCTTTAATTATTTCGTTTAAAAGGAAAAGAAAGGGAAAAAAGAGATTTTTAGCAATAAGGTGGTGGAATTACCAATATGGCAATTCATAATTAAAAAATAAAATAAAATAAAAAAAAATAAAATTAAAAAAAAAACCTAACACTTAGTTTTAGTTTGTATTTGGATATACTTATTTGTATTATTTTAATTTCAGGTATGCCTTTGAAAATTAATAAAAATTTTACAACTCTAACACTTAGTTTTAGTTTGACTAATTTAGTTGTGGGTTGATAAGTTAGTTGTGGGTTAATAATAATAATAATAATAATAATAATAATAATAATAATAATAATAATAACAACAACAACAATAATAACAACAAGAACAATAAGAATAACAATAATAATAATAATAACAACAATAATAACAACAATAACAACAACAACAACAACAACAATAACAATAATAATAATAACTCCAACAAGAGTTTATACACTACTATCTTGTTTTTTAGTTTGTATTTGGATATACTTATTCGACTTATTTCAATTTCAAAGATGCCTTTGGAAATTAATAAAATAATAATAATAACAACAACAATAATAATAATAACAATAAGAATAATAATAACAATAATAAGAATAATAATAATAATAATAATAAGAATAATAATAACAACAACAACAATAATAATAATAATAATAATAATAATAATAAATTTGAAGCGGCCCAGGTTTCTTTTGATGTGGCCCAAGTTTCTTTTGATGTGGCCCTTCGAGGTTCTTTGAAGCGGCCCAGGTTTCTTTTGATGTGGCCCTTCGAGGTTCTTTGGAGCGCATTGTAACTGCTTCGGGGCCAGGTTTTGGGGATTGGCAATGGCGACTTGCCACCTTACCTTTTTCTTATGGTGGATTGGGTGTCTATTCAGCGGGCGATGTTCATCACTATGCTTTCCTTGCGTCGCGTTTGCAGTGTTCTGGTCTTCAGACTTCGCTTCTTCGCAATTCTGGTATTGATGGTCCAGGTCCGGCCTTCGATGGCGCTCTTAGTCTTTTTAATAGGACTGTGGATACTGACCTTTTGCGTAACCCTAGTGAGATCGCTGCCCCTAACCTCATGAAACAATTGGCAGATATATATTTCGCGAAGGTCACTGCATCTGTAGAATCCACTTTCTCCTTATCTCCGCGTCAGGTCGCCTTATGGAAGTCCCAGCAGGGGGATCACACATCTGCCTGGTTGCGAGCGGTCTCGATATCAGGTTTGGGTCAGACTATGAATGGTAAGACTTACCGTTGTATTCTTTGCTACCGGTGAGGTGTTCCCTTGTTCTTCGTTTCGACTCCGTGTTCTGCTTGCTCCAGGGTTTTTGATGGGGATATTTATGGGGATCATGCGGTGTCTTGTGCTGGGATGGTAGGTATTAAACATCGGCACAACGTTGTTCGTGATACCCTTGTTGATATTTGTTTCCGCTCTGGGATTTCTGCAAGGAAGGAGGTTAACGTTGGGTTGACTGGAGGGAATGACGGGGCCCTTCGACCGGCAGATGTGTTGCTTTATTCCTGGGAAAGAGGTCTTGATGTATGTGTTGACTTGACGGGGTCTTCTCCTTTGACTCAATCTGGGTTGTCTGACTTTGTTCCTGGTCGTGATGTGTCGGCTGCGGCTCAGCGGAAGCGGGACAAGTATGGGGCGTGTTGCAGGGCAATTGGCTATGGTTTTCTTCCTTTCTCCTTTTCTTCATTGGGGGAATTAGAGAAGGATGTTGTTGCGTTGCTGAAGCGGATTCAGGCGTTTGCTAGGACTCAGGATATTGGTGCTCGTGCAGCTGCTCATATCTTCAACAGGATCGGGTTCGCTATAGCTAGAGGGTTGGGGGCCCAGATTGTATCTCGGCTTCCCACTAATTTCTTGTAAATCAATTGACTTTGTAGGTTTTTGTTATAATAATAATAATAATAATAATAATAATAATAATAATAATAATAATAATAATAATAATAATAATAATAATAATAATAATAATAATAATAATAACTCCAACAAGAGTTTATACACTACTATCTTGTTTTTTAGTTTGTATTTGGATATACTTATTCGACTTATTTCAATTTCAAAGATGCCTTTGGAAATTAATAAATTTTTTACAACTCTTAACACTTAGTTTTGGTTTGACTAAGTTAGTTGTGGGCTGATAAGTTATGTTCAATTCATTCAAAGCCTATTCACTTCAAGGCTACAGGTTAACATGGCACGGAATTTTTTGAAGTTAATGTATTAATAATTTAATATAGCACAAACGAAAATTTTAAAAAATAAGTTTAGGCAATTGTGTTTAGAACTAACTATATCTTACATTTCACTATCATATTAAAACGTATGATTTTGTGTCGGAAAAAAATAAAAATTGTTATCCCTTTAAATAAGATTAACATATACTACATATTAACCAAGAGAGTTACTCCAAAAAAATATCATAAATTATAATACAAGATTAAAATAATAATAATAATAATAATAATAATAATAATAATAATAATAATAATAACTCCAACAAGATATTTACAAATAATAATCATCTTATTTATATGAAAACAACATAAAAACGAAGCAAGAACAAGGCTGCTTGGGTGGGCATTTGTGCATCTTGTTGCTGCTGTTTGTGCGTAGTGTTGCTCTCCTTTTCTTCTGATTTTGGTGGCCTATACATCAAGGTAACTAGATTTACTTCCTTGGGTTAGAACTTTTGGGTTTTAGGGTTGAATTGATAGGTAGAAACATGGCTAGGATTAGGTTTATTTTCTGATTTTTGTTCACTTTGTGGCTGTTATAATTTGTGTGATGTAGAACATGAATTAGTGATTTTAATCCATGTTTTTGTGTCCAAACTTGATTGATATCAAAGCCTTGATGTTGTATGATCTTTGTATGATCTTTTTAATGAGTTTATACATGGTTTTGAGGCTCAAAACACACCATATATATACTGCTGAAATCTTATAGACCTGTCATGAGTTTTGTTGTGGTTGTGAGGCATGTTTACCCTAGTTTCTTGGGCTTATTCTTGCTGATTAATGTGTAGTTGCATATTAGGGTTAATTAGGTGTAAGTTCCATGTATTAAACTTTGATTTTGGGCATGTTTTGGACTTGTTTTTGAGCATGGGAAACTGAAATCAGCGACTGAAATTACAGCGTGTTGTGGGTGAGTTTAAGGTCTTAAATCTGATTATTGTGATTGATTTTCTTTCCCAAAATAAATTAGTATTATGTTAGGCTATCACCTAATTATTTTGGCATGATTCTAAGCAAGTTTGATTTGCTTTAATGGCTTAAAAGTAAGTATAGGAGCTGCTGCCATCCATTGTGAAGGGTGTGTGCAGTGATTAGAGAGTTTTTATGATACGTTTTGGCCTAATTTCTAATCCCAAATGCATGGTTAACATAACCTATTACGTTTTTAGAGTCTGTACTAAAATGAGCTAAGCTTAATTTCATGTTTAAGGTGGGTTTTTTGGGTGTTTTGTGTGAATGGTACTGTTGGAACCTTAATTGGGGCTGCTGCGTTGGTGATTTTATTTAAGCATGTAAAGTCATGAGTTTTAAGTTCGAAATGGTATTATATGATGCCTATTGAGTATATGTATGTGCCCTAATTTTTATTTCGCATTTGAAGCATGTTTAGTTGGGGTTTTATGATGATTTTTGGACTTATATGTTGCTGCCCTATTTTGGTTGTTTTATGAAATTGTAGTTTGGATTTTGGTTTATCAAATAAAGTAAATTTATGGAACTTTTATTATAATATTATATATTAGATGAATTATGTTTTAAATAAGTGATGTGTGAATTTTTTAGTATTATAAACCCCTAAAGTAAACTATTTTGATGTGAGTTGTAATTGTATTGTCGATGTCGTAATGCTGTAAAGAAGGATAACACTGTCTTTAGCATTACTTCGCCAAGAGTTGTGAATGCACTTAATTGTTGAATTCCGATAATTAATTATATTCCCGAACTCAGAGAACACCTTTTGTGGTTTATTAAGTTGAAATGTATTTTGAAATAGAATTTCAATTGAATTTAAGAAATATGATTTTCTTATGCAGTTTGAATTGAGTTTAAGAAATATGATTTTCTTATGCAGTTGCCAAGAGATGAAGGTACTGGCTCTTTTGACTAGTTCTATGCAGGCATTGACAAGCAAGTTTGACAAGTTTCAAGCTGCATCTTCTGGCTTACCTGAAACTTGTCAAATGTGTAATGTACAAGGTTATTGCACTTGACTGTCCACAAAACTCGAATGAGATGTTGATTGAGGAAGCCAATGCATTCTACACTTCGAATTCCAAAAGGCCAGATGACCCTCATTCAAACACATATAATGAAGGTTGGAAACATCATCCAAATTTCTCTTACAAGAATACCTAAGCTCAACAGAATCCACCTCCACCACCACCTCGAAACAACAATTATAATGCACCACCTAGTTTCCAAGAAAGTCCACCTCTAGTCCAACAACCTATGCAACCACCTCCGCAAAAATCCAACCTTGAGCTAATGATGGAGAACTTCATTACCACAACAAACAATTCCATCCAATAATTACAAGCTCAGAACAAGCTCATGGAAAATCAAATAAGTCAACTTACTCATCAAGTTGGCCAATCTTCAAAGACTTTGGGAACCTTTCTGGGTCAAATAGAGCAACCACCAAAGGGGCATATGAATGCCGTGACTTTGAGAAGTGGAAAGCAGTTGGAAGATCCTCCCATAAGGGGGCCATCAAAGGAGGTTGTTGAAGAGGTAGTCACAAATGAGAAGGCGAGTGATAGTAGTGTGATTGAGGAGGATCCAAAGGCATCGATTCCAGCACCACTTGCTCCATATGTGCCACAAGTTCCTTTTCCACAAAAGGTTGGCTCAAGCTAAGTTAGAAAAAATGTATGGAAAATTTCTTGATATTCTGAAAAAGCTTCACATCAACATTCCATTTTTAGATGCAATATCTGAGATGCCATCTTATGCAAAAATTTTAAAGGGTATTCTCTCTAACAAGAAGAAGCTAGAGGATAATGCCACGGTTGCGTTGACAGCGGAGTGTAGTGCTATTTTGCAAAACACACTTCCTAAGAAACTAGGTGATCTGGGTAGCTACTCAATTCCGGTGAAACTTGGAGACATAGAGATCAATAAGGCACTATGTGATCTTTGTGCAAGTGTGAGTCTCATGCCGCTCTCTATTTGCAAGAAACTTCAAATGTGTGAACTAAAGCCTACACGCATATCCCTACAACTTGCGGATAGGTCGGATAAGTTTCCTTTGGGTGTACTCGAAGATGTTCCTCTTCGCATGGGAAAATTCTTTATCCCATGCGACTTTGTTGTGATGGAGATGGAGGAGGATGCACATGTTCCTATTATTCTTAGTAGACCATTCTTAGCTACTGTAGGTGCAATCATTGATATGAAGAATGGTAAAATCACTTTTGAGGTAGGTGACAAGAAAATGGAGTATTCACTTTTGAATGCTATGGGAACTCCTTCTATGGGAGAAACTATTTGCCAAGTGGATGTCCTTGATAATTTACAACATGAGCAACTTCCCTTGATTAAATCGGATGATGCACTCAAAATGGTGTTAATGTGAAGTACCAATGAGGAAGATTGGGAAACAAGGGAGTACACACGGCTACTTGAGGAAGGAAAAGCCAATCCAATCACCGCACCAGTGAAGGAAGTACTACAC
This sequence comes from Chenopodium quinoa, assembly GCF_001683475.1. NCBI lineage: Eukaryota > Viridiplantae > Streptophyta > Magnoliopsida > Caryophyllales > Amaranthaceae > Chenopodium > Chenopodium quinoa. The sequence goes on from NW_018742484.1 coordinate 8,235,882, forward strand.
CTCTCGAGGTAGAGTTGAAAACCCTTTCCTCTACTCTTAAATATGCATACCTTGGTCCTAATAATACATATCCTGTTATTGTCAATGCTGCGCTTAATGACACAAAATTAGAGCAATTGCTCACTGTTTTGAGAAAATATAAAAGTGTTATTGGGTACACCATTGATGATATTAAGGGTATTAATCCTTCTTTTTGTATGCATAATTCTTGAGGATGATCATGCTTCCTCCATAGAACCTCAAAGATGACTTAATCCAAATATGATGGAGGTAGTTAAAAAAGAGGTTCTTAAATTGTTTGTTGTAGGAATAATTTACCCTATCTCAGATAGTAAGTGGGTTAGCCCTGTACAAGTAGTTCCAAAGAAAGGAGGCATGACCGTTGTTAAGAATGACAAGGGTGAGCCAATCGCCACTAGAACTATTACAGGTTGGCGAATGTGTATTGATTATAGGAGGTTGAATAAGGCCACCCGAAAGGACCATTTTCCCCTCCCTTTCATTGATCAGATGCTTGAACGTTTGGCTAAGCATTCCTTTTTCTACTACTTAGACAAATATTCTGGTTTCTTTCAAATTCTCATCCGTCCATGTGATCAGGAAAAGGCCACTTTCACATGTCCCTATGGCACCTTCGCCTATCGAAGAATGTCATTTGGATTATGTAATGCTCCAGCCACGTTCCAACGTTGTATGATGGCAATTTTCTCAGGTCTTATTGAAAATTCAATGGAAGTCAATTTAATTTTCCAATCTTTTGATGTATGTCTTGAAAATTTGGAAAAGGTGCTCCACAGATGTAAATAAGTCAATTTAATTTTAAACTGGGAAAAATGCCATTTTATGGTACAACAAGGAGTTGTTCTAGGCCATGTGGTATCACATAAGGGTATTGAGTAGAGGTGATCATTGGGCGGGCCAGACTCGGCTGGAGCTGAAAAATTATGCCCATTTTTGGGTCGGGCCGGGCCAAGCTTCGGGCCGGAATTTTTGTGCCCAAACCCGCTCAAAATGGTCGGACCGTGCGTGCTTTTCAAGCCATTTTCGGGCCGGGCCTAAAAAATCAACTAAATATGCATAAAAACATTCCTAAACCCGGCCAAAAAAAAATCGAGCTGGATCGGGCCCAACCTAATTTCGGGTTGAAAAATTCTGCCCAAAACCCGCCCAAAAACGGGCCGGGCCACACTTGATCAGGTCTAGTATTGAGGTTTATAAAGTAAGGATAGAGGTCATTGAGTGACTACCTCCTCCTAACTCTGTAAAAGGAGTTCGGAGCTTTCTTGGTCATGCAGGATTTTATAGACGATTTATTAAAGATTTTTCGAAAATCGCTCGACCTCTAACTGAGCTGTTGGCCAAGGATGCCCCATTTGTATTTATTGATGCTTGTCTTTAGTCTTTCAACAGGTTGAAGGAAGCTTTGATCTCCGCCCCTGTTATGAAACCCCCGAATTGGACCCTACCATTTAGATTATGTGTGATGCTAGTGACTATGCGGTAGGGGCCGTTTTGGGGCAACGGAAGGATGGAAAACTTCATGCTATTTATTACTCTAGTAAAACTCTTGATCATGCTCAAATGAATTATGCCACAACTGAAAAAAAGATGCTAGCAGTAATTTATGCAATAGACAAGTTTCATTCTTACCTTGTTGGTTCAAAAGTGATAATTCATACAGATCATGCTGCATTAATATTTGATGAGTAAAAGTCAAGCCAAGCCGCGATTGATTCGTTGGATCCTCCGATTGCAAGACTATGACATCGAGATAATGGAAACGAAAGGGATTGAGAATATCGTTGCAGACCATCTTTCTCGCTTCCTCCTCGATAAGGGGGATGGAGATGACCTACCTATTGATGATTCTTTCCCTAATGAACATTTATTAGCACTCTCTCAAATTGAATCACCTTGGTATGGTGATTTTAGCTAATTTTTTGGCCACAAGTACATTGCCTCATGGTTACTCATCTTTTATGAGGCGAGGAGACATTTCTGGGAAGATCCATTCTTATACAAATTATGTCTGGATACGATGATCAGACAATGTGTCCCGGAAGGTGAGGTGAGACGTATTATTTCCCATTGTCATGAATTACTGTGTGGTGGACATGCAGGTCCTAGACGGCAGCGAAAATATTGCAATGTGGTTTCTATTGGCCAACTTTGTTCAAGGACGTCTATTCATATGTCAAGGCTTGTGATCGTTGTCAATGGATCAGCAATATTTCAAGGAAGAACGAGATGCCACTAAACAACATACTCGAGGTCGAGTTATTTGACATGTGAGGGATAGATTTCATGGGACCATTCCCTTCTTCCTATGGGAATCAATATATTTTAGTGGTCTTTGATTATGTTTCGAAGTGGTTTGAAGCTATTGCTACTCCAACCAATGATGCTCGTGTGGTAAGTAAATATTTTAAGAAAATAATTTTCCCATGATTTCGTATCCCACGTGAGTTGATTAGTGACAGGGGAACACATTTCTTGGAGCATCGATTCGAAGCAATGCTTAAAAAGTATGGAGTACAACATAGGCTTGGCATTGGTTATCACCCACAAACTAGTGGCCAAGTTGAGGTGTAGAATCGAGAAATCAAGTCTATCTTAGTGCAGACGGTTGCAAGGACAAGGAAGGATTGGTCTTTGAAAATTGATGATGCACTATGGGCCTACTGAACGACATTTAAAACGCTAATTGGTATAACCCCATATAGACTTGTGTATGGAAAGGCATGCCATTTACCTGTTGAGCTAGAGCACCGTGCGTTTTGGGCTATAAAGAGTTTGAATTTTGATGCCAAGGCAGCAGGAGAGAAAAGATTGTTACAATTAAACGAGCTAGATGAGCTCCGCCTTGAAGCTTACAAGAGTTCGAAATTGTACAAAGAAAAGACAAAAGATGGAATGACAAGAGCCTTGTGAGAAGAGAATTTAAGGAAGGTGATCAAGTCCTTTTATTCAACTCAAGATTGAAATTGTTTCCCGGTAAGCTTCGTTCTAGATGGTCAGGTCCATTCAAGGTTTGTAAAGTCTACCCCTATGGCACATTGAATTATGGAACAAAAATGAGGGTACTTTTAAGGTGAATGGCCAGAGAATGAAACGCTACCAAGTTGGTGATCCAATCGATGTGAGAGTAGATATCACGCTCTCAAATTCGGCAAAAGAAAATTGAGAAAAAAGGTGGTCGAGCTTATGACCATATAAACAAGCGCTAAATGAGAGGCAACTCATTCCTTTCCTTTATTTCATTTTCTTTATTTTATTTTTAGTTTAGTAACTTTTTATTTTTATTTTGTTCTTTAAAAACAAGAAAAAAAAAAGAAAAAAAAAAAAAGCGAGCTTAAAGTGTGAAAATCCCAGCTAGGCACGCCCATGCCTCTGTGCAGCATGCCCGTGTCAGCTTGGGAAATTCTAAGTCTAAAGTTTCTGATCTTGGGCACGCCCATGTCTCAGGGTGGCATGCCCATGTTTCACAATCTCAGAAATAACTTGAGGGGCAATCCAAGATAGCAAACTAAGCCTCCTTCCCCTCACATTTTTTTTCTCTCTCCTCTCCCCCCATCAGAATCACGCATACTCTCCTCCTCTTTCTCAATCCCGTATAACCCCCTCCTACCCCTCAAAACTCATCAAATTTTCACATTTTACTCATCAATTCTTCAAGAATTTGATCCTATAATATTACTATATTAATCTACCAAAAATTCCCCATCTAAACTCACCATCAAACCCCATATTCGTCAAAATTCGAAAACCCTAACTTTTCAAACGAATTTGGGGGTTTCTTTTTGGGTTTAATTGAAGCAATTTGGTGAAGTGGGAAGCATCTCAAGAGGATTAAGGCTACACAAGTGGGTCAATTGTGGGTATTCTTGATACCCACTACAACTTTGGCATAATCTTTCCACTCACTTTCTCTCTCTTCAAGTTTCATGAATATTACTTAATTGTGACATTGTTTGGTAAACTTGTTTATTAAGATGTATTTTAGGATTATTTGGATAATATTAGGATTTATCTTTTCCTAGTTTATCTAGGTTTTTCTAGAGTTTAAGATAGGGTAGGAAACTACATTGGTTGTATTATAAATTGATTGATTATGAGTTTATGGAAATCAGGTTAAAGTTTATTCACAATACATAATTCTACATGGTATCAGGCCTAAATATTTCTTGTTCCTAATCCATTGCCATGGCTGGCGGTGATGATTCACCAACACCACCTCCACCTTCAAAATTTCAGTCTCGTCTTCATAAGTTTCTGTATTCGGATTTGTGTACCCATAATCTTTGTCTTGATACTGTAGGAAGGCCCAACAACAACAAAGATAAAGGCCCAAGCAGAGGTCTTGTTCGTACACATATGGCTGCCACTCAGCCACTTTCATCCAATTCAATATTTGGAAGTTCTTTTTCCCAAGATCAATGGAAGTCCATTGCGGGACTAGTTGGTAATTCTCACATTCCCGAAAATCGATTGACCGATAAGTTTGACCCTTCCTCATGGATTATTGACACTAGAGCGTCTCATCATGTCACGGGTGATAGTTCTTGGTTGTTTGACTCGCATACATTCGATTGCCCGATTGGTTTACCAAACGGTGCTAAGGTGGTGGCTACTCTTATGGGCTCCGTTAAATTATCGGACAAAATAACTCTCACCGGAGTGCTTTATGTTCCACACTTAAATTGCAATTTGCTTTTGGTCTCTCAACTTAATGACGATTTACATACTATTGTTCAATTTGACTCTAATATTTGTGCTATCCAGGACCAAACAAAGGAGCTGATTAGAATGGGAATTAGGAGAGATGGTCTTTACTATTTTAGCAAACCGGAATTTGTGTCACGGGTCGAAGCTACATTAAATTTGGAGTTATGGCATCGTCGTCTTGGTCATCCCTCCGAAAAAGTACTTAAGTTACTTCCTCATGTTAGTGGTCATAAAGTTCATTTGGATGATGGTTGTGAGGTATGTATGTATGCTAAACATCCGAGAGATAAGTTTCCTTTAAGTCACAATAATGCTTCTAGAATATTCGAGAAAATTCATTGTGATTTGTGGGGCCCATATCGACACTCCTCTTCATGTGGTGCACGTTACTTTTTGACCATAGTTGATGATTTTTCACGCGCCATTTGGATCTATTTGTTAATCGATAAACAAGAGGTTTTCTGGATGTTTATGTCCTTTGTTGCTATGGTTGATCGTCAGTTTGGAGAGACAATTAAAATAGTTCAAAGTGATAATGGAACCGAATTTAATTGCTTACTTGAATATTTTAGAGCAACAGGGATCTTGTTTCAAACATCTTGTGTGGGTACCCCTCAACAAAATGGTCGTGTGGAAAGAAAACATAAACACATTTTAAATGTAGGGAGAGCTTTAAGGTTCCAAGCTAAATTACCTATTTATTTTTAGGGGGAATGTGTTCTTACTGCTGCACACTTAAAAAATCGCACCCCATCTCCTCTTTTACAAAATAGGACACCTTTTGAGATCCTCTTTGGCAAGTCTCCCTCGTTCGATGCTATCCGGTCCTTTGGTTGTCTTTGTTTCGCTCATAATCAGAAAACCAAGGGAGATAAATTTGCTAGTCGTAGTAGAAAGTGTGTGTTTGTGGGTTATCCGTTTGACAAAAAGGGGTGGAGATTATTTTACTTAAATACAAAAGTGTTCTTTGTTTCAAGAGATGTGAAATTTGTGGAGGAAGTGTTCCCGTTTGGAAGCCCGGAGGTTGTCAACATCCATCATAATGATTATGACGACCATCACGTTCATGAGGATTTTGCGCCACAAATTTACGAAGAAGAAGATGAAATTGATCCAACTCTTGAGGGACAAGGCCACTCTCCCTCTCCTAAGGGACCGACCAGCCCAGCTTCGTCATCTGCTGGGCCTTCTCCAACACAAGCCCAGCCACTCACTTTTCCAAAACAGACCGACAATTCCTCTACGCCTGATGGGCCAGTCATTAATGCGCCTGTTGGGCCTAGTTCTGTAGTGGCGCTAGAAGCCTCAGCGACCCCCGGGCCTCCTACCTCAACATTGCAAACTTCGGTCCAGCCCAATTCAATGGCTGATAATGAGCACACGCAATCAGCAATCATTCATCCCAGTAATATGGGAACTGGGCCTAATGGCCAGCAATTGGGTCGTGGTCATAGACACAAGACTCCAAACATCAAGCATCGTGACTTTGTGACACATACGATTTTTGCTAAAAGTCCAATCTCTCTTCTTTCCAATCACTCCTCAGGTTCTCCATATCCCCTAGCACACTATATAAATTGTGACAATTTTTCTGTGAATTATCAAAAGTTCCTTACAGCTATTATTAAGGATAAAGACCCTAAATCTTTTAAAGAGGCAATGCGGTTTGATGGTTGGCGCCAATCTATGAAGGAGGAAATTCGTGCTCTAGAGGACAATGGAACATGGACTTTAGAGCGCCTTCCCCCGGGTAAACGTGCTCTTGGTAGTCAATGAGTTTATAAAACCAAATATTTGTCCAATGGTGAGGTCGAGCATCTAAAATCAAGACTAGTGGTTTTTGGCAATCATCAGCAAGCTGGCATTGACTACGAGGAAACCTTTGCTCCAGTTGCAAAAATGACTACAATTCGTGCTTTTCTTGCCATAACAGCTTGCAAAAATTGGGAGTTACATCAAATGGATGTCCATAATGCTTATTTCCAATGAGACCTTAATGAAGAAGTCTACATGAAATTACCTCCCGGGTTCGAGTGTTCAGATCCAACTATGGTGTGTTGGTTGCGCAAGTCCCTTTATGGCCTAAAGCAAGCTCCTCAATGTTGGTTTGCAAAGCTAGTTTCGGCCTTGAAAAAGTATGGTTTCTTGCAATCTTACTGTGATTATTCTTTATTCACATATACTAACGGCAAATCTCAAATAAATGTCTTGGTTTATGTGGACGATCTTATTATTTCTGGGAATGATTCTACTGCACTTAAGGTCTTCAAGGCCTATCTTAGTGATTGTTTCAAAATGAAGTATCTTGGGCGTCTTAAATATTTTCTAGGGATTGAGGTGGCCCGTAGTTCTTTAGGGTTGTTTTTGTGTCAAAGAAAATATACTCTGGATATTATTTCTGAAGCAGGTTTACTATGTGCAAAGCCTAGTGGGTTTCCTATCGAGCAGAACCACAAGCTCGCCCTTACAACCGGCGAGTTGATGGCGGATCCCGAATCCTATAGGCGCCTAGTTGGGCGGCTCATTTATCTCGTAGTGACTAGGCCGGGTCTAGCTTATTCGATCCACATTCTGTCTCAATTCATGCAAGCTCCACGCATGGATCATTGGGAAGCAGCTTTGAGAGTGGTTCAATATTGGAAGGGCACTCCTGGTCAAGGTATATTACTCCGTTCCGATAGCAACCTCACTTTAGAGGGATGGTGTGATTCGGATTAGGCGGCTTGTCCCCTCACCCGTCGCTCTCTAACAGGTTGGTTATTATTTTTGGGCAAATCGCCGATTTCTTGGAAAACAAAAAAGCAAGATACAGTTTCCAAATCCTCTGCAGAGGCAGAGTACAGGTCCATGTCAGGAGTCACTTGTGAGTTAAAGAGGCTAAAAGCTTTATTATTGAGTTTAGGAGTGCAACATCCTAAGGCTATTAAACTATTTTGTGATAGTCAATCCGCTTTGCATATTGCGAAGAATCCAGTCTTTCATGAGCGCACAAAGCACATAGAGGTTGATTGTCACTTTGTTCGTGATGCGATAACCGAGGGTTTGATTTCACCTAATCATGTGTCTACTACATCTCAGTTGGCAGATATTTTCACAAAACCACTTGGAAAATCTCAGTTTGATAATCTTCTTTCCAAGTTGGGCATTTATGATTGTCGTGCTCCAACTTGAGGGGGGGTATTAAGATGTATTATAGGATTATTTGGATAATATTAGGATTTATCTTTTCCTAGTTTATCCAGGTTTTTCTAGAGTTTAAGATAGGGTAGGAAACTACATTGGTTGTATTATAAATTGATTGATTATGAGTTTATGGAAATCAGGTTAAAGTTTATTCACAATACATAATTCTACATTGTTAGATTATGATTCTTGTGGGCAAACCTTAATTGTTGCTCTTATTAGTGTAGATTTTGGGTCAATTTTGTTTAGTAACTTGGACATTTTTTCTCTATTTGGGTATGTGGATGATACTTCGTTCAGAATTATGAATGTGGTTGAATTTGCTCAATTGTAGTGATTATTGTTGTTGATTGTGGTGATTGAGAGTTTTCAAGAAGCTACATGCTTAGTAATATTGGTTTTTCATGACTTACGAAGCATGACTATTGTATTTGTGATTGATGATTCTTGTTGTATATGGTGCACTGCTTGACTTTATTTCACAACTTGAATTAATTTAGAAAAGTCAAGCAATTGTGGTAGTTCTAGATTACCTTGGTTGTTTTCTAGTGTAGATTTTTGTTGTGTTCTCTTGATTGTTTGTCTTTGGATTGATTTTGGGCATATTTGACTTGACTTAAAACCATGGCCTCATCTTCCAGTCGTAGAAGAAACCAACCACGAAACACATCAACCTCCAATCTCCGCAATCCACCATCACAACCACCACCACAACAATCACAATCCCAACAACCACAACCAACACCACCAATCCAAGCACCACAAATTAACACATATGGCATAAACTTTGGTGACAACAAGAAATACATGGACAACTTCCTACATATTCGCAAAAGACCCATCATCCCCACTAGATTCTTTGTTAGATGCTGCCACTACTTTGGGCTTGAATAATGAAATTCAAGGGTTATTTGCACGTTTAGGCGAGGTCCTTTCTACTCTTTCGGTTATCCATAAGTCGAACTTCTACACCCCTAAGGCAATCAAGTTCAACTACTTTGGGAAACGTATAACCCTAACCACCAAAGAAGTAACCAAACTCCAAGGTTTTCCTAGTGATGGGAAATTAGGTCGACCTCACCAAACTAGGCTAGAGGGCTATGATGACGCTGCCTTTTGGAGAGATCTTACCGGTCTAATGCAATACGACCTAACTAAATCTAAGGTTTCTTTCCTAATCCACCCCGTGATTCGCATTATTTGTAGATTCCTATCTTGGACTCTCTTTGCTAGGAATAGTACGGAGGGGGTTTGCTCGGCAAAAGAATTGTATTTTCTATCACATGGTGGTTAACTCCGTTCGAGACGTCCAAGGAGATGAGGATGTTCTCGAAAGGACCCTAAACCCCGGTGCTTGGTTCATGGATTATTTGCATGCTTTGGCTGTGGGGTCGGGTGAAATTGCTATTGAGGGGATGATTACTTTACTTGTTACTGGCTCCAGTGCTAACCCTGCAGATTCCAAAAGATACAAGGTTGCTGGACCCACCACATTATCTTTCAAGTGCATGACGACAATGAACTGGTTGCGTACACGACGTGGTGGCCAAGGCTACGAGTGGCTAGTTGGTCGGCAAGGTCTTGCAAGCCCTGAACGGCAAGGTTATTAGGATCGGGATCCTTACCTTGGATCGATGAGGGGAGGTGGGATTGAATCGATAGAATCGAATCGTAGGATCATAAGATCCTACTTAATAACGAATAATATTATATATTATGTTATAAGTTGACTTAAAAACATTTCTTTTAAGGGGTTTCAATGATAAAAGACATTGGTTTGCTTAAGAAAGGTCGATCTTCATTTAGCTTTGTCTGTTTGGTAGTTATAAGATTAATAACACAAGTTTAAATTAATAAATTATGCGCAAATTTGTCAAAGAATGAGACCTTAACTATGACAATTGCAAGTTGTCAACTGATAAAATCATATTAATGTCTCGGATTTGCTAATTTATTAGCGATAATTATTGAATACATTAAATTTAGGTGCATATAACCTAATGAGTAATAAAAAATATTTCAAAATAAATCAAAGTCTCATATTATAGTAAAATGTTGGATCGGATCGTAGGATCGTGTTGAGATCCTACCACTCATGATATCGTAGTAGGATCGTAAGATCCTACAAACTTTTAGATCCTACCAAAGATCTGGATCGATCACACAATTTTGGATCGTAAATCGTAGGATCGTAAAATTCGGATCGGGATTTTAACAACTAATATGCGTAACTATCCAATGAAGGATTGCCGAAAATCGCAGGTGGGACTTGGATTATCCCTCTAGATTTTGTTTGGCCTCCCCCACACCCCGAAGGTGATCCATTGTCGGTGGAAGGCGACACAGTGCATATGGAGGAAGATTGGTAGGCGATCGCACACCTACCAAAAATAACCTAACTATTCCTCCTAATTATGTAGCAGGGTAAGTCAGGGTCGATCCCACAGAGACTATGGTTCACCTAAATTATCTAGACTCAAATATTTACTAAGCAAGAATCAAATCAATGGTGGAATAACTAAGAGCTAATGTATGGAAAACTTATAATAAATCAAGGAATATAATAAATCAATAAGCTAAAACATCCAAGATCAAGTATCACCACAATTACGATCGATGCAATTATATATCTACCCCTAACATACAATTCCAATTAACATGGGTAAAAGTAAACCCTAATCAATACCAAGGCCCTCTCTCCAGTATCAATGGCTTCCCTAACCTACAATCAAGCCTATTCTCATGGTATCATGAAAATTAGAGACATTAAACACTTTACTTCACTTCCCAATTATCAATTCAACTACTCTCGTGATGAATCTCAAACCCTAAATTAATTTACTCAAATCCGTTAAAACCCAACTCTCGTTGTGATTGAAACTATGGAATAATAACAATACTAATTATCTCTAATCTATTATTGGCATAATCACAATTAATTTAGAATAAACAATTGTAATAGTTATTAGAGAATTTAAAGAAATAAATATGCATCAATCATAATTGGGCTACCCTAGATCTTGGAATAGGAAAACTACTCACACATATTTAAAGAAACAATAACAATAATAATCAAGGAAAACATAATTAAGAAACAAAAGATGAAAAGAAAATACCAAATCTTGAAATAAATGGAGATTGCAAAAGTAGAATCTTGAATCTTGAATTACAAAGCAATGTAAAAATAATAGAGAAAACTAGGTCTAATAATAAAAACTAGATGCTAATAAAATACTCAATAATGAAATAATATAAAGTCTAGAGTATTTATACTCTGAAAAAGATAAGAAAACGCAACAAAAATATATCGCGCAGTCTTCCTAAAGAGGCACAGACGTGCCTCACATCGAGGAAAACTCTTCTTGAATTCTGGAATCCAGGCACGGACGTGCCTCACATGAAATATGATGGTAGCAGCAGGCACGGACGTGCCTCATATCGAACACAACTTCTTCAACTTCTGAGATTCAGGCACGGACGTGCCCCGGCTAGGCATGGGCGTGCCTCGCTCCAAAAGGGCCCAAATGACTCGTTCTTCGACCAACGAGCTTCGTGAAGGTCTGTGGGCCTCGGTTTAGCCTCATGACTTCATAAAATATCCAAATTAGCTCCGTTAATCCTGAAATACATCAAAAACAACGAAACTACCCATAAAAGCATCGAATCATCGAAACTAAACCAAATTAAGCCAAAATGAACTAAAATACTAGGCTAAACTAATAAAAACAACTAGAAATAATCTAACAATTATGCACAAAACACGGCTTATCAAAGATGCCCCTGCGAATCAAGGTGCTCAAGGTGATCAACAACCATCGACTTTGGAGGAGCAGATAGGGGATTTGAGGACTGGTCTCACTACTATGAGGTCCAATGTCAAGGGCCTGAGGAGAGATTTACAAGAGATAAGGACGGGGTCTTACCACCTAGTGCAATCCTAAGACAACATGGCCACCTCCTTTGATGATATGAGAAGTCAATTCATCACTATGCAGATAGCATTTCACGAAATGGGTGACATGATGCGTCGTTATTTTGAGGGTGGTCCTAGCTCCGTCGCGAGGTATGATCCTTCCTCTCGCCAGTAGGGCCTAGTTTTCTTTTTCCCTTACTTGTTCTAATTTGATACATGTTCCTATTGAGGACAATATGATGTTTAGCTTGGGGGAGGGATTACTTTTTGCTTTGTATATAGTAGTTATTTGCTTTGGAGTTGTTTTTATTTTAGTGTCACTACACTACTATGCTCCTATGATAATGATGACACATGTGTGCTTTGTGAAATTTTTTTCGAAAACTCATTTACTGATTTGGTTGGAATTGAGCATGTTTATGGCTAGGATGGTCTCCCTGCTCTACTTATGTGAATGGCTTGTGTACCCAGTGAGATGCTTGAGCCATGTTCGACTGATTTCACTCTATTTCAGTCTTATTCTTTTTCATGTGTGATTAGTTGTCCTTCATGTGATTTGAGTCTTGGGTTTGCTTGTTGACTATTTGAGACTTAGTGATGCATATTGCGGAAAAATGATTGAATGTCCTTCGTAGATATCTAGAGCCTCAATTCTTAGGTCTACAAAATTCTAGAGCCACTTTGAGCCATGATTACCATTTTCTTGATGCCTTGTGTTAAAGCCATAGAGCCTTTTGTAAGTTATTTTGAAGGAGAATTATTGTATATTTCAAATTTTCAAGCCCTATTGGGTGACGTGTGGAATGAAGTGTTCAGTGCAAGAAAAAAAAAACAGAGAAAAAAAAAAGAATTCTGAAAAAGAGAAAAAATTTGAGTTTGGAAAAAATTTAGTTAGAAGAAATATAGAAGCAAAAGAAGAAAAAGGGAACAATTATAGTCTCATTCGTGCTACTATGTCAGAAGGTATTCTAAAAAAAATAAAAAAAAAATTCAAATGAGAGTTCCAAGAGAATAATGAGTCTCAAGAGAAAAGAAAGAAAGAAAAAAAAAGGAAAAAAATGTGTGAAATAAAAGGGCAGCTTCGTGTATGAATTTTGGAGGAAATAAGGCTGGGTTGAACTCGTCATTGGATTATGTAGTGGGAATAGAATTTTTGATTGTTTTTTTAACACCACATTCCAAATAACATCGTCCAACCTTGCTACTAACCAAGCCTACCCTTTTTAAGGAATTCTTGATCTCCGTGGTTACGTCTTCGTTTTATAAGTGGAGAAAGTCAATTTGCAAGTCTAAAGAGGATGATAACATGAAGTTGATATGCATTCTATGCCTAGGATGAGTGATTTCTTATTCTACCATGTAAACACATAAGTGGCTTGTTTGTTTTATTTTGCACAACTAAAGTGAGGAGCTATTCATGTTTCTTTGAGTTGGATAGGGGAGATGTGTGGTAAGATAGGTTGTCAATTCCAATTATATGAGGTTTATGGTGGTTTTGTGAACATTGGTTCTTAGTTTTCATTCGGTTTTTGGTTAATGGCACATGTATTTTCATTTGAGAATCTATCTTACTCTTCTTTTGTTTCATGGTTCAATGCTTGAGGACAAGCATTGGTCTAGCTTGGGGGATTTTGATAAGTCATGTCTTGTTCATATTTTTAGGGTCTTTTTAGGAAGTTTTAGAGTTTAGATTAGTCGTTCATAGATTATTTTGGCTTGATTTGGTTTGGTTGTGGTCCTTAGATGTTTTTATGGGTAGTTTTGTTGTTTTTGATGTATTTCAGAATTTAACGAGGCTATTCAAGGGATTTACAAAGTTACGGATCTTGATCATAGCTTGCAATTCATTTTAAAGGCTAATGTTTGATGTTGAAGCGAAAAGAAGCCAAACCCAGCCACACACGCCCATGTCACACAGGGTATGTGCATGTCATTGTGTTTTGAAGAGGCAGAAAGTTGAATTTGAAGTTTTATTTGAGACATGTCTATGTCTATTTGAGGCATGCTCATGCCTCGTCGAGTAGAGTTAGCCCAGCGAGACACGCCCATTCCAAGATGTGACACGCCCGTGTCTTTACGAGTGATGTAGCTGCTGTGGGTATCATTCCAACGAGACATGCCTAGAGGTGTCCACCGTGCGAGTCGTGCGAGCTGGGTTAGGGTTAGGTGGGTCGCGGGTTGGGGTTTCATGACACACGGCACGACACACGTAGGGTAGGGTGGGCCGGGTCGTGGGTTGGGTCGGAGAAGTTGGACACACCAGGGTTAGGTTCGTGGGTTAGACGAGTCGTGGGTGGGTCGAGCTGGGTTTGTGGGTTAGACGGATCGTGGGTGGGTCGAGCTGGGTTTGTGGGTTAGACGGGTCATGGGTGGGTCGAGCTAGGTTCGTGGGTTAGACGGGTCAAGGTGGGTTAGTGAGTTAGGGTGGGTCGAAGGGTGGGTTAGTGGGTTAGGGTCGGGTGGGTTTGTGGGTTAGGTGGGTTAGGGTCGGGTGGGTTAGTGGGTTAGGGTCGGGTGGGTTTGTGGGTTAGGTGGGTTAGGGTCGGGTGGGTTCGTGGGTTAGGGTCGGGTGGGTTGTGTGGTGTTTTAATTTTTACAAAATTAACAATTTGATGGCTTGCTCTTAATTAAGATGCCTACGTATCCTTATATTATAAAATAAGGAATCAAAGCCAGCGTAGTTCTTATATTGTACTTCTTTTGAAATTTGGGGGGGGGGCTTGGACCTATCTTTAGAAAACTAAATTTAATTTTGCAATTAAATTGTAATTTTCGAAAAATAAGTTGCCTACGTATCCCGAAAGAATCAAAGCCCACGTAGTTCTTAGGGTACCTGATTTAGACTTTTCTAGCCACCCATGTTTGTTGCATCATCATCCCCGGAAGCTGCATCATCCGTTGACGACTCCAATATCATCACAGGATCATCTTCATCGTCTTCGTCTTCCTTTAAACCTTGAGTTCTTCTTTCAGCTTGATCCCAATCTTTCTTACAAACACAAATTTGAATGCTTTCCGGAGTTAAGCGAGATCTTTTTTCATCTAACACTCTTCTACCTGCACTAAAAGCAGACTCGGAAGCAACAGATGAAGCGGGAACTGCAAGTATATCTTTTGCAATTCTCGCCAATATAGGAAAACTTTTTTTATGTTCTTGACACCATTTTATAATTTGAAAGTTGTTGTTGGTCTCATGTTGATATGACAAATAATCATTAATAGCAAGTGTTGAAGAAGATGATGATGAGAATGATGTAGATGCTTTGTGTTTTTTTTCATAACTTTATCAAGAAAACCAAATCTAGAATCGGAAGTGCTAGTAGTAGTTGGTGTTGCCAAATCAAAACCATAAATAGATGCATAATGATCATAAAGGTCTCCCAAAACAGATTTGCATTTGTTAATATATTCACTAACATCATAATCGATACTTAAACTTGTATAATAAAATTCTAAAAGATTTTCCAAACCTTCAGCTTTGACACCGGGGTCAAGAATAGCAGCAATTCCATAAATGATTGGAAATTCACTAAAATAAGTATGCCACTTACGTTTCATGCTATCAAGAACGGGACGAAGTCCATCAATCTTCATATGCTCTTCGATGGTGTGAACAACTTTAACACACTCAATTATGACTAAATGAACGTTAGGCTCATAAATATAAGAGAAAATATGAGTTGCACTATCAAAAGCTTGAATTTGTGTGGAAATTTGAGTGAAATGGAATTGGTATTTATAGGAAAAATAGAATGGATGATCATACACTTAAAAAACTAGCCGTTAGATACAAAAAACTAGCCGTTAGATACAAAAAACTAGCCGTTTTTTTTTTAAAATGGATGTTAGGCCGTGCGGGTCGTGCGAATTGTGCGGGCTGTGCGGGCCGTGCGGGTTGTGCGGGCCGTGCGGGTTGTGCCGGCCGTGCGGGTTGGGTGGGTCATGCGTGCGGGTTGGGTGGGTCATGCGTGCGGGTTAGGTGGGTTGGCTCGTGCGGGTTGGGTGGGTCATTCGTGCGGGTGGGCCGTGCGGGCTGGGTTGTGCCAGGTGGGTCGGGTTAGGTGGGTTCACGGGCTAGGTGTGTCGAATTAAATGAGTCAAAACGGGTTGTGCGATTTGGGTCGAATCAAACGGGTTAAACTGAGTTGGGTTGAAATGGGTTGTGTCGAAAATTTTGGACCCACGACACAACCCGGATTAAATCCGAGCTGTGCCGGGCTGTGCCGGATTGAAACCGGGTCGGACCCACGTGACCCACCAGCCGTGCGAGTTAGGGTGGGCTGGGTCCAACCCGGCCCACTGGCCACCTCTAGACATGCCTATGTCAGAATTAGACACGCCCATGTCTCGCTGGAATTTGAAGAAAATTTGTTTCGGACTTTAGGCACGGGCATGTTCTGTGTGGCACGCCCATGCCTGGACGAATTTGATCGATTTTCATCCGATTTCTTTCCTTATTTTATCCTGTCTTTTAACTTTATTATAAATACTCTTTAGCATTATTATTTCGTTATCTATCATCTTAGAACCCTAGTTTTCTCTCTAGACTTTATTTTCATTGTAATTCAAGATTATGCACTCAAGATTTTTCGTTTATCTTTAGTAATTCAATATTCGGTATTTTCTTATTCTCTTTAATTCCTTTGATTTTTTTATTCTTGTTATTGTTTTCATTACTATGTGTAAGTAGTTTCTTTATTCCAAGATCTAGTGGAACCTGAATATGATTAATGCATGATTTAATTCTTTAAATTCTCTAATGATAATTGCAATTGATATGCTTAATTGATTGTGCTCATGCCAATACTAGATTAGAGAAATTAGTATTGTTATTAATCCATTGTTTTTATCGCAACGGGAGTTGGGTTTTAACGGGTTTGAATAAACCAACTAAGGGTTTGAAGTTCATCACGAGAGTAGTTGAATGGATGATTAGGAAGTTAGAGTAATGTGCTCAAAATCTTTAATTTACATAATTCTACATAAGTAGGCTTGATTGTGATTAGAGAAGCCAATACCATTGATACTATTTAGGCATTACTTTTCCTCATTAATCAATTGAATTATATGTTCGGGGTAGAACGACTATTGCGTTAATTGCATTTGTGGTGATGCTTGATCTTGGATGTTTTTAGAATTTGATTTGTCATATTACTTAGATTTAATTGTTTTAATTATTTTTAGTTATTAATTCTCACTATTACTTTGGTTACTTAGTATTTATTTGAGTCTGTCCAATTAGTCAAACCATAGTCTTTTGGGATTCGATCTATACTTGCCTATGGCCTATCTACATAGTAATGGTCTTGTTAAGTTATTTTTGTTAGGTACGCGACATGCCTATCAGTGACCATCGTGTAGAAGCATCAATTAAAACCATGAAATATCGAAATGGTCCACATGCCGGATTAATTGACCTACAAATATTTCCTTGAATTCTTTCCAAGAATTTTGAAGATTCAATAGCAATTTTGTTCATAGATGGTCTTATAATTAATTTGCCAAGTGAACATGCAGAGCATGTTAATTCATTTGATCGAGGAATTTTGACATTTCTTATTGAATGTGCAACTGAATTTGCTATTATTCTTTGCATCATCCCAGTTGCTGGATGTCCCAAACGATCATGCCATAAAATAATCAAATGTTTGTCATCTAAATTCTGTTTAGATATCATATTGATTTCCACGGGTCGTATGTTTATACGATATAACCCCGAAGAATATGCTGGCAATTTCTCATAAATGTGTTTCTTGCCATATTTTCCTGCCATGAGGCATAAATACTCCTTTTGACCTGTTATTGTTTCTAAATGATAGCCATTTTGGCGTACATCTTTAAAGCTTATGAGATTTCTTCGAGATTTACTCGAATATAAAGCATTATTGATTATCCATTTTGTTCCATTTGGAAGCACTATAAAAGCTTTTCCAGATCCTTCAATTAATTTAGCTGACCCGGAAATAGTGTTTACATTTGCTTGAAACAACGTTAGTTGTGAAAAATATTTTCTATCCTTCAAAATAGTATGTGTTGTTCCAGTTTCCAAAAGGCATTGATATTCGGAACCAACTTTAGGCAGATCCATATCTTCATAAAATAAATATGAGATTAGTTTAGAATAATATCATACAAACTTTTATTGATGATAGAAATTAAAAGTACATGACTAGAAATTTAAAATACAGTACGTAAAAGAAAATACATTAAAACATAATATATTTTACATTAGTAGATAGGAAATCTAAGCGTTGTTATTTTCTCCAAAGATGAAATCATTATCAATTTCAGCATTATCCATGAAATAAACAGACACATCAAGGCTGGGACAAGGAGCATTTTCTTCGCTAACATAATTTGCTTCTGCATTTTTCCCTTTGCCTTTTACAAAAGCCTAGTAAAGATCTACCAAATGTTTAGCCGTACGATAAGTACGTCCCCAATGCCATGTCATGCCACATCTGTAACATGTGTCTTTTCCTTTTAAAGGAGTTTGTTTGTGGCTTCCAAATGATTGTCCCTTCTGTTTCTCAGAATTTATGAAATTACTGTTTCTTTGAAAATTATTTCTACCACGTCCACCTCTTTGTGTAGCATTTGCCTCGGGTGGATAAGAATTTGTGGCATTTGTCTCATGAGTGTCCAAAGACCCAGTTGGTCTAAGATTATGATTTTTCAACAAAAGATTATTATTTTGTTCAACAACAACCAATACACTCATCAATTCATTAAACTTTTTGAAATCTCTTTCATGATATTGTTCTTGCAACAGTATGTTGCTTGCATGAAAGGTAGTGAATGTTTTTTCAATCATCTGTTCATCGGTGACCGGATGATCACAGTATCTCAGTATAGATACTATCTCATGTATAGCTGAATTGTAATCAATTACAGATTTGAAATCCTGGAACCGTAAATAATGTCTTAAGAAGGAGCACCCTTCTATGGTGTCCAAATCTTTCATTAAGGCAATCCCATAATTTTTTGGGATCTTCAACCATCATGTACTCAGTTTTAAGGCTTTCATGTAAATGATGCCTTAGTAACACTAACGCTTTTGCCTTTTCTTGTTCAGTTACAGGTTTTACAACCGTCGTTGCAGAAGTGGTAGCATCAGTTGCTTGACCAGAGGGACTTTTATTATCTTTAACAGTGTGCTCCAACCCTTGAGCTTTCAAATTCATCATGGCATCCACTTTCCATTCCAAAAATTTCTTTTCAGATAAATCTGGGATGCTGAATTGTCTTTTCATAAGATCTCCATTTTAACTACAACAAATTACGTGATAATTAGTTTATAATAATAAATCATATGTACAACACATATGTTTAATTCTTCCATATTTATAGTTTGTTAATGAAACACGTAATAATTAAATTTATTTAACAATAATAAACCATAAATAATATAGTTCTTTTCTCCCCCTTGGTTTATTATTGTGAGTAATTATATGATTAGGTAAAAATAAATCATGTTAGTCGCAAAAAACAGCAAAAACGACAACAATAATAGTAGTAACAATAATTATAATAATAACGGTAATATTATACAATGATGATTAATAACAACAAAACAACATAATAAAACAAAAACAAGCTTTTAATCTACGAAACGACAAAATAAATGAGCTTCATTTGTACATAATGACAAAAATTAATATTGCTACAAACAGAACTACAAGCACCATAATTAGAAGAAAAAGTTGTTTTATTTTCCTTAGATCTTCCTCAAAAGTGAAGATGTGGGTGTTTTGGTTGCCTTCGGCGGGAAATGTATCGAAGAAGAAGGGGATGAAAAAAAAATTGGGTGATTTTTGGATAAAAAAAAGTGGGAAGGGTAAGGGATATTGGTGAAATCGGGGAAAAATCTACCTTTTATAGAGGTAAGTTTATCCATTATTCTTTTGTACAACTGTAAAAATATCATATAATATTCTAATGTACTGGCAAAATTATGGTCCAAATATAAATATTTATAATTGTAAAAGGTTATCTCACTAGGAATGCAAGTCATAGTGGTCCGAGAGCCCTAATAGCTATAAAAGATCATGGTTTCGAAAACGGAAAGAAACACAAAAAGTACGTAAAAGAAAGGAAAAATAATAAGTATAAAAAGGTTGCATCTTTTTTGTCAATTAAGTTACTAATATACATGCGAAGTTACTACTAAGCAATTATAATAACTAAAAGCAAATTTTACGTAAAAGGTGAGTATGTAATATCAACACGCATTAATCAAACAAAAAACCAAAGTACCAACATGAGTTGAATAAAAATAAGAAGGGAGGATAGTAACGATTTCATAAGTAAAGGAATTTTTCCACCGTTGTTTTTGAGATATATGTTACAGTAAATATTTGAGTTTCTGGTATAGAGGATCCCAAATATGGGCAAGTATAGAGCATACTCCTCAAAATATTTAGAAGTAGATAGTATTATTTGTTATAAATTTTGAGAAGTAGGTTATACCTGACTAGGAATTCGTGCTGATAACGTGTTAAAGATTTTTGTTTCGGGGTTTTCTGATGTCCTGCGGGAGAGTTACAATTCCGAGACTGGAACCGGACGTCTGTACCTGCAAAATAACGGAGACTCCTGAGAGCTCCGCCTCCAACGGTCAAGTTAGTACCTGATTAAGGAGTAATCAATACAGAAAGTAAAGTAATGAGATCTCTCTAGGTGAGAGTGCTTAGTGTTGGTAATCTGCGTTGTTAGCGTGATTAGCCGGTTGTTAATAAGTCTGTTCTTCTCTGCTTGATCTCTTAATTATTCGGTTGTTTTTTTTGTTCCCTGATTAATGAGGATTAATCGAGTATTTATAGCCTTGGGAAGCGTGCAACTCTCTAGGTTTAAGGTAAACCTAGGGCTGATCGGGCCTCTAGACTGAAATGGGCCTTGATGGCCGGTTGTCCCACTTGGCATGGGTGGACACGTGGCGTGTCTTAAGTGGTCCGTGGAGGACGTATCTGTGACTGACACGTGGCAAGCTCCTGTTGGCCTTCGTGAAGGACACGTGGCGGAACCTGGTTGGTCCACTTGTCAGACGGTGATTGGTGGATAAAAATCCCCTAATCATTTGCCCCTCACAGGTGGCACGCGACTGGTCACGTGTCGCCTGTGACAGGTGTCGCACGGTGACAGGCGACGGCCCGTTACAGGTGTCACCTTGCAGACGGCCGAGAGATTTTCCCGCCCAAATTTGAATTTGGAAGCGACCCTTCGCCTTCTCATTTTGCCTATAAAAGGAAGTGCTGACTTCGGTCATTTTCACATTTGAGAACTTTTGCGAGAACATTCGGACCCCTGAACTTGCTCTGACATTTTCGGACTTTTTCTGCCTACCGCCTGTTCTGACAAGCCGACTGACCCGAACTTCCAGGACTTCATCAACCGTCACCCGTTCAGGTAACTCAGTTCTCTTACTCTTAATTTTCTTTTTATTTTTTGAAATGGCACCATGGAAGCACACGACACGCCCTAAGTTAGTGATCAGCCGGTCACCGGGGACGGCTGAATCTAGGACTAGGAGTGCCGCCTGCCCTTTTCTGGACCCATCTTTTCCCTTTATACAAAGTCCGACTGAATCTGTGTCTATGCAGAACGTGATGGCCAGAACAAAAAAGACTGCTATGATATCAAACTCAGACGGCTCCTCCCAAAGGGTGCTCCTTAGCGAAACATCTGACCAGGCGCCAGATGTAGAACGAGGCGACTGTCAAGCTGACAGTGCTGAGAGAGGGACCAAGGTGTTCCCTTCTCATCTAACCGTGGACATGTCTAATTTTCCTTCTGCTCCTTCTAAGGGAGAGGAGGCGGGCCCCTCTAGGAGAGGGGAGGAGTCGTCCTCTTCGGACTCGTCAGGGGACGAGTCCGAATCCAGCTCTTCTGACCATAGTTCTTCTGGCTCAGAAGAAAAACATAGCCGCCTACAAGAGGCGAGAAGTTCTCATGCAGTGGAGAAGGGGGATAATTGGGCAGAGCCGTCCGCCTCTTACAGAGAGGAAAACGCCCCCTACTACTGCAGGGTGCCCCGGGGCCGGATTGCAACCATGCGAGACAACGTGGCGAGCTTTATTGCTAACCACAAAATGGGCCCGGAGTATTTACTGTTTGTGCCGGATCCAGAAGATACTGTCGTCTGGCCGGCTGGTACCAGCTATGGTGACGGCTGCTTTGGCTGCTATGTGGCGGCCATCAAAGCTGGACTGCGCTTCCCATTACATCCGGCTGTTCAGCGGATTTTAGATGGGTATGATCTGGGGTTATGGCAGTTAGCCCCCAACTCTTGGGTAAACGTACTCGGCTATGTGGCCGGGTGCGAACTGAACGGGGTGGAGCCAAGTTTTGAGGCTTTCGCCCACATGAACTATCTCAGCCGGACCCCCAAGTCGGGAGGTACCGGCTGGTATCAATTGACAAGCCATAGGGGTTACCTCATGACGAGAGGTAAGGCAAACAAATGGAAGGATTGGCGGAACACCTTCCTTATTATCGAGAGTTCAGACACGGAGCTGAACAAACGTTTTAATAAGTGGAACAGGGATCCACCTCTTCTCGCAGGCGGCCGCAGCATGCCGCCTGTTCCCCCAAAGGCTAAAAAAGAGATCCTAGACAAAGGACTCTTCAAAGTAGAGACTAGGGTGAACTCTACTTCAGGGGTACGAGAGCAAGTACCCCTAAATTGCGTCCCGAGCTTCAAGTGGCTCTATGACGAGTACTTCTTGGCCGCCTGTGGCCTCGGCAGTCGGTGCTCTAGAGGTAGCCGGCCTGACGAATACTCTGTTTTTTCACGCCTTGTTTACTTGGAATTTTTACTAACTTTGCTGTTTATTTCTTTCAGCCGACGCCATGAGTAAAATAACAGCATCTAAGACTGCGGCGGCCATGCTGCGGGTCTCACTAATGAAGCAGTCGTATGTCGACTCCCCCAGCAAGGAGGCACCCTTGGTAAGCTTTGAAAACTCCTCCTTTTAGTTGTATTATGCATATACTAACTCTTTTTGTTTTCAGTCTGGCACTCCAAGGGCTTCTTCCTCGCAACAGCCGGACCCCAAGGCCCGGAGGACGACTGTTGCAAGCTCTCCTGGGTCTTCCAGGAAAACAGTGGCGGCTGAGAAGCAGCCGGCCACTTCTTCAAAAACCCAGGCGGGGCCGCCTAGATGTATGGACACTTGCTTGTAAAAACTCACCCTTGCTTCCTTCTTGATTAGGTCTAACTTGTTTTTTTCCTTTCGCTTAATGCAGCCGGCCCCCAGGGACTTGACTTGGTTGAGGTAGCCAAGTCAATGGTTAAAATAGTTCCTCCATCTGACAGGGAGGCGGTCAAGGGTGCCGGCACCCTTGACCTCGATGGAATTTCGGGGATCCTAGCTGAGGTATACTTAGCACCTTTTTGAGCTTTTGAGTTCCAGGACGCCTGTTAACTCTTTTGTTTGGAAACTGACGCCTGTTTTTCTTTGTACTTAGGCCCTGCTCCGAGTCAACAGCCTTCGCAAGCCGATTGATCGGAAAAACAAAGAGGTAAAGGCCGCAAAGGCTATGGCCGCCTCCAGCTGTGATAAGGCAATGTTTCAAATTGCCCAAAATGAAGTACTGACCCTTGATCTTCTTTATTATCAGGCGCAGGCGACCGCCGCTGTTCGGGCTCAGCTAGAGACGGCCCAAAAGAAGGTTGACGAGCTGGAGGGGACCGTCACCAAACTTAAAACCGAGCTGAAACCCCTTCGCCAAAAAATGCACTCTTACGAAGCCATGGAGAAATCTTTGGCTAACGTAAAAGAACGCCTGGTGAACCAGGAGAAGAGTCTTACCCAAGAGCTCTCGGACAAGGCCGAGCAAGAGAAACAAGAGCTCGTCCGGGAGATGGTGGAAGACTCCGCCCAAATCCAACGCATGACCTGGGAACGACTGTTCCCCAGTGCCGACTTTGCCTCATGGGAAAGAACGTACCGCCAGTGTTCGGAAATATATAATCAACAGATCCTGGCGGCTGCTGAAGAAGAGGCGATGGACGTTGCGTTGGAGGAGGAAGAGCCGGTTGTGGCGCTTGTGCCACTTGGGGGTAAGGCATCAAAAAATGATGCAGCTAAGGCCGAGTCCAGCAAGAAGAGTGCTGACCAGGCGGCTGCTGCTGATACTGAACTGCCCCCTTCTTAAGCTTTAAGTATATTTTTTTTTCTTTTCACGGCCTGCGTGCCGTTTGCTTTGTAATTACCCGGCCAGGGGGCCGGGGTTTTGAATATTCTGCTGGTCTTTTATGGCCGGCTCATTTTAATCAAATATTTTGTTTTTGTTCAAATTTGTCTAAGTATTTGAAGTTTGCTCACTTGACCGACTGTTGTGTATGGCCAAACGTTTAGACAGGTAAGTATGCCGCCTATGCCCCTGGACGACTGGTTGTCTGTTTCCAGGATAGATGATCAGTCGGCCATTTAATCAATCGGTATTCGAACTCTTTATTCAATTTGACCAAGTAAATAGAATTACCTAGTAGCCAAGGAATTTAAGTAGGAAAACAAGCGGCGGGTACCGGTTGTTTCCCTTTATTGCCAATGTTGGCTTTAAACTCGTTATTTTTTAACCTAGCAAGAGTATTGGTTGAGAGCCTTTGTTTATTAAAAACAAGTGGACGACTCATACCTTTTAGGCTTCATACTAAGTTTGAGTGACTATTAAGGTAACATAGGAGTTACTTAGTCTTTGTCACAATCTTGATTGAGTAGTAGAGGTATCAGGCGGCGTAGGCCGGCTAGACCCCTTGATTCACCAATGTAAGCTATTAACTTAATAGGTTATCCAGTAGGAATAGGGGTTCGAGTGCCCTTGTTTGTTTAAAACAGGCGGACGACTCAAACCTTTTAGGTTCCATACCAAATTTGAAGGAGTGACTATGAGTTAACTTTGGAGTTACTCAGTCGCCGTCACTTTGTTTGAGAAGTAGAGGTACCAGGCGGCGTAGGCCGGCTAGACCCCTTGATTCGCCAATGTTTGTTGGCTATTAACTCAATAGGTACCCCCTGCATTTATCCCAAGTAATACAGGCGGTCATCTGACTCAGATGTCAACTGCTACCACTGGTTTGGTTAGTGATAGAGTTATCCTTGTCTCAAAAACGGCTACGTGGTTGCCCTTTGGGACAGTCGTATAGGTGCCGTGTAATTAGTTTATAGAACAATGTTCCACCCAAAAGGGAGCTGCTCTCTGCGACGAATTTCATCCGGAGGGATGCCGTCGGACGCCTGCTATGATGTTGGGACAGGTCGAATTAGTTTTTTAGTTTTGATCAGGTGGATTGGCGCCTGGTCTGATCATTCGGCCGATGGCCTTGGTAAGTTCTTGGTGAACGTAGGTGCTAAGTAAAAGAAGGGTAGCCGCCTGTAAGGTACAGGATCGGCCAGGCCCTTATCTTTTTAGCTAAGTATTGTGAGTAAAATACTCGATGGAGAGTAGCCGACTGTAAAGGAACAGACGGCATGCCCCTCTAAAGATAGTGAAACTCAATGGAGAGTAGCCGACTGTAAAGGTACAGACGGCATGCCCCTCGTAATACAATATTGAATAGTAAGTGCAAACTTTATTAAGTAGCTCTTTACTTTACATCATTCAGAAGAAATATTTTTTAAGGTTATCTACATTCCAGGTTCGAGGCAACGGTTGTCCGTCTGGTGTTTCCAGACGGTAGGTACCGTCCCTGACTTCCGCATAGATTCGGTAGGGTCCTTCCCAGTTGGGAGTTAGTTTTCCAGACTCATTGGCCCTACCAACTGCTTCCATTTTTCTAAGTACAAAGTCCCCTACTTTGAGTGGACGCCTGTGTACTTTCTTGTTGTATGATCTAGTCATTCTTAGGCGATAGATCTCATGGCGCAAAACAGCATTGCCCCTTTTTTCAGGAAGTGAGTCTAATGCCAGGCGCATAGCTTCCCAGTTTGCCTCTTCATCATATAGCATTACTCGAAGAGTCGGCTCGTAGTGTTCTATTGGAAGAACAGCTTCTGCACCATAAGTTAGGAGGAAGGGAGTTTCTCCAGTCGCCCCTTTTTCAGTCGTCCTAATGGCCCAAAGAACATGTGGTAGTTCATCTGCCCATAGGCCGCCTGCTCGTTCAATCTTTTTCTTGAGACCGTCTGAGATGATTTTATTAAAGGCTTCTACCTGGCCGTTTGCTTGTGGACGGCCGACAGATGCAAAGTAATGTGCAATTCCTTGGTCTCCCAACCAGCTTTTGAGAACAGGCGTCTCAAATTGGGGGCCATTATCAAAAACCATAGACATGGGAACCCCGAACCGAGTGATGACGTTTTTCCAAATGAATGAAATTACATCTTTCGTCTTGATTCCCTTTACAGCCTCCGCCTCTACCCATTTAGTGAAGTAGTCAACGGCAACAAGTATGTACCTTCTGCCGCCTGTAGCAGGCGTATATGGCCCCAGAATGTCCATGCCCCACTTAGCAAACGGTAGTGGGCTGTGAATGGTAGTGAGGTCAGTAGCCGGACGGTGAATTAATTTGCCAAACCTTTGGCACTTGTCACATTTTTTCACCATCTCCATTGCATCTGCTTCCAAAGTAGGCCAAAAGTAACCCTGCCGCCTTGTCCTTTGAGCAAGCATCCTACCACCTATGTGGGAAGCACAGAAACCAGAGTGAAGATCATCTAGTATCTCTCGTCCCTTTTCAGGAGTAACACACTTTAAGAAGGGTTGAAGGTGCCCCCTCTTGTGAAGTTCTCCCTGTATAATTTCAAAACAGGAGGCTCGTTTTTTCAGTGCTGCCGCCTGTTGAGGATCATCCGGCAGTGTACCGTTTGTCAGATATGCCCTGATTGAATCCATCCAGGTTGAGCTTCTGTCTAGAATTCCAATAGGATTTTCCTCGATGCTTCTCTTCTCCATTACTTCCCAAAACACAGTCCGAGGAGTATCGGAGGAGGCGGATGATGCTAATTTCGAAAGTGCATCTGCCTGGTTGTTTTCTGATCTCGGCACTTGGATCAGATGGAAATCCTCAAGGGAGCCGACTGCTTGTCGGACCGCCTGTAAATACTTGATCATGGCCGGATGTGTTGCTTCGTATTCGCCATTGTACTGACTCACTATCAGTTGTGAATCAGAACAGGCGTCTATTTTCCTTGCCCCTGCCGCCTTACACATGCGGATCCCGGCTAGTAAAGCTTCATATTCTGCCTCATTGTTTGAAGCCTGGAAACTGAAGCGTAGAGCATACTCGAACCTGTCGCCCTCTGGAGATTGACATACGACGCCTGCTCCACAACCGTTTGAAGTAGAGCTTCCGTCCACATATACCTTCCAGACTTGGTCTGGAACTTGAGAGTCAGGAGGACGAGTCATCTCTACGATAAAGTCAGCAAAGGCTTGCCCCTTCACTGCTTTTCTAGGCTCGAAAGTAACTTCGAGACTCTGCATTTCTATGGCCCATTTGATCATTCGTCCGGAGGACTCCATGGTGGTAAGGGGCCGCTTGATCGGTTGGTCGGTATACACGACGACTGCATGTGCCAGAAAGTAGGGCTTCAATTTTTTAACAGCCATGAAGAGTGCAAGACCAAATTTCTCCACTAGGGGATACCTCAACTCGGCATTTTTCAGTACGTGACTGACAAAGTAGACCGGGAGTTGACAGCCGTCCCTTTCAGCAAGGAGCACCGCGCTTAACGCATGATCAGAGACGGCCAGGTACATGTAGAGATTTTCTTTGGGCAAAGGGCTAACCAGCCTCGGCAAGGAATGCAAGTGAACCTTTAATTTCTGGAAGGCGGCCTCAGCATCCGGCCCCCATTCAAACCTTGCCTTCTTCTTAATTGCCTGGAAAAAGTATAGGCATTTGTCGCCTGATCGGCTTAGGAATCTTCCCAAGGCCGCCAGACAACCTGTTAACTTCTGAACCTCTCGAACGGTACGAGGCGACTGCCATGTCAATGACCGCCTGTACCTTCTCGGGGTTCGCCTCTATTCCTCTCTGGTTGATAAGGAATCCGAGAAATTTCCCAGACTCAACTCCAAATACACATTTCTTGGGATTGAGCATGACATGGTGCCGCCTGAGTGTGGCGAAAGTCTCTCGGAGGTCCGTCAGATGATCTTTCTGAAGTTTAGTCTTGACAATCATATCATCAATGTATGCCTCGACGTTTCTCCCAATCTGATCAAAGAACACTGTGTTTATCATTCGTTGGAAGGTAGCCAGAGCATTCTTAAGACCAAACGGCATGACCGTGTAACAGTATAATCCCTGATCAGTGACGAAGGCCGTCTTCTCCTGATCTTTCTTCCACAAAGGAATTTGATGAAAACCAGAATAGGCGTCCATAAAACTCATCAAGGCATGGCCGGCTGTTGAGTCGACCAGGTTATCAATTTTAGGCAGAGGGTAACTGTCTTTGGGGCACGCCTTGTTCAAGTCTGTGTAGTCTACACACATTCGCCAGGTGCCATTCGGCTTTTTAACAAGTACCACATTTGCAACCCAATCTGGGAAGTAACATTGCCGAATGAACCCTGCATCAAGTAATTTTTTGACTTCGGCGGCTGCCGCCTGACCTCTCTCTTCACCATGGTTCCGCTTCTTTTGCCGTACCGGCTTCTTTTTCGGATCCACAGCGAGTTTGTGTACTGCCAGATCAGGACTAATGCCTGGCATTTCATGGACTTCAAATGCAAAGATGTCCTTGTATTCTTTCAACAAGTTGTGAAAGTCGGCACCAAGGTTTCTTAGAGCAGCCGTCCCTACTTTGACTGTTCGGTCAGGATGGGAGTCGTCTAATATCAGGTCCGCATGCTCACCAGCCGGCTGAGGGCGGAACTCATCCGGCCGGTCCTCTGCCAATGATTGCTATTTTCTTGCTTTTCTTGCGGACTCAGTCTGGAGTGCCTTTCTCTTTTTGTCGCCTGTTTCTTGAACAGGCGCACTTTCCTTGACATTGTCAAGGTCTGTTTTTTTCTCCACTTGACCCAGTGGCCATAACAGTGGGCTTGACATCCGAGAGATAGCACTCTCGGGCCATCCTCTGATCTCCCCTAAGGGAGCCGACTGTTCCATTGTCCCTTTCAAACTTAAGCAGCATAAGTGACGGGATTATAACAGCCTTGGAATTATTCAGGGTTGGTCGACCCAGAATCATGTTGTAGGCAGAGAGTTCCTCTACCACTAGGAACCGGACTACCATGTGTCGTCCTTCCCCTTTTTCGCCCAGGCGGATGGGTAGATCTACTCGTCCCAGTGGGTGGACGACTCCTCCCCCAAACCCTATTAAAGGGTGGGAGGCCGGATGTATGCAGTCCGTCTGATATTTCAGTTTTGATAGACATTTGCTGCTGATGAGATCTGAAGAGCTCCCGGTATCTATGAGGATTCGACCAACTCTCTGGTTGGCCACTTTACATTCAATAACGAGAGGGTCGTCATGCGGCCCCCTTATTCCTCCTAGATCCTCTTCAGTGATGACAATCTCAGGAAATGTATATTTGGACGGTCGTTCTTGGTGAACGGAATTTACATCTAACCGCCTTATATTATCTTTGTTGCCCCTAATAGAGGGGCCGCCTCCTGAGAAGCCGCCTGCAATGGTGTAGACGACTGCATCATCTGTATCAGAACTGTCGGCCTGCTGATTCTTTTTGGCCGACTGCTTTTTTGAGGAAGTGTTTCCCGCAGATTTCTTGACATAAGTGTCAAGATCACCTTGATCAGCCAATCGGTCTAGGTACCGCATGAGACTGATGCAGTCATTGGTGTGATGACCAATGTCATCATGATAAGCACAGATTTTGTCTTGGTTCCGGTTGCTCGCAGAACCCTTCATGGGGAGCGGCTTCTCAATTGAGAGCCGTCCCTTTATTTCTTTTAGGATAAACTGGTTATCCTTGTTAAACACATATTTTGGGGAGTATGGTTTGAATTCTTTTTTCTTTTTCTGGGCCGGCTGTTTAGAGGAATCAGCCGCCCAGGACCCCTTTTCTTTTTTCATCCTTGTTGGACGACTGTTTCTGTCGTCCCTCTTCCCGTCCGACTGTTTCATCGTACACAGATCAGTCGCCTGTATATAGGCTTTCTGCTTCAATCAAGGCCTCTTGAAGAGTCGCCACCCTTTTTCGAACTAAATCAAATTTGAAGGTAGACCCGTCTTTGAGACCTCTAAAAAAGTCAGTATAAGCTACCTCATCCGGTAACCCTTGAATCTGTATTCTCATCAGTTGAAACCGCCTGATGTAGGAACGAAGCCCCTCCTTTTCACCCTGCTGAATTGTTCCCAAATCAAGGGTCGTTTTCTTCGCAGGGATGTTCATTGCGAAGTTGGAGGCAAATAAGTAAGCAAGCGTCCTGAAGCTGTTTACACAACCAGTCGGCAGGTTGCCGAACCATTGCTGTGCAATTCCCTTGAGAGTCGCTGGGAAACACTTGCACCAAGTGGGATCATCCAACCCTTGAAGGTACATCAGGTTGGTGAATGCCATCAGATGGTCTTCTGGTTAGTAGTGCCATCATAGGCGCCTACTAAAACATTTTTTACTTTGGCCGGCTGAGCGCTTCAGTAATTTCCTTGGAGAAGGCCGACGGCTGTTCACCAAGTCTAAGCAGCCGTAGCTGCCAGTCCATAGGTTGGACGTTTTTTGCTGCAGGTCCACCAAATGGAGGTGGCTGCATAAAATACTGTTGTTGCGGCACAAATGGTAAGTTTGGTACCGCCTGGGCACTATGAAAGTCGGACTGACGGAGGTGCCGCCTGACTGACTCTCATGGTACGACTGAGTTGGCCTCATCGAGGCGTTTCGCAAACTGTCCTGAAAATTTGAAGTAGAAGCCGACTCTGATAATCGGTCACTCTTCTTCTGCTCTAGCAGGTGCCGAGCATCTGTGAACGTTTGCTTTGACCCGTCCGCCTGAAATTGACGAACCGGTTTCCTATTTCCCGTAGGGTAACGGAATTTTGTGAAATCAAGAGCAGACGGTTCCCGCTTCTTGGATTTAGGATGGGGAGTCGCCTCTCGCCCTTGAACTGGCTTCCTCCTCAGTGAAGTGGAAGGTTTCTTGGCCGACTGCTCTTTGACTGAAGCAGGCGGTTTTTGTTGATCAAACTCTTGGATCTCTCCCTTGAAGTCCCTCATGAAGGTCATGAGTTCGTTCCTTGTGATGGGAGCAGACCCATCAGTCGGCTGTTGCCGAGCAAGCGGTGCGCCTGCTGGCTCGCTTCCTGTTTGAAGATACTCCCGTTCCCTTATTTCAGTATGACGGGTACGGCGGGCCCTTAGGGTCCCGTCTGGAGCTGTATGAGTTTCAACTTCAAATTCACTTTCGGTATCATGGTCCGACTGAACTTGAGGGTCGTCTAGGGGACGCCTCTCTTCTGGAGTCGGTACAGACTTGGATGCCATCTCTGAAGTACTCTCCCCACAGACGGCGCCAAAT
Organism: Chenopodium quinoa; assembly: GCF_001683475.1. Taxonomy (NCBI): domain Eukaryota; kingdom Viridiplantae; phylum Streptophyta; class Magnoliopsida; order Caryophyllales; family Amaranthaceae; genus Chenopodium; species Chenopodium quinoa. The sequence goes on from NW_018742484.1 coordinate 8,267,129, forward strand.
GTTTCGGGGTTTTCTGATGTCCTGCGGGAGAGTTACAATTCCGAGACTGGAACCGGACGTCTGTACCTGCAAAATAACGGAGACTCCTGAGAGCTCCGCCTCCAACGGTCAAGTTAGTACCTGATTAAGGAGTAATCAATACAGAAAGTAAAGTAATGAGATCTCTCTAGGTGAGAGTGCTTAGTGTTGGTAATCTGCGTTGTTAGCGTGATTAGCCGGTTGTTAATAAGTCTGTTCTTCTCTGCTTGATCTCTTAATTATTCGGTTGTTTTTTTTTGTTCCCTGATTAATGAGGATTAATCGAGTATTTATAGCCTTGGGAAGCGTGCAACTCTCTAGGTTTAAGGTAAACCTAGGGCTGATCGGGCCTCTAGACTGAAATGGGCCTTGATGGCCGGTTGTCCCACTTGGCATGGGTGGACACGTGGCGTGTCTTAAGTGGTCCGTGGAGGACGTATCTGTGACTGACACGTGGCAAGCTCCTGTTGGCCTTCGTGAAGGACACGTGGCGGAACCTGGTTGGTCCACTTGTCAGACGGTGATTGGTGGATAAAAATCCCCTAATCAATTT